>NW_025335468.1:11698067-12010764 GCF_004798865.1 Varanus komodoensis | reverse complement strand
GAAACGCCTGATTCTGCATTCACCCTAAAACAACTAGTGTGTTCCCCGAAATTAAGACCTATCCTGAAAATAAGACCTAGTACTACTTTTGGTACTTGCTAAAATATAAGACCTACTTCGAGAATAAGACCTAGCTGTGTTTATTCCCAGGGCCAGTGGGGAACAAAAAGAGCCTTTTTAAACTTTATTTTTTAACTTAACTTTAACTTAATGCACTGTGTGGAGGAAACATGCTTATGTGGCTCTGCTCCCTCCGTGGTACAGTGAGCTAATAAAGAGTGTTGCAGGGGATGTAGCAGTTAGCAAATGATGATTACTGATGATTAACAAAACCCTTTTCCCTTACTGATGATTAACAAAAAACTTTTCAGTCAGCACCTGGCATCTGCCCACAGGAGTTGGCGCTATAGAGAAGGCAGGCAACGGAAGGAGCAGAGCTGCATGAGCCGATGCTTCCTCTATAGCACCAGCTCCTGTCACAGCCGGAGTGATACCAAATGCACTCCGCCTGTGAGGAGTCAATAGTGAAAGCGCGCTTTGCTCATTCTGGCCAGCAACTGGTTACCAAGTTGCTCTTGGGAAGATACGGCACCCCTGATTGCCCTGATCACCCTATTCTTAACTCTGCCATTCACTCCTGTCTTGTAAATCTTCTACCCATACAGTATTATGGTATGGTACCATATTTAATGGCAGATTTAAACAGAATATTATTTTGACCCCCAGACAAGATGAGTGCAAAAAGAAAGAGCTATTCCATCGAGTACAAGAAAAGAATCATAGAGGACTCGTGCAGCAAGAATCTTACAGCTTACTGCAAAGAGAAGTTGGATCTCCGATTGGTCCGAAAATGGTGAGCAGATTACTGCGTTTCTCCAAAAATAAGACCTATCCTGAAAATAAGACCTAGTGTGTTTTTGTGAGCCAAAAAAAAAAAGAAGGAAGGAAGGAAGGAAGGAAGGAAGGAAGGAAGGAAGGAAGGAAGGAAGGAAGGAAGACAGACAGTGTCTTATTCTTGGGGAAACATGGTACTTTTTGTTCTAAAAGGATGAAATATTTCATAAAGAATAGCAATATGGTTTTAATTCAATCTAGTTTGTATTGCAGAATAGATTTTTTCTTTATTTTAGTTTATCTTATTTATAATTTCTAAACAAATTCTTATTTATACTTATCATTAAGCATTCCACATTTAAAAACACAAAAGCAGTTGTTTGAAGCCTCATTCCTCCACTCTTAAAATGCTTGCTTCACAAAATTGAACAACTTAAGACATTAGACTTTGTACTTTCATTGAAACATCCAGTAAAATCATCACTGATGAAATGAAACCTATTTATTTATTTATAAAACCATATAGCACAGTCCAGATCACAATGTGCATGGCTCAATAGTTTCTAACAAATTAAAAGCAATGTCAAAAATGTAACACCTCTGAAACAATAAAAGCAGAAAATTGACAGAGCACATATAAACAGTTTCACAAGAAGGAATTTGCCTTTTAAAAACACTTTAGCTTAGAAGATCAAATGCTAGATGGTGGAAGACCACTGTCATATTGTTCTGACAATGGAAAACATTTCCTGATATCTAACCTGAATCTGGGCTGTTGCAACTTGATTATTCTGCATCCTACACTTTGGCATCAGTGAGAAGAGATCTTGACCTTCCTCTTTGTGACAGCCTTTGAGGTACTTACATAGGATATCACGCCCCCACTCAGCCTTTTTTTCAAGGCTGAACATGCCTAGTTCTCTCAGTCCTTCTTCATAGGGTAGTGTTTCCAAATCCTAGATAATTTTTGTTGCCTTTCCATGGACCCTTTCTAATTTTCTGCATCTTTCTTAAATCTTGGTGCCCAGAACTGGACACAGGCTTCCTGATGAGGTCTGACTAGTGAGAAATCCCATGCTGTGGCTTTCAGTCCAGCATTCAAGATCTTCATTCTGTCTCCTAGGGTGTTTGCTATTCCACTCAGTTTTGTATTGTTTGGAAATTTGATTATATTTCCTTGTACCTTCTCATTTAAATAATTAATTAATAAAGCTGTTGGAGAGCATTGGGCTGAGGACTAAACTCTGTGGCACCCCACTAGTTACTTCTACCCAGTTTGAGAAAGGTTCCATTAATGAGCACTCTTTGTGTCGGATTTAGCAGTCAATTTTGGATCCATCAAATAGTTTTTCTATCTAGTCCACTTTTTGTGAATTAGCTTATCAGAATGTCATGGGGCACTATGTCAAAAGCTTTGCTAAAGTCAAGGTAGATTATGTCCACAGTGTTCCCTCTGTCCGCTTGGGAGGTTACCCAGGCAAAAAGTGAGACTAATCTAACAGGATTTATTTTTAATAAATCCATCATGGCTTCTATTAATCACTGCACTTTCTTCAAGATGCTTGCAAGCTGATTTTTTAAATAAATGCTTTTCACAGCATTTTGAAGGGTTCTAATGAGAAGGCTGCTTCTTCGGACTCTGTAGACTTCTGGCAAACCACTACTTGGTCTATTAACTTCTGACAGACCAACACTTGACTATAAATAACAGACCACCACTTTTCTTTCTCTCTCTTCTCTCATACTTCCAGGCTTTGCCACACACTCCCAGTCACCAACCACCTCACTCACTCATCCCCCTTTTTTATCCTCCTTGCTAGTCTGAAACTTACCACCATTCAAAGGAACACAGTCCCATAACACTTACAGTCCCTCTACAGACCCTAAATGAGTGGGAAGATAAGGTCATTTAGGTCCAAGTTACATTTGCTTGAAGCTAAAATATTACAAACTAGTACAAATCCTTTTGAAAACCTTTTTGACAGTTTCATCAGTTTGATAGCAGGCTCACCATATATTTAACATGTATGTCTAGATTCTTCTTTGTCCCGTTTTTATGGATTCACTGTTAACCAATAAAATTTTCTCACAGTCACTATATTGTTGCTAATGGAAGACCATTTTGTTTATCACCCTATCAGATTAAAATGTGGCACAATTCTTTTAAAAAAAGATAGTCTTGAATCTAGACTGCTTCCACAGACAAGAATCCATTCAAGTAATGCTTCTGAGGTGACTTTGGCCAATTCCCTCTTCAAAAATCTAATCTGGAAAGTTGAGGGACCCTCCAGATTCTGAAGAGGCCTGCCTCATTCTACCTTCCATCAGCAGGAAACTTCACTGAATCAAAAGAATGGAAGGAGCCCTTCTGTTGTCTGAAAGTTAAATAAGGATCCAACACAGTATCTTTTCACTTCAACCACTACTTTTCTTTTGTGCTCTACTTATATCTCGTATTGGCTATATTATCCACTGTTATCTTTATATCTGTTGTAGCTTTCACTTTTCCAAACCAATTGAAAAAGTATCACACAAAACCCACGTTCTCAAGTAATCATTTAGATGCCCAGGCATAAGTCCAAACTGTATGCTCCAGTTTGGAGTATGAAGACCTGAATTGTTTTCCATAGTTAAGGAAAAAAGAAATAGCTTCCAAGATTATGCAGGATCTGGCACTTCAGGCAATATGGAAACTATGGATTGTCCTGGCTTTCTTAGGGGATAACCTGAAATACTCAAGATGCTTTCTTGGGTCTTCTGGTAGTCAATCCTCTGGCCAGATTTCAGGGAATCCAGTCCTGAAACACATCTGCTACAGCAAAGGCACCACAATGCTTCCTGCAGCCACTGCAGCAGGCGTCTCAAACTCAACTTACCTGGGGGCTGCTGGAAGTAAAGTCTGGGCCGCATCAAGTATTCCACCACTGCGGTGGGGGTGGGCCGCTCATCCTGTGGCTGGCCTGGGAGCCGCCAGTGCTCTGAAGGCCACAGGGCCCCTCCCCCGTGCCCCGCCTGTCCCGGCAATTGGCCCGCAGGCCACGAGTTTGAGACCCCTGCACTGCAGAGCTTGGTCTAACAGTACTTCTGCTAACTTAGTATCAGTGCTAAGATACATGATTTTCCCCATGCTCGGCCGGACAAGCCAAGACTGTGAATGAGAGTGGAAACCCTTTTCCAGGGTTGGGACGCAGTTTCAGGATCTGCAGAGTAATGCAGCTCCCCTGGGTGGCCTAACACGAGAAGGCAGACTGGTTCACCTTGCAAACAGTTGTAGGATTAGTATCAGCTGTGTAGGTGCTTGCAGAAACAGGAATGATGTAATCATGCAGACTCAGGAGTCTATAAAAGGCTTCTCAATCTTGCCGAGCTTTACCATAACAACACAAGGCTGCTTTGTGTTCCTGATCCAGCTTGTGTCTCCGCTGCAATGACTGTATTCGTATCCCAATTCCTGCCTGTTTCTGACACTGTCTTCCCATCTGGTCCTGCTGTGCCTTTGTTGGTACCTGCCCCTTGCTTGTTCCTGACTTTGCCCTACCTCTGGTTGTTCTATGGCTTGCCAAATTCTCCATCCAGTTCCATTCTGGATCTGATACAGTCTTGCTTAGTGCAGAACACAGTAATCAGATAGGTCCAACTAAGAAAGTTTTACTCCTTCACTTTCCATGGATAAGGTCAATGTGACCTTTTTTGATAATACTATTTATAACAAGGACCTTTCCATTCATTGAACTGACATTTACAAACAGCTTCTTCAGTCCAAGGGGCATGTAGACCCATCTCCAGGGTTAAGAGGGTTAAAAATCAGGTTAGAAGGAGGGCACATAAGTTTCTCTCCAACTTTCCCATAATGAAGCCTTTCCTACAATATGAACTACAACTCCTATAATTCCTAGCCTACATGACCATTGGTGAGCTAAGCCGGGAGGTTAAAAAGAAGTAATTTTAGAAAGACAGTCCTGACCTTGAGCTCTTCACTTCTAATGGTTGGCTGAAAGATGTAGCTGTGCCTGATCCTGATGGTTCAAATGGGAACATCCTCATATCTAGACAACCAAAGCTAATCCAAAGAGAGATGTCTTTTGGTCTTGGACCAACCAGTAGCCAGCCTTTAAGATAAACATAAAACCCAGAAATGGTCCCTGCTGAAGCAGAAATTAGATGTTGCTCATTGAGTTCAGTTAACATAACCAACTGATAAGGCTAGAAAGGTTAAAATATGTACTCCTGGCTGAACACAATTAATATCTAACATTCTATCAAAAAAGATCATTCCTGGAATTCACAGTATCTACAGGAAGCAAGCATACAGACCAATACCTCCAAATGCAAACAATGGAAGTGTCCTGCTGCTTAAGCTAAAAACCCACTAACAATAGGCCTTAAATAAGCTGCCAAAAATGGCACTCAGTTTTATCCGAAATCCTTTATAGTCTCAAAAAGTATTCAATACTTAAAGCAACTGTTTAATCTGGCTGAAGTCCTTTCCAACAAAACACACCTGGTTTCGGTGGTCAGCTGCTACAGCAAGCTCTCTTCAAATTTTTTCCTTTCTTGTGGGTTAAATTTTCCTGCATAACTCAAAAGTTAATTGATAAATATTTTTAACTCCATTCTTTGGACTGTGCAACTGGGTAGAGAATTGTTAACAACCACCATGTGTTTCTGTATTTTCCTAGGTTAAATTCTACATAACAACCTTTTCTTCCACTTAAATACATGTTACTACATTGTTTACTTTTATATGTCCATTAACTTTTCAAATATACATCTAAAACTAAGCTTCTATCTTATTTAATTAAAATGCATATAGAAACATAAAACCCCAATACCAAACTCTTAGATTCTGATATCAGAGCTACTTAATAATTGGAACTCAAGCTCTGAAGATTCTGAATCTGAATGGTACATTCACAGTTTTCAATTGCTGTAATCCAGTGCGATATTTTAGGGAAACCCAATGGCTTGTGTGTTGTAATGTTCTGGTTTTTAAAATCTTATTTCAAAAGCAGACCTCTACACAATATTAGAAAGTAGGGCACCACGTATAAGGGGTTATAATAAGAAATATGCACCTTTGGAAACCGATTACCTTGTCCTTTGCGTCAAGGCCATGTTTCAAATTCACATTGAGAGTCCCATAATTATCACTTTATTTCAAGGACACCATATAAAAATACAGACACTCAATACATGAGACAAAATTGATTACATTGGAATTGGGTTGCAATGTTGACACCTGGCCCTAATAAACATTCGCACAGAGAAACAGCACATAATGCACTAACTCAGATCTCATACTCTATTGCCCCCCAAAAAATAAACAAACTGACTGCCAAGTATGGAAAAAAAGGAAGGCGCTTTCAGCTCATATAAAAACTATTCATCTTCAGGTAAAGTAATCCGTCTTGGGCTCTTGAGGCATAAATGTTTACACTGACCTGCCTCCTCCCTGGTCAATATATGGTATCTTGCCACCACAGTGATGAGAAAAACATGGTGGCAATGAACAACTATATACTAGCGATAGTTTCATTTCTATAAAATAAGACTTGATGACAAAATAAACTTTCCAATATTTATTTTATTACATTTGTATATTTATAATACACTTAACAAAGAAATTTACCAAAGTGGTACACAGTATGACCAAATTAAAAATACCATATAAGAATAACACAAAATCCTTCTCAACATGAGTAACTAACAGTATACTTGTTCAACCAAAACTAACTGGGGAAAACTTGAATGGAAACAAACATGTTTACCATGCACCTAAAACTCAAATACTGCACACATACAACCACACAAATGAATCTAAGGAACATGCAGAAGCACCAGAAGCGAACAGGAGTATAAAGATATGAGAGAGTCCACAAAACTCTGCATTTGACATTATGTATTTTCAGGGAACTCTGTAAATTATATAATATTTATATAATATTTCAAAATTCCCTTATTTAAGATGCATCAGTATTTCAAAATATGCAGAGTTGAATTTATTAGATGCTAGGACATGCATTACATACCATACTTATTAATAAGCATTACACTATAAATAAACAACAATCAATATTGATTGCTTCTATGTATGACTCCAGTACTGTACTGCTTTTAAGATTTTCTATAGTAAGATGATTTCATCAATCTCATTTACTACCAGTGATGTACAATACTTTAAACTCTAGAAATCTAAACATATAGAAATATAACCTTTAGAAATCTTTCTGGAACAGATCAACTTTCAAAGTTGAACACACAAGGGAATCATCTTTTCAGCTGAGAAATATTATGTCAGTAAAAGTGCAATCCAAATCCTACTACCGCAGATGCATCCAATGCATGAAGTGAGCTACAGCAGCAGTAATATCCAGAAATGCAGCAACTCATTTAGGCAACCTAGATGAAATGCCTTGCCTCTCCACTTTGCCCCACTGCCATGTTCCTTTTCCTTCTGTCTGAAGATCAGTTGTGCCCTTGAAGAGGCAGCCACTGGAATTTCTGTGACAGTTGTAGGGGTGCTGTGCATATGTGTGCATGAGGGAGAGGGAAGTTTAGCCTTTGGAGTGCAAGCTCAGAGGCTGCAAGATTTTGGCTCCAGAAAACATCAGGAGGCCAGAGGATTGCACCCTAAAATGCTTGGATGATTTAAGAATGTAGCTCAAGATATTTCAGTCCAATTCTCAACCTAGCCAAGACATGTTCTCTAATTTAGGATTAAGTCATCCAACCAATTCAATATCTACCTTCAAGTCATCCAATGTGTCTGCAGCTTCTGTTTTATATTTCCATATGCTATAACATTTCATACTTTAAAATTCATTCACATAAAATTTTAAATCTAAAATAATTTTTAAAATTAAACTTTAAATGTTTAATTCTATTATTTTTTAAATTTAAATTTTGAAATGTTAAATCTAGAACATTTATGAACTGGGTGTACTATTGATGGTCATGCTGTTTTTGGAGTATTGTATCATACACATTAATTCACCTGTATATCAATTTGTTCACATTATCCAGTTAACCAACAGGGACTTTCAAGAAGAAAATTCACAGATATATCTATTTTCAGTATTTTCTAAAAAAGGATGATTTACAGAAAAATAATTTACATGAGTCCCTTAGCATCTTAAAGGCAGAAGTAAACTAGATTCAATTGAATATTCCCATAATTCTCATAATCCACATTCCAGACAATAAAACCTCCCTGCTATCTTTAATATCCCTTGATCTGTAAAATTAGGAATCAAATATCACAACTAAACCGAATCTCTTCAGGACAAAAGACTGTTTGATTAGGAATCAGTCTAAGAATTGTTTTCACCTTGGCAGATGAGGAATATCATATAACCACTATTTAATCACTTAGCATTTAACAACTTAATTTTGTGTACTATTTAGTTCAATGAGATGTGACTGCATATACAGTTATAGCATAAGAGTGTTTAGATTTACCCATTTATGGTGAAATATCTTATCAGTATAAACTCCCATATTTTGCCTTTCACAGGACTTGATTTTGTTTCATGTACTGTATTAATTGGTGCATCTCTACACTAATTGGTAGAGTGCCAGTCCTTACCTCATACTCTGTAGCTCTTCCCTATTAAATATAGAATCCAGGAGTTTCAAGAGATCTGGTCCAATTTTTAGTTGAGGTTTTCATGCTATGGAATTGTGCTTGAGCAGGCAGGCACAGGGGCCTGTATGTTCTGGCCACAGCAAGAGAAGATCAGAAATAAAGCCAGCCTTTATGTTTTCAGAAATGGACTTTACAACTGTTACTTTATCCCAGAACGCTAGGGTTACCTGATACCTGTTACCTGATACCTGCAATGCCTGTAACTGACACATACTTTCAAATAATTGTAAAAACCATACAGTTATTGGTATGAAATAGATGGTCTGCCTGTCCACTCAAATATAAGCTAAAAGTTAGGTTATACTATTTCATATTATAGCTTTTTCTATTCAACAATAAACCACATATAGCTTTTGAGCAACTGGCAGGTGGTCCTATCAACACCACTTGGGAAGCTCCAAAATTCCAAACATGCGGTCTTTTATTCAGCAGCTTTCCCTATCTTTAGTATCAAGCAGTGATGACGAGGCTTGAGTCATAATGGGCTCAGTGAGTTAACTTGCACTGAATTTAACTTGAAAAAAGCTCCTCATCCCATATTGAAGCAGGCCTGGACAGTTTTTGTTCTATGTTTCCTACTGACATTAGAAGCATAGTAACTACATTCCTTGTGTCAACAGACAATGTTGCACATCGACACAAGCATCCACAGAAGTTGAAAAACATGAAAAATGTAGTTCCTAAAGTTTCCCAGAGACTGGGAAAAGAGACTGCTTTATGAGACTGGACTTGTTCACATATCACATGGGCCCACTGTGGATTCATTTTCCCTGTAAAGGTTGTTCATCAAACCATGTGCCCATGGATGTCCAGCTCGCCATGTTGTTAAAACTCAGGCAAGAGGTAGTTTAAGGATTAAACAACCCTCAAAGGACCCTAAGCAAGCCATGAGTTATTTGAGGAATGTCTGATCTTCAAACAATCCCTTACAACTGGGTTTGCATACCACAAAAAGCAATGAAAAATGTTGCCTGGCATGATGTGACAGCCCCAGTGGGTAAATTAAAGTACAATTGAATGTTTTGTCATGCAAACCAAGTTACTGTGTCTTCAGTTGCTCTGAAGCTTTCCCAACACCTATAGCAAAGATATATTTAAGTTTGGCTGTGAGTTAAACTCATTAAAAACTAGACTCAAACCCCTGAGGGTTGGGATGATTTGCAATGGGGTTGGGGACCATTGTGTTTTGGCATTTTGACACACCCAGTTATGACCCTTTGTGTCATTACTAGATTCAACTTGAAAAAAATAGTTAAGTTATACTATCTATATCAACTAATACTTTCTAGTAGCAGCATAAGCAACAAGCCTAATTTGACATTACGAGTGACTACAGATGTCATAATTGCATATCCTCATGCAAAATACCAAATATCAATTGGGTGAGTTCATAAATGAATAACATATTTTCTGTAACAAGATGTTACATGGGAGCAGAGGAAACAAGCAAAACAATATATTCTCATTAAACTGCTTTAGGCAGGTTTTTAACAAGAATGCCCTAAATTATACCAATTTACTTCTTTAAATATTAATAAATACAATTTACAATTTTAGTAGCAATAATAGAACTACTCAGAAACATTCATTTTTGTTTTTTCCCTATTATTATTTCTATTGACAGTTTAAAAGCTATCTTAATCCATTTTCAACAAAATTAAATATAATTTTGATCTTTTTCACATATTGTCTGGTACATGAACATGCATTTCTGTATTCAGCATCATTTTGCATATTTAAATATCAAAACTGTAATAAACTGTTAATGTGAATGCAGCCATAGATATAAATCACCTTAAGAAATAGATTAAGGTATGCGCACATTGACAGGATGATTTGATATTTTGGATTTAGCAATGGATTTGTATGAACTGCAAGTTCTCATATTTAGAGGAAATGGAATATTGTGGTTTCTTACAAACAGCAAACAGATCTTCCAATCTTCTACCTTCACATGTGAGGCATTCTTGTAACAAAATATGCAACCTCTTGTCTTTTTTGATGCAATGGACTCCCATAGCTTATCTGGAATCTAATATTTTCAACAAAGACAAGAGTATGTAGCTAAGACCTGAACAATTTTTTTCAGGACATACATAATAAATCCAGGCTAAGTATTTTAAGATTGAGGGTAAAATCACAATGAGAAAAAGTGGGATCTAAGGTAGCAAAGCAGACAAAGGGAATGCAACCCATGCTTTCATTAGTGCCTCACTAAGGATTCCATGGAGGGATAATTTGTTTTTTTATTCAAGACTATAAAATAAAGCTTGCCTGAAATGAATGTTAATCTTACACATTTAGGCAGCCTTCAATAGCCCCGCCTTTCATGTATCTTGCTTCCTTTTACAAACAACAACTAAGAGATGAATGGTAAAAATATTATTACATTTACATCTCATCTTTCTTCTTCTTGCAAGGTACCGTAGGCAGCTTACTGGCAAAACAACAAACCTGTAAGGCAGGGTAACCCGAGAGTCAGTGACTGAACTAAAGTTACCCAGTGGGTTTCATGGACAGGTGGGGATTAGAACTCTGAACTCAGATCTCCTATGTCCCAGTCAAGCACTCAAAACAACGACACTACACTGGCTCTCAATGGATAACATAACAAGTAAAGTTATGACTGCATTTTTTTTCAACCTTACATTAACCCTCCTCCACCCTCTTAAGTGTGGCCATATTGATAACAGGGTCATCCATGCTGATCTAATCAGTTGCGCTGGTCTACAGGCATGGAGGTGCTCCTTCAGATATTTGGAACTTGTTTTGGGCTTTATTTGTGAACATGAGCACATTGATTTGGGTTTATTAATATATAACACAAAATATTTAAGACTGGAATGGTATAGTCCTAATGTTAATAAGTTGGCTAGATAGCTCTTTTATGATTCCTATACTTATATGAATCATAGCTATCATAAATATCAGGGTTATCATAATTGTATATTATGCAAAAATAAAAAAGCACCACCACCCTAAATGTAGATCCTTTTTTAAAATGATTGTAGGGTGGGTTTTTCCTTGGGAAAAACTATTTTGTGTGGAGGGAAGATTTTAATAACAATTTAAAATGTTATTTTAAAATGTCCATTATACACAAGTCTACCATTGTATTCTGCAAACTAGTCTCAATTATATTTTGATTATTCTCAAAAGGAATTACTTCCTACTATATTGTCACTCAAATATCACTATGGCAACAACAAAAATCTTCTCTTGGCTAGAAGCACAATGAAAGTTTTAATTACTGCCATTCATTCTGCAATACGAATGAAAATGTTTAAACAAAATGCTGCCAAAAATGAATATGCAGTAAATACTAATTAAGTTTACAAGCATGAAGTTGCCATTTGAACAACACTACTTTTCACAATAACATTATTCTTTTCAGCTTATATATGTAAAGTTACTCTGACAGCTCTTTTAAAAACAAGCTCCATTTCTATTGGCAATCAGAATCAAAGGTATGGTAGGAAAGCATACAAATCAAACCCATTGGATTTTAAGGTAAAATGGTTTTACATTCCTTAAAAATATACCAATAAAAACAAATTGACAGTAGATGAAGAAGAAAAGCAAAGGGTTCAGCACCTGCCATCCAAATTTATGAAAGAGCAATCAGGGTTACATTACAGAGATATATAAAATATATAATAGATATTCATATTATCAAATGGTTCAGTTCAGAAATATGTACAAATGAACAGACCTTGGGTCACCGAAAAAAAGATATGAGCAAACTCAAATCTCAAGATTTCCTTACCGCTATATCCTGCCTGGGAGGCAGATGATTTCTAGCTAACATTACTATATTTTGACTTAATGTTTAACTTCCTCCCTCATTTTGGAAAGCCATGTAACTTTACCACTGATGTACTGTGTGTAATTATCTGTAGTCATACAATAGGATTATACACCTGTGCAGAGAACCTCCAGAACTTTCTAGACTCTTGTCAGGGAACTTATACTTGTGATTCTGCCCTTCCTCTTGGGCAAGGAGCTAGAAAAAGTAATGCCAGAAAAGCCATCATATCATTATGGTGAATTTTTATAGGATACACTTTTCCTTCTCCAAAGCAGTGCAGTTTGAATTGTGCAGATTAACTCCTAGGAGCCTATACCAGTTCTCATATACTTTCACTCTCACTCAATTTTTCTAAGCACCTTGAATGCTTACTCCTGTGTTCTACATACCTGTTTTTTTCTGTCAAATGCTAAAAGTATACAGCTTATTTCTAATGAATCTTTTAAAACACAGGACATTCTGCAAATGCTCTAACATATCAATCAGCTTTTTGAAAGAAGACAGTTTACATTATTGAAATTTAGAAAGGTCTATTAACACCTGTTAAGAGTAATTATTTCACTATATAAGAAATGTAAGTTCCTCAGTTATCAGCTGCTTCCTTGTAATAATTTAGTGCCAGGATCTTCTAACAATCTGACACTGCGGCTTCCTTCACCCCCTAATCACTTTCATTGGTAAACAGCAAGGAACTATATGAATGTGAATGGTCTGGGTAAGCTATGCCTTTTATTCATCCTCCTGAAGGAAACAGAATTTTTACAAGGTTTAGTAATCTGAAGGCAGAAGCTGTGGGGCTCCCATGTATACGTTCTTAGAGCAGACAACGAGCTCACCAAGAACTGATTCATGCACAAAGAACTGTTGTTTTTGTTACATAACACATCACTCCAGCTCTTTATCAGCTGCACTGGCTGGCAGTTGAAATCCGGGCCCTATTCAAAGAGCTTGTTCTAACACCAGAGCCTTAGACAGCATGGGAACAGGTTATCTGATGGAACATGTTATCCTATATGTTCCTACTTGACCCTTCAGATCATCAGTCGAGGTTCTTCTCAGGGAACTCCCCAAAGAAGGCAGGTGGCAACCAAGAGAAGTGTCTTCTCAATAGTGACACCCCATCCCTAGAAAGGTGTGCCTGGTGCCATCCCTGACACCTTTTTGACGCCTGGTGAAAACTTTTTTATTTTCTAGATGTTTTTAATAGCTAAATCCATGAATCTTATTACTGAGCCAGTTTAATATTGTTTATCAATTGCTGTTGTGCTTTGTTTGTTAATTGTTTTATTGTCGTTTCATAGTATTATAGGTATTCACTATTTTAGGTGTATACTGTTTACAAATCATAAAATACTCAAAAAATAGTCTAAACAGAGAGCCCTGCTTGTTCTATGAGTAATGGCAAGATTAATTTCTTCTCCAGGGTTCAGAAATGAAGAATAATTGCAGTCTTGGTTGATGCTTGCTTTCTCATGGGCAAGAATACATTCATTCATTCATTATGCCACCCCATGACCCAAAGGATCTCTGGGTGGCTTACCAATGCTGAAAACAGCATATAATACATTTGATAAAACAGATAGAGAAACAGTAAAATTAGTAGGTTACAGCCATCTCACAAATTATAAAACCACACACAACATGGTAAACTACAACCAATACATTAACAGGCAAAAATTGAATAATCAGTAACAAAATATAAATTATAAATTAACCAAAAGCTTGTTTGAACAAAAAAAGTTTTTACCTGGTGTCTAAAAGAAAGCAGAGTTGACACCAGCAGTTTGTCCCTGGGGAGTGAATTCCAAAGTTTGAGCACTATTGCCGAAAATGCCCCCCTCCTAGCCCTTTCCCCTTGATCTCACTAATGGTGTTATTTGGAGGAGAAATTCAGAGGAGGATCTAAATAGGCAGGTAGGAACATATGGAGAGAGGCACTCCCTCAGGTACCCTGGTCCCAAGCTGTTTAGGATCCTTCAATACAAGAAATTATCCAGATTGTTTTCCATTCTCTCAATCATTTTTTGGAATGAGGATGCATTTACATCTTGGACCTCAGGTTTTATAAGTGGAGCATACATAAGTCTGTTACAAAACTAATTTACTAGAGAGCTTTTCTGGACAATCCCACAGAAGTTTACTTCTGTGATCAGGCCCAGGAGCTTTGCAGAAATTTTCTCAGTTTCATGTACAGCCTGGAGCAATGAAACCAGCCATTTAATTAGTAAGATACTACCTCAAAGATATCTTATTCTTAAATGTTATTTCATTTTTAAACTGGGCAAGCATATTAACTGCAATTCTTCTTGGGAAGGAACATGTGATCAATTATCTGCCAACTATAGTAAAGAGTTCTTCAGAATCCACTAGAGTCTTAATATACACTAGCATGTAGAGATTGGGCATTTTACAGCATTAGAAGCATGATGTTGGAAACCATAGTTTGGGTGAAGTGAAAAATCACTGTATGGGGAAGCTCAGTGTGTTAAGAAATGAAGAACTTTCATTACTCAACTCTCTTCCAATCATAAACAAGAAAGAAATTTACTTAAGGCCCCATTTTCTATTAACAAGCAATGCAGATTTTTATACTACAGAAAAAGGTGAGAAATGCAGATAACTCTACAATGATAATTATTTTGGTGCTATGGTAGGAAGGTGAGCTTTCATAAAGAGAGGCATTTTAATAGAATTTTTCATACTTTTAAAAAGGCTTTCTGGAATAGCCATATTACATTTCAACTCTACGGAATGTGTGATTTAAGATAATCAATTTGCTACTTGTTTAAACATTATAATGGTCCTTCATTAAAACAGAATGCAACTCTGAGATACAGATCTATCCAGTATATATAAGGATATAATTAATCTCCTATGGACTAATTGTTGCTTCTCCTCTGTTGTGTCTTAAAATGGAACTATTAATACAAAAAGTATTCTCTCTCTCTCTCTCCCCAATGTTCCTTTCTAGACTTCTGTTTTTAAAAAACTGAATTGTGAGATGCAGAGTATCTACAGCAGATTTGACTCTAAAAAATTATCTATTTCAGAAAATCCTACATATGACAGTTTATGTCACAGACAATTGTACAGGAACTTTTTTCTAAGTTGTATCCCAGCATTCAGCAAGAGCTACATTAAATATGGCTCAATCTTCACCTCATACAGAAACTGAAGACCACAAGTTTTTAAAATTATCAAAGAGAAAGAATAAATCTTCCAAAATAATATGCTTTGTTTGTTCTTTTTTACGTCTTGATTTAGTAACTATCAGCTTCTGAAACACTATCATGAGAACAAAGTATTAAAAGTAACATTCAAGCACCATTGTTTTAAGGATCGAAGAGATTGCATCAAAGAACATTTTGTGTGTATGTCATAAATGGTTTCAATTCTGAAAGAAAACAGGATTTTTGCCCTAAATTACATTATATCATATTATTGTTACCCAAGTAACAAGGCAAAAATCAGCAAGAAAGGTACAATCTTGTACACATCTACTTATTTTATTTAAAACATTCCTATACTATTCCTATTGAATTGGGAATAAATCCAATGAAACCCCATGGAGTTTTCCAAGTAGACAAGCATAGGACTTGATTTCAACAATGCTGATTGATTTCAACAATGATGGAAAAGATTCCATTTTCTGAAAAGTCTTGTTCAACCAGATCTTATTCTACAATGTATGGATAAAACTACAGTATAAAACAGAAATAAAAACATTGAAAGGCCTAGCAGGAATACAAACATTTAAAAAAATAGTACAGGACTTAAAACAGATTGAAAATAAAATTCCTAGGAAAATAGGAAGGTCTTCATCTGCCACTGAAACTACAATGTAGTATAAACCTCTCTGAAAAGGTCACTTGGGTCCCCCATGTGATTTCCCTTGTGAGATCCCACAGAAAGCCTACTGAGGATGATTTTCAGGTTCAGGCAGGCAAAGAAGATGATCCTTTAGGTACCCTGGCACCAAGCCATTCAGGCCTGTTAATGTTAAGACCAGCAATTGGAATTGGCCCTGGACACAGGCTGGCAGCTAGTGCAGAGAGCAAAGTACGGGCCTAATGTGATAATGCTTGCAATTTTCACTGCTCTGTTTTGGACCACTTGAACTTTCTGCAGCATCTTCAAAGGGCGTTCCATGTGTAATGCACTGCAATAATTAAACTGAGGGATTACCAAATCATGCATAACTATAGCTAGGCTATCTCTGCCCAGGTAAGGATGCAGTTAGTATAACAAGTTTAAGCTGATAAAAGGTGCTATGTGCCCCCCAGTCTGCCTGTGCCTCTAGTCAAAGTGCTGAATGAAGAAGCACCTTCATACTTTGAAGCTGATCCTTTAGGAGGAGTGCAACACCCAAACAGTTGATTGACCAGAACTTGTCTGCAAACTCAGGCTTCAATTCTGAAATTCATTTAAATGAACCAAATAGTGCACTGGACAACTCTACTAATGAAACTGCATTAATTCTAGTGTCCAATTTGTGATGGATCTGAGCAACTTTATCTTCAAAATGCCACACAATTTTGTCCCACAGTGTTATCATTTCTCACCTGGTCCAGAGAGCAGCAGGCCTTGAAGCACTCAGAAAAGTTCTGCTGGACATTAGGAATATGCAATAGTAGTGGGAAAGAACTCCTTCTCTTCCACTCTATCTCAAGAATAAGCTCAATAATGAGCTCTAACTTGTGTTTGGTCAGATTCTGTAAGAGTTTTTCCTCCAACTGGATTCAAGTCATCTCCCTGCTTGCTTCACTGCCATCAGCTCAAGTATACACCCAGGTACTTCTGGGCTCTGCTCAAAAGGATAGGGCACTTGGGTGTGAAAGTGTATTTCTCTATTCCTGCAGAAAGACAAGGACTTTGACAAGAGCACCAGTCATACCAGCAGGAAACCCCCCAGAGTTCTCTGAAATCCATTACCCTCTGTGAACAGACTATTTTAGTAGGTCCCCCAACTTTGCGGATAGGAAAGGCCGCTGAGAGCATTAACCTCAGCGCCAAATCTGAGACCACCTCTATCAGCTGAGGCAGGGAGTCTGAACAGTAGTGGGGTGGGCAGATATGGCAGAATCCATGATCTGTCTCTCATACCTAAGACAAACTACAAATGCTCATGATCAGCATTTGAACAAAGTCTAGCAAGGAGGAAATTATTCCTATAGCTTAGATCAGTGGTTTTCAGCCACTGGTCCACAGAAGATTTCCTGCCAGTCCATTGGGGGGCTGCATCCCACTCACTGCGGACAGACACAGGGGCTGGTTGTGCTCCACCACCTCTTCCTCAGTTGGCATCACATTTGTAGGGGGTGCTCAGTGCCACTGGGGGGACAAGCTGGCTGGGAGCCAAGCTGCACCAATTTTGGTATTTAGTTCTTTTGTTAGCATTTTTTGTTGCTCGATTTCTGGTTGCTTTGGAGAATTTTCATTTTTTTGGTATTGTGTTTGGAAACTAATACACAGAATAGTGTATTATGTGTATGGTGCTTTTGTTTCTGCCTCAGCGTTCCCCGAGGTGGTTTTTGAGTTTTCACCAGTCCCCAGCTATGGATTGTATTTCATTATTTGAAAACAGTGCTGGGAAAATGCACTTTAATTTCTTCCATGTAGCTTTTGGCCTGCTTCATCTACAGACCATTGCTTTAATCAGGCCTTCACAACTCATGTTCTATTAAGCCAACTGCTGTTAATGAGAAATGACGTTACAGCACTTGACAATCCTACCCTCCCTGATATTTTGTAAGCAGTAAAAACAGCTTCTGAAGAGCTGTACTGTATTTGGCTTGATGAATATTTTAATTGTGTATCCTTAATCAAATGCACAGGTGAACCTGAATGTGTAAAGGTCTGGTAAACAGATATGCAGGCAGGGGGATTCTCATATGTGAGGTACATGCACAGCAGACCACACACTATATTTCAAAAGAATGTAAAAATCAGCTACTTCAAGTGAGGAAAATTAGCTGAAGAACAACTGTCAAGCTTGATCGATACAGGCTTATTGTACCACAAAGTATTTTGCAGAAGAAAAGAATGTTCTCCTTAGCACAAGGACAGGGACACTATATCTAATCCTAGGAGAGAAGCAGAGAAAGATTAAGACGGGGAACTGGCACTTGGCAAGTAAAAAGTGGGGACTTATTGTGAAGTGCTCTGAGGGCTTGAAAGGGTACACATGGTAAAACTCAACCGTAAATGTCACAAAATGACCATAAATGGGGGAAATGGGCAGATCCAAAGAAACACTAACATAAAATAAGCAAATGCAGTTAGGTGTATACAGCCACGACAGGTGATGAGAAAAAGCTGGCTAACCACAAAGCCAGCACAACTAGGGTGTGAAAACCAAACTTAAAATGGTGCTTCTCCTTAGACCTCCAAGTACTCATGAGTCTACAGGATTTTTTTACATAACCAGTGATGAACAGGAATAGGAAAAGGCTAGTCCCTCTCAGTGATGAGTACTGGTAGAGCACTAGAAGCTCTGACTATATCAGCTCTCAGTTGGAACTTAAGAGCTGTTGGAAATAATATCTTGCCTCAGCTTTCAGTACCTTGTACTCTCCTTGACCCTACCTTGTGTTTGGACCTCCATGTTATTCACCCGGGACTCCTGCCCGACTCTACTTTTTCTCTGTGTTTTCACTTGAGTGATTTCCCAATTTTTCATTTTGGGTATGTCTCAGACCTCACTTCTGGAAACCGCCTATTTGCCTGGAAAACTGTGCCTTTGACCTTTGGCTTTGCCCTTCAATTAGCTAAATGCTGAGTCTGATACGGTCAGAGCAGAACACCAAGGCAGAGAAGAGATTCAAATGGATATGTGAAGAAAAGAACTTTGGAATTGGAAATCAGGTCAAGGGCACCACAGAAGGGAAAGGAGAATACTAGGGAAGGTCATGAAGGCTAGACTTGGGAAACATGCCAAATTCTGGTGACACTAAATTCCACAACTGAGAAGAGCAGCAAGAACAAGTACTGGGTGCCCAAATTCAAGGGTAGTTATAGACTTCCAAACAAAGAGTAGAAAAAGATAAATGGATCTGAACTCATTGCCCCAATGGATTATCTTTATTGGGAGACAGACAGAAGGAATGTGACCATGTTAATTCTGCTTGATCTTTCATTGGCTTGACAGCATTGATTACTATATCCTTTTATAATGATTCCAGGGGCTAGGTATTGCAAGTACTGTGTTAGAGTCATTCCATTCTTACTTGCAAGATTGATTCCAGAGAGTAAAACTGGGTGATAATTCCTTGAACTTCAGTTATGGGGTTCACAGGGTACCATTTTGTCCCCAGTGTTATTTAACTTCTACATGAAGCTGCTGGGAGGAGTCATTAGGGAATTTGGAGCCAAGTGCCATCAGTACCCAAATGATGCACAGGTCTGTCTCCTTGTGACAACTGAATCAGAAGATTAATGTGTCCTAGATTAATGTCTGGATGCAGAGATGGCCGGAAAGAGAATAAACTGAAGCTGAATTCAGGAAAGACAGTAGGCCTGTGGATAAATAGTTCCGGAGTCTGGGAGATGAAGGTTGGAGAAGAACCTTCACTGTGGTGGCCCAGTTCTATAGAATTCCCCATCTTGGGAGGACAGATAGGCATCAACACTGGTTGTTTTTTGTTTTGTTTAGTTTTTTTGGTGCTTGCTGAAGACAATCTTAGTTTAGGTAGCTTTCTCTGGCTGATCAGCCAAAATCTTATTGATAATTTGTTTTTAAATTATTTCAATGTATTATTTTTATTCTTTTTTGTTTGTTTAAACCTTATACTGTTCACCTCTCCAAAACTGGTTTGGATATGGAGCAAATACAAAGACTGTAAACAACCTGGAGTAGAATTAATCAATGGCTTAACTCATGGAAATGAAAGGGAATCTTGACTGAGATAAAGCTATTTTGACTATGTGTTACGAACACTGTGCATCTGGAATATATTTACATAAACACATATTAAAAAGAGTAACATATGAGATACTCAGAAGATGTTTTATTCTGCTTATCTATCCACACAGGTCCCAATTTGTTTTCAAAGCTCTGGACCAGCCAAATTAAAAAGCACCCTGTTGGATGTCTGCTTGGGATAGTGACCTAATAATCAGGTGGACATTTTCATGGTTCCATGGGATAATCTTATTTAATTTAATCAATAGCAGACATGCACAGGCTATTAGGCAATAGCTCCCTTGCAAATATTTGGGGCTATCGCATTCCAGGCAGCCTTCAGATCATTTGCTGCCTTTTTCAGGAAAAACATGACTACTTCAGCCAATTGTGCCAGGCTGATGACAACCAAAAATATAAATAGCAAAAATCACATATACATATATCTGTCATTGCTGAGTTTCTCTATAACCCATCATTAGGTAAGCAACCCTGGTTTAAATGCATCATCATATTTCTTTAATCCCTGACTTATCCTCCATATTCAGACATGCACATATGCACACACCAAATTTAACTCACAACAGTAGAAGCACAGCAGTGTGCTCAGACAGAACTGGTCCCAAAAATTTTGCTGTCTGAGATGGAATAGCAATGCCCCGCACGCCCAGTCATCCAAGTCAAGGTGCAAAGTACTCAAGGTTGGTAAATTTATTTTGATACCCGAGGTGGAAAACTCCTCAACTGACTTTCTGCCTCCCTGTCAGTAAAATACTACAGTAAATTAACTAACTGATCATTTATTGCCTTTTCTTGACACTAGCTGCCAAAGGCAACATCCTCACATGAGCCCTAAGACAGTGTATAAGTGTGTTGCCCTTCATTTCCAGACACAGAAAGCTCCATGTGTAGGAAAATGACACAAGTACAGTAATGCTATTTTGACTGATATGAATGGGAAAAGTTTCTGCATGCACAAGGAAATGAGGGGACCTTATTACTTTTCCAAGTACATTTACTGTAAAAGAATTACAAGGAACTATGGAGAAAGCTTCTTGTTCTTCGATTCTTGTATTATAGCTTCAAACCTCACAGCACACTTTCAACAGCAGACTATTTAGAACTTATCTAGAAATGTTATTGTTAGGCTTAAATAGGTCTGGTGCATGCCACTGTGGGCCTGAAACAGAATACCTATCCACTCAAGGCAGCAAAAGTATAATCAATCAATCAATGAAGGTATAATTTTCCTTTTAACTGTACTTTAATTAACTGCAGGACTGGCCCTCAAGGTTTTTAACAAGAGTACCAGCTAACCATGTGGGGTAGAGAGCAATGATTCCTCTATCTGGGAAAAGAATACAGGAAAAACAGTTATCAGCTTCTTTGAGACTCAAACCCAAAGAAAATAAAATGGAAAATGGAGGTTGAACACTTTTAAGATTTGGTTCACAAGGAACTATTGGGCTAAATTACTCTAAACAGCTTAAATAACATAGCAATTCCAGGTGAAAAATGTTTTTCACATATTTTGGCCAGCTGTTCTGGTCAAATAGATCACTGAAATTTATAGTTAACAAGGTATACCAATAAAAATGCAATCAAATGAAAATTTAAAGCTCCTTGTATCTGAAGAGTATTTAATCTCTGTTGTCCCACAATTAGTTAACAGGGGGAAAAGTCATCCAATTAATTATCAGAAGTAAGAGCACCATCTTTAACAATAGCATTGCTTCACTTCAGTGTATTTGTGAATAGAGGGCATCATTATAGTGTTCAGATTTCTTCCCTGCCAGTGTGATTTATAATTAATTGCAGCAAATCTCAGCTACATTAATCGCAATAGTATTCTTAAAATGGTTTCAATTTGCACAATATTTAGGACTCTGGTCAGAGTAAGCTAGAAGGATATAATATATGATGGAAGAAAAAGGAACCAAATTTCTACCAATATACTGGCAATCAACTTGCACCCCCGATAATCTTTTTTTTCATGGGAAATATCTTGCATGACTTAATGATATTACATTACATTGCTTTTGAAAAAAGATCACTGCTCAGTTTTTGGCTAATATTGCCAAAATATTGGAAGAGATCTTAAGGTCATTGTAAGAACAATATTTAATATACAAGTACACAGGTTAATCCCAGCTTTCCTCTACTTAAGCCTAGCCTTTGGAGTAAAGCTTATGAATTCATGGTCACCACAACAACCATGCTGTCCCAAGTTGTTATCAGCCCATCATGTCATACCGTATATTCAGTATCACTGCAGCAAGAGGATGTTGATCTGGATATGAATTCCTTGTCATGCATGGCCAAACCACTTCCTGATGAAGTTAATACAATGCTTTCTTTATCCTGCAGAAGATGGAGCCATTTAGGATCTTCAGTCTCCAAGACTAATGTGCCTGCTGTTATGTGAGAACCCTTTGACTTGTTAACCATGAACAATCCAGGTCTATTACTTGGTTCTAATATCTTGGTTGTTCATGACTGAGCCACAGTCAATGTTTCTCCTCCTCTTTCATTAATAAACTACTAAACAGAACGAACTAGAGCTCTGAACATCCTGCACACTTAACACTTTCTTCTTACTCTCCCTCTGAAGAGAATGCCTTATTTTCAAATGTATTCTGTTCAAGCAAAATTGGTTTAGTATTTTTCAGTATATTCTTTATATTTTTGATAATACATAATATGCTGAACACATTATTATCAACCAGCAAGCCCTAATAAGAGCTGACATTTTAACTGTTTGCAAAAACCCTTTTTTCTCAAAATCTTCTAATTTACCAATAAGGTAATTTTATCATACACTTTCTTTAAATTACTCCTGCATAAAAAAAATTCAGCAGTGGTTGAACAAGTCTGTGCCATCTTCTTGCATTTTGATTTTCTCTTTTTCTCTGTGCAGTCATTAAAAAAGAATGCAACTGAATGTTTCCTGATTTGTTGGATTAAAGTAATCTTTTCTGAAGTGACTTAACATTTGATTGTTTATGTTAAATATTATATTTTATATTCCTATTGTTCCAGTAAAAAACCACTCCCTGCCACCTAAAAAGCAAAGAAATGCATTTTCTCCTGTAAATGGGTTTTGTAAAAGCTGGTCATGGTAAGAGGAACAGATATGGATTGCAGAGATGTCAGTAGGATCAACAATGGCTGGTGAATGTCTATCAGGAACAGAAACATGCACCTCCTAGATTCACTTTTGTTCCAGGTCATGTGGAGCATGACGAAAATGATATTGTGACAGAATCAGAAGTTTAAAAAAATGAGCAGGTCACAGTTTACTAAGCATGGGAAAAGCATAACATGTTTCTTTTTTCAATCCCCAACAAAAGAATTTCAATGTGGAAAAAAGAAATTGCTCCCTACCATTACGGAATAACTTACTATGCCCCCAGACTTTTTCCTCATTTAAAAAAATCTATACAGACAGAATGCTATATTGAATTGTCATGACAGCTACGTATTTTGTAAAAATTTAGATGAATGAATCTCTACTGTTTTCTGTTTTTGATATTTTCATTATTTTTCTATATACATGCCTGATAATTTGAAGAGCCTGAAAAAGTTTACAAGTTAAAAATATTTGTCCCTGACAAAAAGTGTTTACCTTTCTTCTTACTCTGTGAGTATTTGAGATTTCCTACCACCTCCACCAAGCCCCATCTCCTTTTCTGCATATAGATGGGACCCTAGACAAGCTGAATAGCTATTCTCCTTAAAGAATAACACTATACACGGTCCATTATACAGACTCAAACAAGCTACTGTTTCTATAGAGAGAGTATGTGTGACCTGTAACAAAATGTTGTCTTGGGGACTGCTGCTCAGGTTTAGTCAGCCAGCCATGCCTTCTTCCCAGAATGCTTCATTCTATCCCTCCCCCGATATTGATTGCATTATTGCTCTCCACATGCATAATCCTCACTGGAGTGCTTTGGGAATGGGGGCTCTGCACCAGCTTATTTGTTCATTTTTTAATATTAGAAAACCTTCAAGACTATGCAATCTCCTCCAAACAGGTTTAAACTGAGTGCACAAACCCCTCACCAATAGTACCTCCATCTTGTCTGCTTTGATTAATAGCACTCATCCAGTCCATTACTGTGCTAAAAGGCTGATTTAGGGCATCAAAGGCCTCTTGATTGATTAAATTGATAGATAAAGCTGGGTACCATCTAGGTACTAATGACATCATACTAGATAGCCAAATAATCTCACCAAGAGATTCCATGTTGTGGCCTGGCACCTGTAGGAAACCCCATCTGAGGACAAAAGCCCTGGTGCAGTAGTGTCAACTAATAACGGCTGCCCCCACCTAAAGTAAGGCAAGCCCTTTCTCCTCTATTATCAAGTATGCTTGGTCCCTTGGTAATGACGGCCCAGTGATCCTGCTACAAGGTAGGGAAGAGATTGCGACCCTGCAGGACCCCAAAGCAAAGGAATGCTTCTCCAGTACCACCACCACGCGGAATTAGCAATCCAGATAGGAATGGAGCCATCCCCAAGCATGGTTTCCAACACCCAGCTCAAAGAACAATAGACAATTGATAGTAATCAAAACTGCTGAGAGATCCAAGAAAGTAAATAGGGTTGTACTCTCCTCCTTTCTCTCTCTTAGCAAAGTGACCAAGTCAGCTTCTGTTCCAAAATGTGGCCTAAAGCTCAACTGAAAAGAATCAAGAAATGTTGTTCTTTGTGGTCTCTGTTATGGGTTATTCAAACATTCTAGAGCTAAATTATTTAGGCAGGAATACCATCCATTTCTTCTGGGTACATTCCAGGCATGACTCCCACCTACCCCTCATTTCTTTTTCATCTGCTGCAGCACCTAGCAGCAACTGAAACATTCTCTTGCCTTACAACAAAGATTTCTAGATTTCTGTTCCCTCTTGGGAAGCTGAAGAGCATTCTTTTCTCCTTTCTTTTCTTCATTTTCCATTTATCCTTCCTTCATTTTTATTTCGTTGCCCACTTCACAGTGCAAGGCCTCCTCCTTCAAAAATTGTACCTGCCATAGTGGGCAGATAACATTAACCAACTGCCTTCTCTACTTTAGAAAGGTCACAGGCTAGACTCCTATACCTACTGTCAGGCCTTTATGAAGATGTTAGGAGAAAGAGAGCAGACAGTCAGCCCCTATTGTAGGAACAGGTCCTCAAAGCAGTAGAACTAGCAACATTGAACTGGACTCTGTATTCTCTCTCAGCATCCATTTGCAGAAAACTAGCTCTGACTGATTCTCAGCTTTTCCAGCGCACAGAATGGAAAGCACTCCAGGATAATTATCCCCAATATCAGAACCAGCCTCAAATTCCCACTGATTGTTGGGCACCAAGACTGAAAAAGATGGTACATAGGATGTCCAGCACAGAACCTAAACTCATGCTGATTCCAAACCAGCTGTCATGAGTACAGATAGTGCTTCAAAGTTTTATGAAATCACTGATACCAATCTTAGAGAAGCTACAGCTTCTCTGGGACTGTAACTCCCCAAACATATGCTATGCCTGGGTTCAGTAATATAAGATGAATCTGGGGAAGTGAGTCTTGCCATCACCTCCCTGGAAACCAATGCCCAAGAAAGAATAGGTCTCCTCAGTATTGACAGACTAACTTGGCCTCCTCAGCTTCTTCAGTAGGTTTTTTCCATCATTAGGAAAGCCATATATACAACTGTAACAAAAAGCAGGTTGAGGGCTCCTTGGCTGGGGAAGGGTTAACACAGCCACTCCAGCCAGGTGGAATTCAAGGAAAGCAACGAGTCAGGTCTGCAGGGGGACTTGATAGTGCCTGGAACAAAAAAGGCCCTAAGATACTGTAAATTACTTCCAAGGACAGGGCCATTCTCACTCCTCTCCAAGGCTGAAGAATTCAGGCCTAAACGGTATACAATTCTCACTTGGGTAATGTCAGGAGATGTCACCCAATGAGTCTAGTTGGGATAAAAGCTGAGAGACAGGACAGACTGGGGTTCCTCTTCCAGGAGAGGTTGCCAGTTGCTGCCAGAGGCTCTGCTGAAGGATGTTGTGCTATTCTACAAAGGAGAAGGCTATACCGTGTTAACTTTATTGTTTTGGGTCCAAAGTGGTCAATTGGTCTTTGGGATCCTGCAGGAGTCAAGACTGTGTGGGTTCAGTGAAAGTGCTGCCCTCCAATTCCCTTTCCCCTTACCTACCTTCTTTGTCATGTGTGTGTTGTGTGTATAGTGTTTTACCCTCCACCCCTATTGTGTTAATTCTGTCTTTTAATATGCTTGGGTTGCCATGTGCTGAATCCAGTGTCTGGCCCCAGGATTTTGGGACCAGGGAAGCAGGATGGTAAGCTGAGCCCTGTCATCCACAGGGAGGTAGAGACTCCGTGGCAGCTGATCATTGCAAGAACTACTTGGGTGGATCTCCTTCTCATTACTATGAAAACTGTTCACTGCCAAGGCAACACCATGATGCGTGTAGAAATACAGACTACTTGTGTGACCTTTCCCAGCAGCAACCTTCTCATTTTCCTCACTTTCTAGAACAACCTAGGGCAGCTATTAAATTCACAACACATTCTCACATCATATCTAAACTGTCTGATGCTCAGTTACTCTAAACTGCTACTGTACCAAGCTCTATGAGTCAACTCTATGCCTTCCTCTTCTGGCCAATTTCTACCAGGAACTTTTGAAAATACTAGAACCACTGGCTTCTATGCAGTCACTGCTGGCAGTACAACTCATACAGATGGCTCCAAAAGTGGAGGCACTACCTATCACTCCCTGCTTAGTGCAGGACAACCGTTGCTCAGTTTCTTCCACTTCATCTGTCTGGGCTTTAACTCCACTGTAGGGAGTTAAACTCTGTTCTCCCTCTCAGATGACTTAAGGCCATATGCAAAGAAAAAAATGAAACTAAGGATAAGGTCTCTCTTGTCCTAGACACGGATCTAGTTTTTAAGAGTAACCAGACTTACTTCCAGCAGTTATTATCCTAATGCTTCCAGTCTTAATGCATGTCATCAGCAAGCCCTGACCAAAAAGTTCTACTGTCCTGCCCATGTCTATAAAAATAGAAAATTTATATGGGATCCTAGAAGAAGGCTGCTCTTGCCCCAGACAAACATAATAGTAGAAGCATTCCAATCACAGATGAGATAAATCTGCCTCTGTTGATGCAAAGGGAAAGATATTATACTCAATGGGATGCAGGCACGGGATCCTAGCAACAGAAAAAGCAGCAAACTTCTTTGACAGTCTCCCAGAAAATGTCAAAATCTAGCAATGATATTCCAAGCTGAAACTCACAGGTTAGCAACCAACAAAATAAGTTAATCTGTCACAGAATGGACGGCATCTTTAAGGCTACGGCAACCTTATGCCTTGTTCCATACTGCAGGACTCAAGGATGAGTCTAGACTGAGAGAAGAACCTCCATTCAACAATGAAGGCCTTCTTAATGCATTTATATCCTTGTCCATGTCTACAAAATAAGATATCCACTTGGAAGATGGGAATGGGTTTTCAGTTGTTGCCAGTCTCCACTAACCAACCAAATCCATAGCAGCCATGCCAATGCCATGGTAACATCTTAACACCATGAACCAAGGTTTCAAACAAAGCTCATACTTCCCTCTTTATTTAAAGAAACCCTGTAAATAAAGGGTTACAATCAAGGGCCAGCACAATTGTCATCATTTTCCCATACGCAGACAACTGACTCCTCAGCACTAACATCAATTTGCCTTGTCATTTCTGGAATTTCTCAGCCTGCCATCCTGCCTCATCCTATCTTGAATGTGACAATTCATAGGGTTACTTATCAGCTTCAAGGGTATTATACATAAACCAATGCCTGCCTACAGGGGAAAGTGGACATCCTGTGATGTTTCACATGGGAATTAAAGGATAACCACTGATACCAAGTAACCAGCATTCAATGCCTTCTCAAGCTCATGGATGCCACCACCTCAGTAACTCCATTAAGGTAAAGGTAAAGGTTTCCCCTTGACATTAAGTCCAGTCATGCCTGACTCTAGGGGGTGGTGCTCATTTCCGTTTCCTAGCCGAGGGAGCCAGTGTTTGTCCATAGACAGTCTCCTGGTCATGTGGCTGGCATGACTAAACACCGAAGTGCACAGAACGCTGTTACCTGCCCACCGAAGTGGTACCTTTTTATCTATTTGCATTTGCACGCTTTCGAACTGCAAGGTTGGCAGGCGCTGGGACGGAGCAACGGGAACTCACCCTGTTGTGCAGATTCAAACCAGCGACCTTTCTATCAACCAGCCCAGCAGCATAGCAGTTTAAACCACTGTGGCACCTGCAGTCCCTAGTAACTCCATTAGCATCTGTATAAAACCAATCCAATCATTACTTCTATGAATCTTCAGTCAAGAAGTGGAAACCCAGGCTCCTATTTTCCTAATTCAGACTGGTATTCCCAACCTGGGTGAACAATTCTGTCACAGCTCTTACAGGGATGCAATCCAAACTCCACATCTGTACTTGGCAGTCTGTACCTGACAGTCACCATGGATACACTGCTTCACAGCTGGAGAGCCTGCTGTAGTTCACTTATTGGGGGATTGTGGTCCCAATGAAAGAAAAACCTATATCCATCAACCCTGTTGCCAAAGCCCTATGAGTATTTGAGTCTCATCTGTTGAAATTGCAATGGACAATAGCACAGTTGTTTTCTATATAAACAAGAGGGATAAGACCCTTTTTCTTGCCTTAACTCATCCCCAATTTCTGGGACTGGTGTATACATCACTACACTGCCCCTATCATTATATGCCCCAGAGAAACATCCAATGCTCTTGCCAACTCTTTCAACAGGTTAGAAACCACCTCTCATGAGTGAAAATCTTGCCAGTTACACTGAAGTTCTATGACATTTAGAACATCCCAATTATTGACTTATTTGCTACAGCACTAAACACAAAATACTAATTCTATTCCAGAGCTGACCTGGACTTCCTGGGAGATGCTTTTCTCCTTCACTGGGAAGTCACTCTGACTTGCATGTTCCCTCCTTTGCCTCTAGTCACTTGAATGGGGAACAAGATACAGGATGATCCTGATAACTGTATGGCAGCTGAGGCAAACCTGTTTGTGAAACTCCTTTTGTCCAATCAATCATTTTTCCATCTCTCTTGACTGCTGGATCTCCTAACAATGAGCACTGGGAAGATCCAAACCTTAACACTATACCTCACACTTAGAAATGTGAAGGCCTGGGAAAAATTGCAAGCAAATGGGGAGGGGAAATTTAGCTTGCTAGTTTCATTTTAGTTTGTTCTGTTTCATATTCTTTTTTGTGTACTTGTTTATGTTAAGATATTTTTTTCAAAAAAATGGGAGAAAATGTTAATTCATTACCATTTGTTTTTTTCTACAGAGTCTTGTGTTTAGGAGCTGGTTCTAGTAAGATCCTGTAGCAGTTCTAATCTAATTCCCTAGGGTTACCACTGTCACTGGATTTGACAGTACAGCATGTGTTGCACCCATGTTTCTTAGAGGGAAAAGAAAAAAAGAAAGAACGTCTGAGGCTTGAATCTAGAGAACTTACTGCCATAGTTTTTAATAAAGTTTTCATTAGACCTCACCACTGCAGAATGCTGTCTCAGCTTTAAAACCTTCTAACTGCTGTCACTGGAATGAACTATTTCCACCTAGAAGAAATTCAATAACATGGTTCCTGTGGCATAGGCACAGAAACACTAGGACAGGGACAGGAACACTAGTGACAAACTTTCAAAATGAACAAAAAATAAGTTGCTAATAATGGACATTATTAACAATATTGAATAGAACATCACTTTTTAAATCATATATTGGGATTGCTTCAATAGCCTTAAAAAATATAATTACCTACCACTCCAAAGCTGTATGTTTCTCAAGCTAAGTAAAATCATAACAGCTTTTCCTTCAGATCCTCCAACCCACAAACATGAACAAGTTAATAAATGTTGCTAAATTTCTTTATGAACAGGAATAGATGCTATATACCAGTTTTCCTCTGTTTCCAGTTCTTTCTGATTCTTTTGGCTTTTAGCATGATTCAGATATTTTAGGAGTGTGTGTGGAAGTCTCTTCCAGTCAAATAAGAAATAGGAATCTAGAATATATTATATATAACTTGATTTGTCTATAAAATTTTGTTTGGTATATTCAATTCAAAAGTATAGTTTATTAAAATACTAATTACAAGTTTACTAAAGAAGTTTATTTTATGAGGAAATCAGGTTATCCATATTATAGCTTCAGTAAACGTTCCTAAAGCAGTTTCCTCAGCTGGATGCTAGACTACAATTTCTAGCATTCCTGATGATTAGCCCTGTTGCTTTGGGCTGATGGAAGCTGAAATCCAAAATATCTGGTAGGCACCAGATTGCAGACAGCTGTCCTTAAAGCAACAGAGTTACTTTAGATCTCTAAAGAACACTAAAGTATTGCTAATTTTTCAATTTCCCAAAAATTTCAATTAATTTTAGGAAAGGGGGGGGGGGGGGGGCTTTTTACCAAGGCCTCAAAATTTCTGAAAGATTTACATCTCTACTATCATGGAAAGTTGACAAGTTCACTAATTCTCTGATTTAGTCCTGGAAGCATCATGTAAAAACTTCTACCCAGGCCTGATACTCTGCCAAATGTAAGTTGTTTCTAAAATTTCTCACTCATACAGAACAAATCAAAAAATTCTATGGTTTTCTAAATATACTGAACTTTCTTTGAAATCTAGTGGTTTAGCTCTTTTCTTAAACTAGCCATATTAGCTAATCATAAGAATATCAAAGGTTTCTTCCTCTTCTTACACCGTCATGCTAAACAGTTCCTTAAATGACTTACTAATCTTTACCCACCAGCCCTTCCAATAGTCACTTCTTGGAGTCTCCGTGATATTTTTTGGCACAAACAGCAAGTAAAGTATATGTTCTTAGGTATGATCAACTTTCTTTCTAACTTGTGTGTAGAATACCATTTTTTAGGAAATCCACTTTTAGGAAGTCTGTCTCTTGGAACTCCAAAATTGCCACGCGCTGTCACCACAACACTTTACCAAATGGTTGTTTTAAGCCATATTTCTTGCTTATCACCTGACCTGCTTATGAGCTGCCCTACAAATCAGAGTCACTCAAGAGTCATAGGTTTCTGTGCAGCATTCCTGAGAGGAATTTTCCTTCCAGAAATGTGTATCACAGCAACTTAGGGTCAGCCCTTGACCTTCATCAAACATTAACACATGATACACATGATACCAGAGCTCACACAGATGTAACTTTTAGCAGAGACATCTCTCCTCCAGCAAGTCTCTTACTTTTCAATCATTCATATGTGTAAGCTGCAAAAGAACACAATAAAGGACAGATTGATTATATGCAATTGTAGATGTTTCAGTGACCATCTGTGAAATCACTCATCCCACCTGCCTTCCAGCTTAGATGCCTTGCCTTCTTTATTCCTCTTGCTATAGCAGACTTGAATCTAGGAAACAGGCAGGTGCCACACATGAAGTACACAAAGAAAAGGTGGACATTCTACTTTAAGCTGTAGAATTTTTAGCTGTAGAATGTTCCAACTGTTCAGTACAGGTGCATATGTGAGTTCATGGATGACCACTCAAAGAACCCCAGTTACAGGTGAGTAACCTATTCTTTCATCCAAAATCTTGCCCAGGAAGATGTTAGCCACAAGCCTAATGTATACATACACATTTATCAGGTTTCTTCAAGAGTAGTTGACCTACCACTCCTTTTAAAGAAGCTGGGACTGCTCCCACTCTTGAAACCCCATTTAAAAGCTCCTGGACCATGGATCAACCTTTCCCAGTTATACTTGAATCAAGTATACAAGGAGTCAGCAGGATAAGAATCAAGTATACAAGGAGTCAGCGGGATAGAGGGTTCCTCAGATTGTTGTTAGTCGCAAAGTCACGTCCAACCCATTACAACCCCATGGACAACATTCCTCCAGGCCTTCCTGTACTCCACCATCTCCCGCAGTCCACTTAAGCTCACACTGACTGCTTCAATGACTCCATCTAGCCACCTCATTCTCTGCCATCCCCTTCTGCTTTTGCCATCAATTGTTCCCAGTATTAGGGTCTTCTCCAATGAGTACTTCCTTCTCATTAGATGGCCAAAGTATTTTAGTTTCATCTTCAGTATCAGACCTTCTAAAGAGCAGTCACGGTTGATCTCCTGACTGGTAGTTCCTCAAATAGCTAGTCCCTAAATTCCTTAGAACTCAAATCTTAACACCAACACATTGAACTAAGCCCAGAAAAGAAATGAAGCCAGAGCAGAGATTTCAGTACCGGGGTGATATGACTAAGTGCTGCATTTTATAACAGCTGAAGCTTCTGGATGTTCTTGGAGAGTAGTCCCACATGGTCTAAATGTGATGCAACCAAGCCATAGATAACTGTTGCTAGATCCTAAATCAGAATGTTTGTGTGTGGAGGACAGGACACAGTTGCAAGCTACAAATGTGGACAGGATATTTTGTCCAACAAAAGTTTATAGACAAACAAGGATGATAGCTGCCCACAGATGTCATCTCTACTATGAACAAAATGCAAAGTACAACAGAAAAGATAAGCATGAATAAAAACATTGTCTGTTACATAGTATTGTCTGTTTCAGCTGAAAATACCTAATGATAAAAACCAATATCTGACACAAATTTGATTGAAGAGGGAAAACTGCATTCACTCCTGATAAATAACAAGCTACTCCCACATCGACTGAGTTTGCATAGCATGCCAAGCCGCCATGTAATTGTGTTGTCTGAGTCAGGAATGCTTTATAAGTGTGGCTTAAATAACAAGCCATGGGCTGTTCTACGCCTTGTTGTGCTAACTGAACTCAGCCAAATTGCTACAGAGCCTCTTGGCAAGAATGGCAAAAACAGCTTGCCACTCTGGCCAAGCAGCTCTGGGAGAATACTGATGACAGTCACCATGATGGCCTTAATGGGCCCTTCCAACTCTACTATTCTATGATTCTGTTCTATGAATGAAATGCTCAAGAGGCACTGTCAGAATTGTCAGAGGCCTCACATGCTGCTGCAGACACCATCCAAAAGGACTGGCCATCACAGCAGTGTGTGGTATTCTGTGCTCTGCTTGGTATCCTCAAGAGAAGGCTGACCAAAACACATCTTATCCTCCCTATTTGGCATGGTGGTTACTTGGCCTCTTTTAGAGGAGGCCAAGCAGATCTTAACTTGAATCCCCGCAGAGGGGCACTGCATACGGATAGCTCCTCATCTGGGATCTATTGGAAAAAGTGTAAAAGTCTTACTCTCAGTTCAAAACAAGGTGAGAGATTTTGCAAGTAATTCTCTGGTTTGTTGACTTGGAGGTCAATATAGCAATTAACTGTGGTATGCAGTAAGATTTATTATCATTCAGAAGAGCAAGTAATCCGCTAAGAAAAAGAATAGATTCCCCAAACAAAGACTTGGAACGAACAATGTATACTTCTATTAATGCCATATAGCATGAGTGCACTTTAACCAATCACAAACATATTTTTTGATCCTAATGCATGCAAAGGTGTAGCTACTTTTATAATCTAATGGAAACTTCTCATGTATCCTCCTTCTCTACACATCCTACTGAAGTGATACCTGATAGGAGAATCTTCTAAACCTTTCTTCCTTAAGCATGCACACTACTTGAGGTTCAATTTAATAGACTTTTTGTTTAATTCTTGATGTGCTCTAGCTAGGTATCTGTTTATCCTTTAAAGGAGGCGGTAATCAGGCCTGTCCTAAAGAAGGCATCCCTGGATCCAGGCGTCCTTGGATCCAGAGATGGCCACCAATTATAGACCGGTGGCCAACATCCTGTTTTTGGGCAAGGTGTTGGAATGGGTGGTGGCGGGACAACTCCAAGCACTCTTGGATGAAACTGATTATCTGGACCCATTTTAGTTCGGCTTCAGACCCGGGTATGGTACTGAATCTGCCTTGGTTGCCCTGTATGATGACCTGTGCAGGGAGAGAGACAGCGGGAGTGCGTCCCTGTTGGTCCTCCTGGACCTCTCAGCGGCTTTTGATACCATCGACCATGGTATCCTTCTGGATAGGCTGGCAGGACTGGGAGTAGGATGCACTGCTTGGCAGTGGTTCCGCTCCTACCTCAACGGACGATTCCAGAAGGTGGTGCTGGGGGACTTTGGCTCTGCGCCATGGCAGTTATGCCATGGAGTACCGCAGGGTTCCATTTTATCATCTACATGAAACCACTGGGAGAGGTCATCAGGAGGTTTGGGCTGCGGAATCATCAGTATGCTGATGACACCCAGCTCTACCTCTCTTTTTCAAACAATCCAGGTGAGACAGTGGCTGTACTGAACCAGTGCCTGGCCGAGGTAATGGCCGGATGAGGGCCAATAAACTGAAACTTAATCCAGACAAGACGGAGGTCCTGTTGGTGGGTGGATCGAGCTCCTGGGTAGGTGACTTGGACCTTGCCCTGGATGGGGTTGCACTTCCTCTAAAGGACAGGGTCTGCAGCTTGGGAGTGCTCCTCGACCCAGAGCTGTCCTTGGAAGCTCAAGTGATTACGGTGGTGAGGAGCGCTTTCCTTCAGCTTCGGCTAATCCATCAGCTGCGTTCCTACCTGAAGGAAGATTGCCTAGCAACAGTGACACATGCATTGGTTACTTTCCAGTTGGATTTCTGCAACGCACTCTATGTGGGGCTGCCCTTGAAGACAGTCCGGATACTTCAGATGGTGCAAAATAGAGCAGCCAGGTTGCTGACAGGGACTGGGCATTATTCTCATATAACCCCAGTCCTCTATCAGCTTCACTGGCTTCCCATCGAAGTCTGGGCTCAATTCAAGGTGCTGGTTATTACCTACAAAGCCCTTAACGGCTTAGGACCTGGATACCTAAAAGAATGCCTTCTTCCAGATTTGCCCTCCCGCCCCTTGAGATTGGCAGCAGAGGCCCTTCTCCGGGAACCCTCCATGAAAGATATTAGGAGGGAAAGTACCCGAAGGAGGGCTTTCTCTGCGATGGCATCCCGCCTATGGAATGCGCTCCCCAGAGAGGTCCGACTGGTGCCGTCATTATTTCTTTTTCGGCACCTGGTTAAGATCTTTTTATTTCAGCAATATTTTAATAAGTTTTAATATTGTATCCTATATGTTTTTAACTGCAGCCAGTGTGGGTCAGTAATTTATTCATGTTATATTTTATTTTATTTCATTTATGTAAGCCATCCTGAGGCTTTTGTGACAGGATGGCATATAAATATTTTAAATAAATAAATAAATATCCCCCACAAATCAGACTACAAATCTCAGCAGAATGCTCAGCAGCCCTTTCTGCCAGGAGCTACAGCCACGAATTCTGTCCCCTTAGGCCCACCTGCTGTTCCAAGACAGCAGAGTTAGTGGGGAAGAAATTCCTGCTGCTATCACAGCCAGTCCTTTGAGCTGGCCATGGTAATATGCGGTGCTCAACACTTCATCCCACTTGTTAGTGCTGAATATGGTCAACTGTCTAATGTGCATATCACAGCCCTGGGGAAAATAAGCCACATTGCATGGTTTGCCCCACAGTGTAGCTTGTTCTGCCATGACTGAAGCACAAGAAAGAGTGCTGCATTGGCTGGCAAAGAGAGCACAAGGGACAAGCAATTTTGCTTAAATAACCCCACCTTGACTGGCCCAGTTGTGCCCAGCACAGAAACACAGAAACAGAGCAAGTCAGAAGGGGTCTCCTGGGTCATCTAGTCTGACCCCTGGCTGCAGCCAGCTCCGCACATGACATGCCTACCATGTGCATGTCCAGCCTATCCTTGAACACCCTCACCAATGGGGCTTCAACCACCTCCCATGGAAGTCCATTCCATACCCTTGGGGTCCTAACTGTCAGGAAGTACTTCCTGGCACTCAAATTGAACCTTGGATCCCTGAGCTTGGCTCCGTTGGAACGCATCCTGCCCTCCTCTGCAAAGGAGAACAGGTCTCTACCCACCTCCATGCGACACCCCTCATGTACCTATATGTTGCCAACAGATCCTCTCAGAGTCTCCTCTTCTCCAGGCTGAAAAAACCCGGTTCTCTCAGTCTCACTTCATACAGCTTTCCCTGCAATCCAGCCACCATCCTTGTGGCCCTATGCTACACTGACTCTAACCTGGCTATATCCTTCCTGTAACAAGGGGCCCAAAACTGACCACAATACAGTGGTACCTTGGCTCACAAATGCCTTGGCTCACATACAAAAAGTTCATGAAAATTTTGACTTGGGTTACGAACTCCACTTTGGGTGGCGACCAAGATCGCAGCCATCTCCCCAACCCCCCGAGTGGGGAAATGGCCACGATCGCAGTCCATTCGTGCAGGGAACACATGCGTGATCACGGCTGTGCTGTGCCTGTCTTTCCTGCAGGAGCGTGCCCATGCCAGGGTTTCTTTGAGAAGCACCTCCCCAACATAAATGTAATGAACAGAGTGTTGAATCTGATGGACGATAACGTGGTCTCTCATTTCCGGACGGTTATGCAGCACAGGAAAAAACAAGTGACCACAGACAGATTTTTCACCAAAATTGACCCTGCAGCTAAGAGACAAAGAAGAGAGGAGACCACTGAAAGACATCTCCACAATGTCCTTATGGAGGGGGACTCTCCCTCTAAACAATAACCTCCCCCTACCACCTAGGTTAGTGTTCTCCACTGCACTGTACAGTGCTTTGTTACTTTGTTCTTTGTCACTTTGTTTCAAATTTTTCTGATTTTTTAAAAAAAGTTACAGAATGGATTAACTTTATTTACACTAAACCTTATGGGGAAATTTGACTTGGGTCACAACCAATTTGGGTCACAACCAGAGTTGTGGTTTAAGTTCGTGAGCCAAGGTACCACTGTACTCCAGTTGCGGGCGCACCAGAGTCGTATAGAGTGGGAGAAAAACCTCTCTCATTCTAGAAGCCACACTTCTGGCTATGCAACCAAGTGTAGCATTCGCTCTCTTGAGCACTGTGTCACACTGCTGACTCATGTCTAGCCTGCAGTCAACCAGTACCCCAAGATCCCTTTCACAAGTCCTGCTCTCCAGCCACTTGTCCCCTAACCAGTACTTACGACACCTATTCCTATGCCTCAAGTGCACAGGTTGTCCCCTAACCTTCCACTTATCCACACTGAATGCAATCCTGTTGTCCCCTGCCCACTTCCATAGTCTGTCCATATCCTACTGGATCTGGAGTACCTGTTCCTTAGTTGTGGCCACTGCCCCTGTTTTAGTATTGTCTGTGCATTTGTTCAGCAGACTGGTCATCCCTTCTTCTATGCCATTGATGAAAAGACTGAACAGGATCAGTACCAGGACCGAGCCCTGGGGGACCCCGCTTGTCACTGGCTGCCATCCTGATGATTCCCCAGTAATGGTTGCCCTCTGTTCTGTCAACCATGCCCTAATCCAATGGACAGTGCATTGGTCTATCCCAAAACTCCTCAATTTCTCAACCAGGATATCATTTGGCACTTTGTCAAAGGCCTTGCTGAAATCCAGGTAAATCACATCCACTGCATCCCCTCCATCTAGCCCCCTCGAAACCTTGTCATAGAATTCCACAAGGTTTGTCTGGCAGGACTTGTTTTTGCAAAAGCCATGTTGCGTGGCCGCCAACCTTCCTTCCCTATCTAGGATTACTAGATTTCTCGCTATTATGAGCCTTTCCATTGTCTTTCCTACAATGGATGTAAGGCTAACAGGTCTGTAATTCCCCATGTCCCCTCTACTACCCTTTTTTGAAAATTGGGACCACTGAAGTCACCCTCCAGGTTGAGTACAAGTTCTCGCCAATCATTCTCAAATAAATGAAAGGATCAGAGATGGTATGGGCAAGTAATGAAGAGAGAAAAGTGCTAGAATTTAAACTGGGCTCCAATATACTGATTAACATAAGGATTCACCAATCGTTCTGTAACAAATAAGCTCCCTGCCCCTTTTCCTTGTCACTATCACCTATACATCTCTATGTTCCCTATCTAAATTTGTTCTGTTAAATTATGATATAAGGTAACACATGCAGTATGGCTCAGCAGCATGTTATATGATTGTACTGTCTTATCTTTTAAGGAAAATATGTATTTAACTACCCATCTTTAAAGAAAAGGCTGAATTTCAATAATCAGAGATACTACTGGAATAAGAATGTTATCATTATACATTATTACATTAAGCAGAAAGAACAGGTTTAGTAAATTATTTTTCCCTCTTGAATATTCCACTAAAAGAGAAAATATTCTGACTCTGAAGAGAAAAAAAAAGTTAAATATTTGAGGGTAAACTAGATTAGATAAACAGCCAGTTCATGTCTTTCTGTCACGACATTGCTCTATGCAGGAATTTTTAGTATCTCAATTTACTTATAGAAAAAGCTATCTCAACAATTCTAGTATATTAAAAAGACTAGCTTTCGCATTTTGCCTTGGATGACAATGTCCATGTTTCCACACAATACAAACCTAAGGTGATTCAGTGCTTGTTCAGCCACCTCAACATATTCACAGAGCTAACACTGAATGGAATGCTGCCTTTCATTATGCTATCTGCCGCACCCAGTGCACCGCCTGGTACAGTTATAGGGGATCAGTTTGCCTTACTATATGAGGTCCTCAGAGCTCCTTAATTTCACTGGAAGCCAAGTGACTTCTGCAGCAAGTTTTGGTTGCTATTGGGAAAGTAATTATGCTCTTTCCTAGACAGGGTTAGCATGGCCACTGTAGTCCATGGATGGTAAAGATCACATTTCGATTACTGTAATGCACTTTATTTGGGGCAACACTTGTGCTTGTACAGAAGTTGCAGCTGGTGTAGAATGTGGCAGGCAAGATGTGCACTGGGACACCAGACATGCACATTTATATTGGTATTCAGGCAACTTTAGCTGCTGAGCCAAATTCAAGGTTCTGTTGCTGTCACATAACATTCCGATACGGCTACCTGGCTTACCCAATATATATTCTTTTGCTCAGGAGAATCATCAGAGGAGGATTTGCTGGCTGTATCATGACCTGCAGAATGCCATCTAGTGGCAACCCAATAGGGTTTTTTTCCCATGGTGGCACCCATTTTGGGGAATGCCCTTCCACTAAATGAAAGAAGTACTAACTTTTCATCTGCTCCTCCCCGTCTCATTCTGCTCCCCAGTTTATTGATTCTTACTTCCCAGGTTTTAAATTATGTGAATTTTTATTTTAGATGTTTCTGTTTTGTGTTGTTTTTAAAATTTTAACAGAGAATGTGTTCTAATTTACATTATTAGTTTTGCAAACAACTTTGTTATGTTTTTAAATAAAATCAAGTAGTTTATAAAATGATTAAATAAATAGCATGTCTAACTTAAGAAAAACCACTAAAGCCAGTAAAGTCAAGCACATTTTTATACTACTGTGTGGGAAGAAAGGAACTATTTATTGATTATTGAGGATGGATTAATATATAACTTCCTTTAAAGCTGTTGTTAGAAAAGGCCTTAAACTGAGACCCAGAAATCAATGCCAATGACTTTGGTGGGGCCCTTTTACAAATAGAAACTATTCTGATGTATTTCATAAGCACACTACTCTGACCCATGGTATCCTTTCAAGTGCCGCTGCACAGCACATGAATGAAGCAAGGTATTTGCTCCATTATTCTAAGCACTGCTGTAAGTTAACAGGATTCTGGTATTCTGATTCTAACCAACAATAAAATGGTCAAGTATCCGACAGAACAGCATTGTTTCACTTATTACCAACATAAAACTAACAATTCATAGGAAAATACAGCCTTTCTATGCATAGTTCTACCAACATGCCACACACATCTTGAGAGTCAGTGTGTTTGAAAGCCAACTTGGGAAATCTAGTCCCCACTCAGCCATGAAGCAGAGTGACTTTGATTTTGGACAAGTCATTCACTCTCAGTCTAATTCTCATACAGTTGTTGTTCTGAGGACAAAATGGAGCTATGCAAGCTACAATGAATTCCTCTTTCCTCACAAAAAAGTGGGATGTAAATGCAAAATAATTATTATGATAATATATAATTGTGCAAGATAATAATTAAGTAAAACAGAAAGGTATACTGATATTAGTTATTATTAATCATCACCATAATTATAGTGCTTGAAGTGTTTCACATATATTATTGCAGTAACTTTCAGAACTATGGAAAGTGCATTGTGCTTCCCATCTACAAGTGGGGCCCACCACTGCTTCTGTTCCATGAATGACTAGACCCACTGACTGTTGGAGGAACTGAGTTTTACCACTTCTGGGGACAAGTCCAAAACAAGCAAACTACTCTACAAAATGCCATAAATAAATAATAAAATGTCTATGTCCACCATGCACCTTAAAGACAGAAACAAAATCCAAATATTAAAAATATGAATAGCTAAATCAAACCACAAATTAACAACTTTACAATTTAAAGCACTCCACATGTATTTTCCAGAATATGTGAGGGTTAAAACCGGAGTCATGCTGGTCCCATTCAAATCCCCAGCACTGTCATGTTGAGTGGCTCAGTCCATTGGAGAATCATGCTCATGTTGCTTTACTATTTTAAAACTGCCAGTGGATTGTGGTGCGTGTATGCTTGTTCTAAAATAGATTTTAATAAGTGGGAGTTATAGCAGAATGATGCAGTGTATCTCCCTTCTTTAAGGGTGGTTGTCCAGCCAGCCAGCTTGGAACAGGAATGCTGTAGTTTCACACACAGGAGAGTTTCAGAAAGAGGGAGTAGAGAACAAAGGATACATTTTTCTGTAATCCCTCAACTCAAGCATTTATTGCTATAGAGCAGTATGAAAGGAAAAATATAGGCCTTTTTCCATTTCTTTCTCCTGTAATGGTACAAGTGCAGGAACTTTTAAACATCATAGTATATATCCCCCTAATGTTCTTTGTCTTAGGTGCTCTCAATCACTGATTTACAGTGTTTTTCTGTACATATCTACTCAGAAATGTCTCACTATTTTCAATTCAGTGTACTTCCTGGTAAGTATAGTTAAGACTGCATGCTCAATTGATAAGACTCATGAACTTCGCCTCACTCTTAGTTCTGCCAGACACAGGATTTTAGCATAGCTGTGAGTGGGTAGGAGCAAGTTCCAACCCCCAAACAAATGGCAGCAGCAAAGGCTGGTAGGCATGTCTTTGTTGCTTAATGCGAGCCAGGAAATGTCACCTCTAGACAATGCGGTGAGTTGTTCTAGAATTTATTAACACTATAGGTTCAAGTGCTTATGGGTCCTTATGGGATTTTTTCTTAAAAAATCATCTAGAAATGGATCTAGTTCTGCATGAGTAGGAAGTCCCAAGCATGTAGAAACCACTACCTAATTTTTGGGTGGCCCTGTTTTGCTTCTAAACTGAGAGACAACCATCTGAGTTTGTTAGTAGAGGGAAAGATGGGTACTGTCTACACTATGCACTGGTTGTCATATAAGCAGCAAGCTAACCAATGAATTCTATTTATCACAACTCCTTTATGAGATTTCCTAAAGGCTAACTTAAGTGCAAACATCCCATGTCCTACTGTCAGGTACATGGATTTGGACACATTAATGATTAAACTTATTCTCCTAGTCTCTTCCTCAAATGCATTTCAAACACATGAGTAATTTTACTGAAACTAGCTAAACTCTAGTTTTTATTTCTGCTTTTCAATATTGCACCAGAAAGAGGCAGAGGTTTCAGACATAGACACAGTAAACAAAGACTGCATTCCTTTACAAAGGTGTGCCAGAAACTGAAGATAGCTAGTGAAAACCAAGAAGAAAACTTGTTTAACTCCTATTTGTTCTATATTACACTTCAGTCAGAAGCACAACAAAAAATAAATTAACCAAAGACTTAGAACCTTCAAACCATGTTACAACATGCCTGAAAAAGTTACATGAGGAAACTATTTCATAAATGAAATATTGACATTTTGCTTTAATGAGAAAAAGAGGTAAGAATCCTTCCTATCAGCATTTAGTAATCTTCCCACATATAAATATTTTAACCCTGTCTTGTCCTGCAGCTTTGAATATAATAGACTTACCAGGATCATGTTCTCTGTGACTTAACAGTATTTTTTAAACAGAAACATAGTCCATGTTAACAAACACATCTTTGCAGCAACATGAAAAGGAACCATTGTAAATGCAATACAGTGTTTGGAAAAATATCTATGATGAAAACATCACTTTTGAATGCAGCTCTGTTCAAAGCAATTACGAAGCCACAACTAAGTGATTATGAAGGGTCATCTGTTTGGTTAAACTGTAACGTCTTTTTTCAAAACACCAACTGGAGATTAGCACAGAAAGCACATCAAAATTTTACTATTAAATATTGCCTTTGTTCTCCAATTCAAAGAGTTTTCAGGCAAGTGTTCATATTGCCACTGGCAAAACAGGCACCACGGTGCAATTTTACAATATAGGAACAAAATGAAAAACCAAACATGTACATACCCGCATGACACCTGGAAGAATGGATGATCAGGCTGAGAGACAGAGTTTGAAAATCCAGACTTACTCCCCATTGCTTTCATGTATTAAAATCACTTACATTTCTTTCATATTCCATATGTTAAAGCAGGAGTATTAAAACACATTCATCCATCTGTACAGCGTCGTTCAGCAGCAAGCCAAAGGAAAGCCAAGTGTACTCTGAGCTGGTCTTAAAATTCTAACCACATATCTGATTGCTTCTTCCTGAACAGCAAAATTTCCCACAATCGACACCCCTTTAAACAACAGCCACCACAAAATTCCGAATGTATAATTTTCTAAGCAAGGAACAATCTTATTTCCAACTAGCTATAAAATCTTGTACAGTATTCTTCTAGCAAAGACAGGGCATGGAATGCTGTAGAAGAGAGAACAAGGGAGAGGGGGGAAAAGCGAGAGACCCGGTATCTTAAACAGCAGCCTGTTTTGGCAGTCAGCCAGCAACCAGCAGAACTTATTGCCAATGCTGCAAATCCATCCTATCAGCTAATGAAGATCAAGACTGCAGGTGAAACATGATTTTTATCTCCATGACAAGGATTCCCTTGGAAATGCAAAGAAGTATGACCTTGAATTCTATCAAGGAAACTGTATATGTGTATGTGGGGGGTATAGATAATCTACCATATCTAATGTTTTTTGCATATTCATAGCTATAAACAAATTCACTGTGATGAACTGCATATGTGCTCTAACATACTCAAAGGAACTGGAAAGGAAAGGCCTTCAGCCATATACATTACTTTCTTATTAGTACTATAGCTATTTAAAAACATTTTTCTTCATGAATTCTTATTGATTTTATGCAAACCAATGCTGAAGCCTTTTCTTTTAAGATAAAAAAAATTAATATAGATTAATTCAGTGTAAAATAATGCATTACTTTATTATCTATCTTTGCAGTTTCTTCCTCTTTGGAAAATAAAAAATGTATGAGAGATAGGCACGTCCACCCCAACTTCTTTTGAATAATCCACTGCCAATAAAACTTTAACATCACAACAATAGTAGACAATGTCTGGGTTCACACAACACATTAAAACCCTTAAGGGTTTTAACTATACATGGTGGTTTAAATTCCTCTGTTCCTGGCAGGCAATCAAGAACAGCAGGGGTTGTATGCCATCTCCTCTTCGCTCTTCTCCTCTCCTCCCCCTTTAGTCCTCCTGCAGTATCTAAGGGGACACTGCAGAAACATGGAAATTTCCTCTGAGCTCTGGCAAGCCATTTAGCACCAGCTGTGGCTTGACTTAAAAGAAAATAGTCAGAAAAAATTGTTAGTTGGCTACATAGTTAAAATTTGACAGGTAACTCTGACCATTCAGACAAGTATCCATGCCCAAGTACAACTCTGTAGTCCACCATTAACTTTTGTTTCAGAATTTGTGTTTGTAGCTGTGTAAAGCAACTTTTGCTGCAGAATCAAGGGGTTTTTTTTGCAGAGAAGTGAGTTCATGTGGTTCTGGGTTGCCCTCACACTCCCAAATGTGCATCACATAGAGGCACAAGAATACCAACCCCCACCAAAAAAAAAAAAAAAAAAACCCCTTAAAAATTGCTTTAGGGAACACCACTTCAATTCTGTCTCTTTCAAAGCAAGATGCCTAGCTTTTGGGGGGAGTGCTGTTCCCAACTATCAATTTACTCTGCATGGGTAGCTGTGCTGTGTCCAGGTCATACTTTGATAGTTTGGCTCTATGCACAGGGGGTGGGAAAAATACTTTATTTTTTATAGTAGGCAGCCCCCCAAGTTTCCACTGGGCATCCTTGGGAGGATCGCCTCTTGGATGCCCCAAAATAGGCCAGGGAAATTTTTGCAGTCATTAAAAAACATTAAAGTCAACTTATGACCAGCACTTAATTGTTCACAGCAGCTGCAGGCAGGCAGGAGATGCCTTCTCCAGCTGTCCCCAAATGCTATTTTGGCACTTTGGGGAGCCTAGGAAAGGTTTTTTTTTTTTTTTAAATTGGCAATGGTTTATTCTGTTCTTTGAATCTGAACAGCACCATAAGCCACAGTGGGTTTATTAAACCCTGAATCAAAACATTACCAGTTTGGGTGGTTTCTAAGTCATCCCAGGAGGTCTTATAAACCGCTCTGCAAGAAGAGTGCTGGTTTTAGACAACACACTAAACCACCTTGTCTTACAAACCACCACAGTTCAACATGTTGTGCAAACCCAGTCAATAATCTGCTAGACTAGCATACAGTAAGCACAGTCATGATTTAAAAGAGTACTAGAGTTGGCATGTTATGGAGAAATTCCTTGTAAGGGTACATATATGCAGCAGAGCTAAGAAGATCTACAGAAGGTTTGAAAAAGATTTAGAATTAATGCACATAATTCCCAACTGCCAGAGTAAAACAACACTGGAACCAGTTGCCAAGAGAAATTGTGGGCTCTCCCACACTAGAGGCATTTAAGGTGAAAGTGGACAGTCACCTGAGTGACTGAGTGATGTGTCCTGTACCAGCAGGGGGTTGGACCCAATATGCTTCTTGGCTCTTTCTGCCCCTATGAATCTAATCAGCTCAGACAACAATAGGTGAATTGTACAAATTTATGTGCAAGTAGGAAGTACAGCCATACAATGGAAGCTAGAATATAGAGTTCCACACCTTTTAAAAGTGTGGTAAAAGATGACATACTTGGCTAATGAAGAATATTAATTAAAACTGGTATCTGCATCACAGCACCCAGGACATGATTTACAATTGTAAAACTTTGTTAAGGTACCTTTCTTGCTGCTTTCATACTCCCCCATGTAAGATAATGAAGAAGTAACTTCATTCTCTTGCATCGGGGAGGGGTACATGAGTATTGTTTAGAAAGGAAGTCTAATCTTGAGGTAATGGGATCATTCTGTTTCAACTTCCCCACTGTTTTTAAGCAGTTCAGATCTCCCCATCTGCAAGCCAATGAAGAAATCACTCTGTTTCTCCAGTGGCAAGGGAGCAGGACTGCCAAAAACATGGCTGATGTGAGGGTTGGGGTCCTTGGGGCAATTGGTTTAAAGGTGGGCTGGGGTTCCCCTAAGCTATTTTTCCACAATTTAGCTCTACATAATTGGGTCATTCACTTGTTTGAACAATGCCCTCAGTGTGTCTATGTTTTCATATCAGAAAACAAACACACAGTGTGAAACAGCACAGGAGTCCTCCCAACATTTCAGGACTGACCACACCTTTTGTGTGATCCAAGCACATACAGACAGAGCAGCCAATTTAAGACATTTGTAACAACAAATCTACCAAAGGCCTAAAAAAAGGCTTGCTAGAAATATTTCTCTCATCTGAGATTTAAATTTTTTTTACTGTGGTTGGTATTCTGATAGGACACATGATCTCCTAGCAATCATAATTGTTTTAGGCCCATACTGCCTGTACCTGGTGACTCTGAGTGTCTCTCTGTTGGGCCTTTAACCCATGTAAACCCACCACTTTACCAAGACTTCTGCTCTCAGATTCTTTTAGGCTCCTTTCCAAGGTTTTTATTCCCTTGAGGTTTTTCCTTCTCTGCCTTTCTGTATGTCCACTACATATCCATGAGGTGGTGCTACAGTATAGCATAATTGCAAAAATACACAACCATTTTGTAGTATTTTATAACATGCTAGATTTTTAATAGCTCATTATCTGCATTCTAAAAAATAAATTGCTGCAGAAACACTCAAAAATCATGGGAACAGCTCTGAAGGAGCACCTGCAAATTACCATGGGTGAGGAATCATATGAGTGCATTAAATCCCTCATGTAGAGAATCCCTGTATTTTTAATAATACTTTGTAACAATGAAGGAGACCTGCAATTGGAAACTGACCTATGAATCAGATTGAGAAGCTATTCAAACATCTCTGTTGACACACTGGAATTTTGAGGGGGAAGCAAAGTATCTAGTGCAGAGCAACATCCCAGGGGACAGTATTCAATGCTGCCTATATTCCAGTGGCACCAACTGATAGCACAATGAGGAGCTAGTGGATAAGTTCATTTCTAGAATAGGATAGACCAGTAGAGTTTGCAGAAAAGATCTCCACTGCCCTGTCCCAATCCAGAAACTAGTGCTTCCGTTCATTTCCAAAGTCAATTTAGGCAGCACTAACCATCCATAACAGGAAGCTTACCAGCAGCTCTGGATACTGTTCTGGCTCTCGTGAGCATATCAAAAGACTTTTCACTTGGAAGGTGTATCTTTAAAAAAAATATTTCAGTGATAAGCAGAAATGTGTATTGGTTTGACAAAAAGACCAAACCACACCTCCAAAACTTTACTCTGATCAAAGACAGCTTATCAAAATTTTATTAATTTATTTATTTTATTCCCTGTTCCTTTTAAGGAACTCAAGGCAGATCAGATAATTATCCCGCTCCTCCTCTCAAGCCTATCCTCACAGCAGTAATCCTGTGAGGTAGGTTGGGTTGAGAGTCTGTGACTGGCCCAAAGCCACCCAGTTAGCTCCATGGCTGAGTGGGGACTAGAACCCGGATCTCTTGAGTCCCAGTCCCACACTCTTAACCACAATACCACACTTGCTCTCAAATCAGAATTTTAAAGATGGCCTGCAGTTCCTTTGGCCTGAGGCTGTATTCTAGTATGCCATGGTTAAAAATAATCCTCCTGAATTATGAGCAGAAATCTATTTCCAAGGAAAATAAGAATGAGATCAAAGATGGTATTGTTTAAAACCTTGAAAGTTTACATTACAAATAAGAGTACATGTACTGTCTTTGGACTCCCAGTATATTCTTCCCTTCAGATCTAAACAGTAAGGTTCAGAGTTGCATGGAATCACACTTCATTTGAAAACATTCCATATTCCAGCTACATGCCAGCACTAAGAATGCTAGCTTAACTTGGCCAGATGAGACAAGGTTTCTATGCTGTTAGCTGATGAATCATGCCATCTGAGAGATGTAGATTAGAGCTTTGATACTTTCCTTAAGGCTTGCCTGCAAGAGGGATATTTCATGATAGTGCTACCTGCTCTGATGCAATCAGAGAAATTTAGATGACTTTAGACATTAAAAAATCAAGCCACAGAATAGAAAACTAATACTCAATATTTGCATAGTATTTTCAAAGTGCTTTATGGGCATGATCTAGTTGCATTCCTTATCACAACAGTATAGTATGTTGGAGGGGGGGTAGTGGTTTGTCTAAGCCACCTGGTAATCAAAAAGCAGAGAGAAGATTCAAACTAGAGATTTTCTGCTTTGTAGCTCAGTTTCTTAGTCACCAAGCTACACAACTTCTCAGAACATATTACTAATTGTACATTCTATAAATCACGATAAACTAGCATGCATTGACAAACAACCAAAACTAAGCAACTATATCAATGCAGTCTTCATCTATAAATCCACTATTTGCCTTATCTCTTTCTAAGACTTGCAGATATCAGCTAAGGAACAGCTCAATAATTTATTTTATTTTTTGGCCTTCTCCCATTTCCAGCTGCTTTCTGCTCAAAATCGCACACAGCTACCTGTTATTGCAAGTGGAACAGGGACAGTAGAGATATTTACAGGCAGTCCCTGGGTTATGAATGAGTTCCATTCCTGAGAAAATGGAAGTTTGTCTTTAAGGAGAATCTGTATGTAAGTTATATCAGATATACTCAACCCTCCACATTTGCTGGGGTTAGGGGAGCAGGACCCCCATCAAAGTGGAAAAACTACAAATATCTCAACTCCTTCCGCCACCCAAATTCACCAGTGCCTCCTCTTGGCAGCAAGGAAATGCCAGAGAGATTTCCCCTTGCAGATGGGTGGGATAGGAAGGCATTGTTCGGAGAGCTCCCTCTTTTCCCTTTCACTTCCTCTCTTTCTATGGTGATGAAGATTTGCCACAGTAATTTTTTTAAATTAATAGGCTTTATGGCAGTTTGTTCATAAGTATGGGATGTTTGTAACTTGGACATTTGTAACTCAGGACTTCCTGTATACCATATCTTTCCTGCTGCTCATCAAAAACAACTGGAAGATATTGAGTGGATAACTGCTGGTAGGAAAATGGATTAAGCAACATCTTCCTCTATGCTTTATCCAATGAAACTCACACGTTCAGAGGCTGCTTTTGTTCTAAAAAAAGAAAAAAAATGTAAGATAAGAGATAACTTTCCACAGCATATATTGTTTGATCCTAAGACCTTTCTATTTTGAATGATTTTCTGTCATGATGGTTCAGTCAGATAACAGGTAATAGTTTAGAATTGTATTTTATAATATATCTGAATTTTATTCTGTTTTATTCTATTTTTATGCTGCACTCTAAGCCTTCAGGATAGGAAAGAGTACAAATATTGCTAAACAAACTATAAATTAAAAAATTCTAGCACTGACCTGGCAAGATTTTCCCAAATCAGAAAGGGACATATAACATAAGGAAGCAAATAAGAGGAAGATTTATGTGAGCTAATAAAAGTAATCAGAGAGACCTCTGGCAAGACAAGGAAACAGAACAAGCAAAAGATGACAATCATAAACCCACAATAAATGTTTTTTAATCCTGTTTCTGAGTCAGGAATAGATATCCTGTCTGTAAAGTATTAATGCTGTTACAAATCAAGATTTCCTGCATTTTGAAGTCCTGGCTTATTTCAAACCATACCAGCTCTGGTAATCAAAATCCTATGCAGCATCAGCAAGTGGTTTATGTCTGCTAAAATGATTGCCTTTCAAATTTCAAAAGGAAATTCACTTTCACAATTGGCAAATACAGTGCCATTAAATCCAATACTGCAAAGAATCCAGGCACTAATATATACTGACTATGCCTAGGCGGGCATTTTCAGCAACATATTTTATAGTTTCAGCGTTGTCGTTATTTACCATCATATTGTCTTGGACTTATGTCAACCCTATAAATGAATGCCCTCCAAAATGTTCTGTCTTGACAGCCCTGCTCAGTTCTTTAAACTCAAGGTCATGACTTCTATTATGGAACTGATCCATCTCATACTTGGTCTTCCTCTTCTTCTGCCTTTGACTATCCCTAGTCCTATTGTCTTTTCCAGAGAATCTTGCATTCTCATGATGTGCCCACAGTAGGGATGTCTGAGAAATCTGTTTTGTAGAGGGGAATTTGTCAGATTCCCTGCACTCAGCTCCTCACACTCTGGTCCACTTTGTTGCAGCTGTGAGTCTGAATTCCTAGCAAGCATGCCCAACATTCATGCAACATTCACAAAGGGTCAAGTGCTGCATGAATGCTGGGCATGCCAGTTCTGCAGCCTTGATTCTGCAAGTTTTGCAGACTTCCTCTTGGCTCAGCTCACTTTCTAAGACAGAACTGAAGATGAGAGGAAGTCTGCAAATACTAGAAGACCATATTTCATGTAATCAACCCAAAATACAACAGTTTTATTTTTCTTATTTTTGCTTCCAGGGAAAGTTCTGGAACTTTGAATCAATCTAGACCCGTGTGTTCATCAGTAGGGGTATTGGTGAAGCTGCTCTCCAGCACCATGTTTCAAATATATTCCTTTTCTTCTTACCACCTTTCTTCAGTGTCCAGGTTTCATATCCATACAAAGTGATTGGAAATGCAATAGTGTTCTTCTATCAAACTTGGGATTCTTTTTATTATTGGCTAGAGAAACGGGACTATGCATAGATTTAAATATGTTTATAGTTTAACATAAAAAGAAGAATTGTGGGGGGCTGACCCAATAGGTCCGATGTTTTTGATGATTGATGCTGCTTTTAGTTGTTTTTTTTTCGTGTTAAGTTTATTTAGAATAAAACTTATTAAAAAAAAAAAAGGAAATGCAATAGTGTTGATGAACCTGGTCTTAGTCTTCAGTAGAAAAGCTTTACATTTGATGATCTTTTCTAGTTCCTTCATTGCTGCCTTTCCAAGTCTCAGTCTTCTTCAAATATTTTCTAATTACTTTTATGCTTTTGTCTTTCACTTTCCTTGGGAGTCATTTCAACTCATTGCTCCTTTCTGGCGGCAATATGGTATCACCTGCATATCTTGAATTATTAATCTGTCTTCAGCCAATGTTCAGTTCTTCATCTGATCCCAATCTATCTTGCCTTATGTTACATTCTGCATATGGTTTGAACAAACAGGGAGATAAAATACACCCTTATCTGATGTCTTAGCCTACAGGAAAAAAAATCTTTTCCTCCATATCTTATCCTAACAGAAGCTTCTTGCCCATGAGGTTGGTTACAAATCAGGGCAATCAAATGTTGAACCACGCAGTCAAAGGGTTTGCTATAGTATGTAAAGCATAAACTGATATGGTGCTTCAATAGCCAATGTGTATATGTGATTTGATCTCTTCCTTTCTTGGAATTCAGCTTGCATGTCAGGCATTTTTTTTATTTTGCTTGTATGAGAAATTAGTGCAATGGACCTACAGAAAGCATCTCCTTTCTTGGGGAACAGAAGGTACACTGAATATTTCCAGTCTGTGGGCCATTGCTTTGTTTTCCATATTTGTTGGCATATGCTTGTTAGGATTTGCACTGATTTGGTCTCTGCTGCTTGGAATAGTTCTATTGATACCCTAGCTATCCTGGGTGCTTTATTCCTTCCAAGTGCTTTTAGAACAGGTTTCAAGCCATTTTCTAATACTGCAAGATCTTCCTCATTCCAGGATCCCTGTTTGAAGGAGTCTGTCATTTCTTCATCTCTTTTGCACAGTTCTTCAGTATATTGTTTGCACCTTCACTTTATTTTCTCTTGGTATAATAGTATGTTCTCTTGCTGGCCTTTTGGCATTCCTAATCTAAGTTTGAATTTTCCTTTGATTTCTTCGATCTTCTTAAAGAGGTTCCTTTTTCCCTCTCTTACACTGATCACTTCTTTTGTACAAGTTACTGTAACAGTTCTTTTTTTCTATGTGACAGTTGCTGAAAAACTGTATTCAGGGTTTTCACTTTTTTATTTTATTTTATTTTATTTTATTTGCTTCTGACCTGTCCTTGGAAATTGTGCTTCTTTTGTCATTTATCTAGCTTATTGTCTTTTCTGCATTCAGCCCACACTTCTTCTGGTTCATGGTCAATTGAGTTCAGTAATGCAAATCTGCTCTATATGTGGACTTTAAAATCCTTAGGAATTGCAATTTAGCATTATACTTCTGTTAGTGCTCCTTTCCAGCTTTACTCTGATTTTGTCTATTAGTAGTTCATGGTCACTAACACAATCTGTTTTGTTTTGTCCTGTTTTGGAATGAGAATGCAGCTTCTCCATGTCTAATGCAATTAGGCAATCTATTAGATTTCTATATTGGCCATCTGGTGATGTCCATATCCTAGTTGTTTGTCTGGTTGCCTGAAGTATGTATTTCTTATAAACATAATTGGATTAACAGAAATCCATGAGTTGTTCTCTTGTTTCGCTTCTTACCCCAAATTCTTCCACAACATTTGATTCGGCTTTGTTTCCTATTCCTTTGTTTCAGTCACCTAAGATTATCAGAATGACTTGATTTGGTGTGTTATCAGTTTCCTCTTGGATGCTTACGTAAAATGTTCTGATTTATTTTTCTTCTTCAGCATCTGTTGTTGGAGTATAGAATTGGATGATGATTATGTTGACAGGTTTTCCAAGAATTCCGACTGATGTTATTTTGTGAGACTTTGCACTGTATCCCCTTACTGCTTGGGCTACATCTTGCCTCAGAATTGGAACCACTCAATTTATTCTCATTTTGTCATTTCCAGAGTAGAATACTTGTATTTGCCTGACTGAGAATGTCCCATTGCAGTCCACTTTAGTTTGCTCACACCCAAGTAATATGATTTCTAACTGAAGCTTTTTTTGCTTTATGGTTTCCTACTTGCCTTGATTCATACCTTCCACAGTCCATGTTCCAATTGTATGTATAATGCAGCATCAAACCTTCCTTTCACCTCTGTGCATGTCAGCTACTAAATTCCTTTCAGTTTTGATCTAGTTGTGTCATTAGCAACAGTGCCATTTGTACTTGTCCTTCGTTCTTCCGCAATAGCTGATTCTGTGCCTTCCAACCTGAGGGTCTCATCTTTTGGCACTATCTCCTGTTTCATTTTGGACTGTTTCATAATAGAGTTTACAAGATAAGAATATTAGAAGGGGTTTGCCAATGCTGTCTTATGCACAATATTAACCAGAAATTGGCTTTACTTTCACTGCCATTGTCTGTGAAAGATCCTCCACCAGTATTGCTCCTGTCGCTAGTTCCTAGTGCCTGCCCACCTAGCAGTTTGAAAACATACCGTCTGTGAGTAGATAAATAGGGACCACCATTCTCCAGTGGGAAAAGCTGGCTATGTTTACATGGAAGCAAGAACCAGTGCTGGATCTGCCTGGACACATTCAGTGAAAGATCGGCAGAGGAAAGAGCTGACTTCCTCAAGAGTGTTGCCAGTCAGCTGATGTTAAGATAGATGGCCCCCAGTGGTGCACCAGTGCAAGAAAAGACTAGCAACTGTTGGCCCCCAGAACATCTTCCTTGTGTAAAAACATTGTAGACTCCCTGGCCATGAATGCCATACAATAAATAAAGCTAGTGCTGATGCCCAGTAGTTGTCCTTCAGGAATTCCTCTGTCCCCATCACCATTAAAGATACGCATTCTCTTCTGATGATTAATTATTCCCAAAGAGGGTAGATGCATCTTAGTCTGGTATCTCAGGTTTGGCCATTCTACCTTGGGTGACCCTGCTAGGAGACCAGAGTAGTGAAAGAGACTGGACTCCAGGCTTTTCTGACACTCTCAAGCTTTCTCGCCACCTTAAGATATTCACTCAAGAGGAAACAGCTTCAGCACTAACCCCAAAATGGCACAGCACACTGTCGATATTTCATCTCAGAATCTGATTTCCCCCCCTCCTGTTAGGACACAGTATGAACAACAGATCCAGTTAAACAAGTATAATCAAAACTAAGACTTTTCTCCTAGATCCTTAACATGGCTTTTAGAATTTACCTCAATCTACAAACCAAGGATACAAACATATGACAGTTCATAAAACAAATCTGCAAACACTCTAAAGTCCTTTTGCAAAAAACAAACTGCTGCAAAATATATATTCTAAACAGGGGCTAATATTACTAGCAAAAAACCTGGCACCATGGTGGAAAACAGGTTAGCTGCTGAATTTCAATGAACTTTCTACCAAATGCTATACCTAGTTAGCAAAATGTTTGCCATAAAGCCAACAGGACAAGGAAAGAATCAGAAATTGCAAGGTAATCATTCCATGGGCAACAACACATCTACCATTTCATGAATGGTCTGCACCCACATAGCTTTTGCAGTAACAGTAGCATGCCAAGCATGACCTTGATCATGACATGGTAAAGAACAGAGCTTATGAACTTGAGCCAGGGCTTGCCAAATTTAATCTTAGTTCTTTTATGCAAGCCCTTAATGAAACGAATGTGCTTCCTATATGTCCCCCCACCAAAAAACCAACAAAAAACCCCCCACAGAAAATCTTTGGACTACCAGAAAGGCTGCTGTTTCTTCCCATCAGTTATTTTCTTTTTTATCATATACAATAAACTCCTTTTAATTATTTACTTACAAATAAAGCTCAGAAGAAATCCCAGGTGGGTAGCATGGAAACTGAGTGACCAGAACAGGACAGAAATTCTGCACATCCAAGTCTGTTTCAATGATTTCAATTTAGAGAATAATTTTGGTCTTCCTCAAAGTCACATGAATATTTCCAATATGTAGACTGTGCAGTGAGAACAGTTAGTATATGTTTTAATATATACGTCAACAAACCTTTATATTTTGGATCAGGGTTGAAGACCCTCATTGAGACCTTGTAACGAAACTGATATAGTTAAGAACAGCTCCTGAACCTTCCAGACTGATAACAAGAGAGCTTCCAAAATTAACTTTCCTTATTAAGGCTTAGGAAAATGTTCTGGCTGGCATTCAATTACAATCACTTCCACAAACAATCTAAAATATTCCTGATAAAATATCTGAAGTACTGCTACTGCTTGGTTTCAACTTACAAGGGCAGATTGAAGGTCAGCTTTAACAGGAGAAAATAAGTCTCAAATATTAGGCCTTAAAAAGAAATACAGGCAATATTTTAAGAAAAAAGAATTTTAAAACATGTACATTGTTCTAACACATGCAAATGAGAATCCACTGCTCTGAATGTAAAACTGTTCAGATCCTTATACAAACTTTAGCATAAATCCACTGACTTTAATAAGGAATGTACTTTCTGTACAATGTTTTATTTTCTCTACAGAAACAAACACGGCATCACATTTCCTATAATATGAAACTTCTACATTAATGCTGGCAGTCAACGAGTTATGAACTCCAGAGTTCCAAAAACCCATACTTATGAGCAATAAAGCCTGCAGAAAATCACCATAGAGAAAAAGCGAAAGGATAGAGAGGGAGGCTTTCAAAGAATGCTTTCCTGCCCCATCCATCCTCAGAGGGAAATCTCTCTGGCATTTCCTTGCTGCAAAGAGACACTGGTGAGTTTAAGTGGGGGGAAGGGGTTGAGATACTCATGTTTTTTCCATGGTGTCCTGCACCCCTAAACCCTGTGAATGCGGGGAGCCAAATATACATGATCCAACTTACATAAAATTTGACTTAAAAGCCATTTTCTCAGGAACGTAACTCATTCATAACCCAGGGAACTTTTGTGCCGCATTATGAAAATAAGCACATAACATGCTTGCAAACCAAATGTGAAGTGAGCACAGAAATCTGTCCCAAAATATTAGCTGTATTTACTAAGGTGTAAAATGCCATCCCAGTTGCTCTTCTCAGTTAGTTAGGCGCCACCTCTTATTTATTTTTTATGCCACCTAAGAGCTGAAGTTCTCTGGGATTCACTAAGATTAAAAATAACATACTATTTATTTATTTATTTATTTTATATCCTGCCTTTTTCCTACAAAGTGCTCAAGACAGCTTACATCTCCTCCTCCATCTTACCCCCACAACAACCTTGTGAGGTAGGTTGGGCTGAGAGTCTGTGTCTGGCCCAAAGTCACCCAGTTGGCTCCATGGCTGAGCGGGGACTAGAACCCAGATCATCTAGACTAGAACCTAGATCCCAGTCCCATGCTCTTAACCACTACACCACACTGGCTCTCACTACACCACACATAAATACTACTGGCATACAAGCATATAAAGCTATATTGCATGCGCACATACACGCACGCTCTCTGAAAGAATTCATCTGGACATTATTTCCTATCTTTATATCCTTTGCATTTCTCATCTCTATTCCAGCTGCACTCATTTGTCTCTAAACAGTAGCTTTGTTGGTGGTTGCTTCTCCCGGTAGAGCTACATTTATTTGTGGCCCATTGTTTCTTGTTCTGTAAACCAGGGCACTCTTTCCCCCCTTTCTTAATGTGAGATGTGCTGACTGATATGCATTCAAACTGATCTGAGATGTGAGTTGGAACCAATGTAAATTTTTACACCAACTGCTCCTTAAAATAGGGAAAGCCATGCTATTCCTCTCTGCTATTCCTGAAGATTTTTCTATTAGGTGCAAGACTAAATTTCCCAATACTGTATGTTCCCTTCTCTTCTCTCACAGTTTTAAAAGGTTTTGTCTGCTAATAGTGCCAGCAAAGCAACTCAGGAAAAGAAGGAAAACAGACAAGCAATCTCACAAATACAAGGACATTACTACAACTGCTTCAATCATTGGTATACGGAGAGTTGTGGTCAAACAGCCCACTCATCAGCTAAGTACAACTAGTGTAAGACTTGCAGTGAAGATGGTTGTGCATTGTCTCTAGCATATAACTGAGCTTATTGTCCTAGATTAACTCTGTGGGCTAGGCATTGGATGCACTGTGTTACACTGGTACTGGTTTTAACTGAGAGGTTGATTTCAGAGGGTAATGCTGGTGACTATTCCTCAGCTCCTTGGGAACTGAATTTTGGGTTCCACTTGCCCTTGGGATTGGTCATTAGGCGATGGAACCAAGTGTCATCACTATGTTGATGACACATAGCTCTATCTTCCTGTGACATCTGAATTAGGTGATACTGTGCAAGTCCACAATCAGAGTCTAAACAGTGATGGGCAGGAGACAGCCAATAAAGTAAAGTTGAAAAGAAGGCCCATCGATGAGTGGTTCCCAGGTCTGGAAAATAGGTTCATTTCCTATGTTAAATTAGGTTCCATTCCCTTTGAAAGATCAAGTTTGCACTCTGAGGAAATGCCTAGATCCATCACTGTCAGAGGAACACCAAGTGAACACAGCAGCTTGTACTGTCTTTTGCTGACTAGTTCACCATCCATAGACTCTTTTGGATAGAAATAACTCAGTTATGATGGCCAGTAACTTCAAGAATGGATTACCGCAATGTGCTCTATGTGAGGACGCCTTCAAGATTGGTCCAGAAGCTGGAGCTAGGACAAAATGCAACAACTTGGCTGTTGTTACAAGCTGCCCCTTTTCAGCACACAACTCCTTTGCACTGACTGCCAATTCACTACTGGGTCACATTTGATATTTTGAGACTAGTATATAAAGCTGTAAACAACTTGGGACCAGGATACCTGACAAAGCCCTTTCTCTCTTACCAATCTTTAAGGTCATCAAATATGGCACATTCCTGGTGGTGCCATATGGCCCTACAACCTGATTAGAGTTCACATGGAGAAAGGTCTTCTGTATAGCAAACCCATCTCTCTACTATTCCTGCTTGTGGAGGTCAGCACTCACAGCTAGTGTAATGTTTTCTGCAACTCCTGAAAATACTTTATTTCAGCAAGCCTCCCCAAACTAATCTGGCATGGTTTAACTGATTTTGCTTTTAATGATTTTTATTCTTTTATCTGTTCTGCCATTTTTTTAAAGTAAATTTTATTATTATTTTCTACAAACTAAAAAAAGCATCAATCATCAGAGACATCAGACCTGCTGGGTCAGCCCCCTGTGTGTGTGTGTGTGTGTGTGTGTGTGTGTGTGTGTGTGTATTATAGCAATCCATAGACATATTCAATTCTACGCATAGTCCCGTTTCTCTAGCCAATAATAAAAAGAGTTCCAAGTTTGATAGAAGCATGCATCCTCTTTCTCCTTCAGAGACAAAGTCAGCCTGTCCATTTCAGCACAGTCCAGAATCTTTTTTAAAATCAGTTCATCAGTGGGTGATTTGTCACTCCTTCAATGTTGGGCAAATACAATCCCTGCTGCAGTAATTACATGTAGAATCAAATACATTGCTTGTTTATCAACATCATCTGGCACAATGCCTAGTAAGAGGACTTCAGGTTCTGTTCTGTCATTTATTGTCTCCAGTTCCAGGATCTCCATATCAAAACAATGGAGTGGTAGATATATCTTGTAAAATAGATAAATGAATAAATAAAATACCTATAGATAAGGTGCTGGTGAAAATTGTTTGCTCATGAATCATGAAATTCAAGTTCAAATCCTTACTCAGTTCTAAAAGTAAGGATTTGAGACTGACTCTAGTTCAGTCAACCTCCCTCAGCCTAACCAAGTTCAATATAGTTGGGTACCTGCCAAGGCCCATGCCTCCACAAAGCTCGCATTGCTATCTGCTACTTCCCAAACCTCAAGGAGGGGACCACCTCAGAGCTTCAACCCACTGACTCTGCTCCTTTTCCTCTTTTCTACTGATCACCCTCTCAGAGTGTGCAGGCAATGACAGCTGCATGGTGCAACAAGAACTTATATTGTTCCAACACTTTCAGTTTGATCATTGGGCAGATTTGGTCTAGAGAAAGAAGGCAATCAGATAAATAATAGTGGAGCCATGGATTGCATCTGTCTCACCAGCGTGCTGAAGTGCCAGCTGAGTGAGTCGCTGCTTCTCAAATCTGACCTTTTGAAGAAGAGCAATCTAAGATGAAAGCTACCTCAATCAGGAACTGCCACTTTATGCTATCTGCAAGAATATGAAGCAGTGGTTCCTGAAGGCTTTTGTCACCATATCGAATGGTAGAGGAAAGTGAAGAAAGGTGTACATTCACCAAATACGCATGTTCTACGACCAATTCTAGATATTTTTTTTGCTTTGTAAATACACCAGCAAATGTTTATTTTGAAAAACTGCATATATAAATCATGTTTTAAAGCATTTTTCATTTAAGATATATATATTCTTATTTTATTTAACCACTGTTAACCGGAGTACATTTTAAAGTCATATAACTGGAAAAAGGAAAGCAAATAAATTAGAAAAATCTAATGGGAGACTTGAGTCTTGCATTGAGCAGGGAGTTGTACCTGACAGCCTTTCGAACTGTGGGCACAAAAGGCTGTCGAGGCTGTCGAAAGTCTGATTCTGTTATTCTTCTGAATCATTCAGATAGGTTTGGCTACAGGCAATATAGAAATGTATAGGTTACTAATTCTTATTTTCACTCAGTTACTTACTTTAGCATGTAACCACTGTTCTTCATACCCTTCTTTTTCCAGCTATTTCAAAAGCTAGTATCTAGTTTTGCATTAATGCCTTACATCAGTGTAATATTAAAAGATGAAGAAATTCATTCTACCAAGACGATTATCAACTTCCATAATGATAATACATAATTGTAAGCTCAAAAAAAAATTAACAAGCTTGTAATATCAGCCAAGAGTGATACTGGAATGGGACAAAAATATTTAGTAAGAGGCATCCTAATTGCTCATGATATGCGTACGTAACTTTCAAATAACCAATGTCATCACAAAATCAGCTTCTAAAGCCATAACACATAATAAAAACAGAGTTATTCTATCATCTCTTCAACAAGATGTCATACTGGAGTACTCCTGGACAGCTGGCAATGTCTCACCTAGCCATCAAAAATAGCATTCAGTATTCAAGAGACATACATAAGCAAGCTCTGGAAGTCTGAAAGGAGATTTTAAAAAAATGATACTCAATCTGCTAGCAAGGGAATTCTTTAAATTTGGGCTCCATCCATTTTCCTGCAAGCATTTGGTTATATGTGAGAGCCAGTGGGATTTAACTGAGTCAGTGTGTTAGACTCAGATTTAAGTACCCATTTGGTCATGAAGCTCACTGGCTAACTCTGGACCAGTGACTGACTCTCAGTCTAATCCACCTCACAGGTTTGTTGTTAGGACAAAATGGTTAGAGGAAGATCATGTATACCAGCTTGGGAACCTTGGAGAAAAAGGCAGTATATGAATTTAACCAATGAATATTAATATGCAAAACTTTAAAAATATAAATCCCACTCTATCTACATATTATTTATCTCTATACCATCCAATATCCAAAGCAATGAAAGACAATAGAAATACAATTTAAAATACAAATAAAGACATCATAAATATTACACTACAAAATTTAAAAGTCAAATTTGATGCTATATTTTAAACAGATACAACAACTAACAACAATTAAATCACATGACCTGTGAGACAGCTAATATAGTGCTCCAATACACTATTTATAGCTAATTAAATGCCCTGTCATAGAGGACAGCCTTTAGCTGGTGTTGAAAAGATAGCAGAGTTTGTGCCAGGAGGCTCTCTATATATATTGTTTCCAAATATCTGAACAACATTCATGAATTATGCTGCTGCTTTATAGATGACAGAAGCAAAATTACTTTCAAATTTCCTCAGACTTCTTGCCTTGTAATATTTACCATCCTTGCAGATCTTGAATACTTTTCAGTTTGTCAGTTTCCTGAACTGAGCCTTCCAGAAATGTACACAATAGTATAAATGAAGTTTCAGCACTCAATGAAATGGTAAGAGCAAAAAGTATTTAATTTGACTTAAAAAAAGAAAAAGAAAAAAAACTTCACAAGATACTTTGCATTATTTTTGCTGGAACGATAATTCAATTAATAATCAGGATCCAAAGGGACAGACACAGTATGCACAGGCGTGTTCTGTTTTCCACCACAGGATCCCACATAAAGACCACACATTATGGGCAGACATGGAATCAGTAAAACTGATACACACACACACACAGTCCATGTGCATAAAAAGTGTTTCTGCTCGTACATGGAATACATCTTACAACAGATGCATATGAACCTACAAGAATACAGAATCTTACTGTCAGATATCAGCCTACTCCCTTCACTCAATCGAAATTCACTCCAACTTAATTTTATGCTACCCTCAAAATAGCTCACAGTTCTTGACACTGCTAAATCACCCTAAATAGGTCAAAACTCCTGATGAAATACATACATAGATTTACTAGTTATGTCATCAAAGTAAGAAAATAATTATACTTCATATGGTTTGTTCTCAACAATTCAGTATCAGATACTGCTACTAGTAATACTTAACTTGTTTTAAAATAAAGTTAAAGTATAATTAATTCCAAATATGCTGAAATCCTCCCGACCTGGTAGCTTCTTTTTCTGGCTGTCTGCTGGGGCTACCAGCAGCATAAGTGGTCCTGCGCACTGAAATTTAGAATATCTCTGAAAGCACTCAGATTCTATCCTTTTAATGTTTTTCCTACTGGGTGAGTTCAAGCTATTTATTCTTTCCCAAGAAAATTTACAAAGCAACATAAAGTAGTATCATGGTCAGGCACATTTTCCTCTCTTGCTTCAGGGTCTTGTGTTCATCCCACACTATTCTAGAGAGTCAGGAATAGTTTTGAAGAAACACAAAAGCCTACAGAAGGGTTGGGCAAGATATGCCATACTCTGGCTCTTACTCATTGGCCTGGATCACACATAATGACAATGTAGAGTACAGGATGAGCATAAGTTGTTATTGAATCATGCATCTGCACTATGTGGAGACCCTGCAATATAGTTTAACTGTGAGTTTATTTATTTGATGGATTTATAAGCTGCTACAATAGCCCATATGCAGGCTCTCTGCTCACAATATAAAACAGCACACCATTCTAAAATCAGTAACATTGAATCGGCATATTCAAAAGATATTAACAATATAATACAAATATAAAGATAACATATCAAATTAAAATATAATTCAAAACATTAAAAAACAATTTAAACTGAAATCAACTAAAACCAACATGGGGTCAATTTAAAAACCAGATAGTCATTAAAATCCACTGTTAAAATAACTGGAGAAAAGGAAAGTCTTTGCCGGGTGCCAAAATACTACGAGTGTCAGCACCAGGATCACAGTTATCAATAATAAGAATGCTACAGAGCTCTAACTCACTTATTTCACTAACCATAGCTAAGAACCAGCATTATTTTAGACTCTGGATTTCTATGAGCTCTAAATTACCCAGTTATACAGGGTGGGGCATGAAGATCTCCCACATTTCAAGGGGGCACTGTGCAGGCTGTAGTGGGAGTAAAGAGGTGGGAAAAGTCTCATTCGGTAGGTTACATTCTACAGTTTTCAGTACCCATCATGAGTTGGACTGGTGAACATTGGAGCTTTGTTGTTCAAGCGTATTATGAGAACAACCATTCTGGGATAGCAACACAGAGCGCATTCCATGCTTAGTGCTCGGTTGAAATGCATCTGTACCAGATCGGAAAACAATTTTGCCATGGATTTTTAACCTTCGGGCAACTGGATCCACACTGAAAAGAAAATCACCTGGCAGGCCTAGGACTGTTAGAATGCCAGAAAATGTGGAAGGAGTAAGAGCATCCATTCAGCAATAACCAAGGCGTTTCACTCGTAAGCATGCCATGGTACTGGGGATATCAAGTCGGAGTTTGACAAGGATTCTGCACGCCTATTTAAAACTGCATCCTTATAAAATAATGTTGGCTCTAGAATTAAGTGAGAGAGATCAAGCCAACTGCAGAGCCCTAAGTGCAGAAATTCTTGAACAGGTTCCCACTGCGGCTGTTCTTCTGAGTAGCGATGAGGCTCACTTCCATATCAGTGGAGCTGTAAACAAGCAGAATTTTCGCTACTGGGCTAAACATAACCCTTGTGAACTCCACAAACGACCACTCCAGTCTCTTCACATAATTGTTTGGTGTGCAGTTGCTGACTTTGGCGTGAACAGTCCATACTTTTTTGAGGAAGGTGGTGCAACAGTAACTGTGATCTCCGACCAGTACAATGAAATGTTGGAACTTTCTGCACCCCAAACTGGACAATGTGGACACAGAACATGTGTGGTTTCAACAGGACAGGGCCACAGCTCACACAGCACAACATTCACTCAGAGTTCCCTGGGCATTTTATCTCTTTAAGGGGAGATGTGGGGTGGCCAGCACAGACACCAGATTTAAGCCCATGTGGCTTTTTCCTTTGGGGATACCTAAAGGAAAATGTTTTCAAATATCATCCTCGATCTCTTGAGGATTTGAAGGACAGGCTCAGACAGAAAACTGACGCCATTCCGCCTGAGATTACCTGGAGAGTGATGGAGAACTTCCAGGAACGTCTTCAGTAATGTATTACCAACAACGGCCACCATTTGTTTGATATGATTTTTAAAACCCATTAAAACAAAACTGTTTTTATGTACTTTTTAGAAATATATGCATTGTTTTCTACATAGCTTCATTCATTTTTATACCCCTTCAAAATGTGGGAGATCTTTATGCAGTTCTGTAGTTCTGAGATTACTCAGTGACAGCTTGTAAGAGTAAAATGAGAAAGGGCAATTTAATTCAACAATACAAAAAATCCACAAAAGATACTACTCATTTGTTCTACACTGATTCTCAGAAAGAAACAACAACAAATTTCTTCCAGTACTCAAAACCATCCCCACATGGTTACTTAGAGGTAAATTTTAATCACTGCAGGCAACCAACTGAATGTTTATTTACAAAACTGATTTATATCAGGTGACAGATTCATTCTAAGATGCAATTTCATGTGAAGCTTATTATTAACTAATTGCCTATTTACCTATGGGTATGAATTATTTTTGAGGATATAGGCAAACAAGAGGTTGGAACGTCTCACAAATACCACTACTCCTTTTAAGCCACAAATGAATTACATAGGCAGAGGTACAGTAGGTGGCTATTAAGAATCTGGAAGGGCTTTAAAAAAACCTGCAAGTGAACACTGAGGGGTGGGGTGGGGAGATCATGATTTAGATAAATCAGAAAAATAATCAGATTTTAAAAAGGCAAATTTAAAATAGTAAACAGATTGTATGGCAAGGCTTCCACTACAAAGCAAAAACATTTTGACAGCATATCATGTATTTGACACTCCCTAAAAATCATGATTGACATAAAGCATCAGAAACAACTGCTCACAACTGCATTAAGTACAATCAAAATGTAATAAACTTGAGCTTTAATATCAATAATGAGAAACTATTTTCAAAATCAAAACTATTTTTCCAAGAGTCTTATTTTCTCCCACTATATTCCTGAAGCATATAGAATGGTATATAAAGGGGGACCCAAAAAACCCAGGAATTTATTTATAAAAAATTGTGTATTTACTTTTACATGTTCAAACTTCAGCCATCTTCAAAGTACTCTCCATTTGATGCAATACACCTATTGAGACATTTTTTCCACTGCTCAAAACAGGTTTTGAACTCATCAATTCTGATGCCTTTTAGTGCTTCTGCCATTTTTGTTTCACCTCTTCCAGATCGGCAAAACATTTCCTTTGAGTACTTTTTTCAGCCCGGGAAACAAAAAACAAAACAAAACAAAACGTTGCACAGGGCAAGGTAGTGTAAATAGGGAGGGTGGGACACAAGGATCATGCTGTTTTGGGTCAAAAACTACTGAACACTCAGCTGAACAAAATTTCACTGTCCCACATTCGTGTAAATCAGTCATCACAATAGGCAAATGCACTGAAAAGAGTTTCCAAAAAAAAAAAAAAAAAAAGCACTTCACTGAAGCCAACCGCAGTCTCTCAGAACAACCCAGCTGAGTACACTGATGCAGATGGTTTCCAGAACACTCACACAGTGGGGGAAGCCTGTACTACAAAAAGGCCCACCCTCCAGAAGATAATTCCTGGAGGTTTTTTGGGTCCCCCCTCGTATGTCCTCATAACGAAAGCTAGCAAATAAAGAAAAATAACTTATCTCCCATTTTCATTCTCTGACTTTATGAACCAAATTAACTTCACATGACATCTGTAAGAAATGTGCAAGACAATTGGTTTAAGAGAATTACTTTCCTAATCTGACAGGTAAGCAAGAAAAGAACTAACTCCAAATTTAGAAAGTAGCCAAATTTTCTACAATAAATTAATGGTATGGAGTGTAATAATATTTCCACAAAATAAAACTATATAACTTATCAGATACAAAATGTATATTTTATCCTATGGGGAAAGATTACTACCATGGGGGGTAGCTTAGAAAAAAGGTGAATAAGAATGGGAACGTGAAAGATGTGCATAAAATTATGCATTATGTGGAAAAACTCAATAGCCCATTCTCATAATATAAGCAATTAATCAGGCGTATTGTGGAAGATTCAGGACAGACAAAAGGAAGCACTGCTTCACTAGATTCACACATACGGTTTCTGTGCCTGTGTGGAGCCTGTTGTTGGGAAGCTTTCATAGCCAAGAGCTTTTCTAGCAGGAGCCCCTCCCACACCCCTGCTTCCATTATATGGAAGGAGTTCCCACCCATTCCCTCATTTCACTTGAGACTACTCACATAGCCTCAGGACCAAGGGAGAGTCAATATAACAGACCTCAAAGTTGCTATATGACAGTGAGGGGAATTAGTGGGTGGGTTGTATGAGTGCACACATGACCACTCAAAAAGTGGGAAAGGCCCAAACCAGCCTTTCCATTTTGCAGCACACAATCTCCTTGTAGATGGCTTTAAGGAGAGGAACAATGGAACAACAGAAAATGTTGTCCCCAAGTTAGATTCATAGTCCTTGACGTCTGATGGCAAAGGAGGGCTGGAGAGCAGGGGGTAGGAGAGACAGATCTACACAGAGGCATAGCTGTGAACACAGATGACTCCGAGAGTCCCTAAAATCGTACAAGGAAGAGCCACTGAGGTCTTGGCAATGGATTTAGCGGTCTTTGGAAAGTTGGTGGCTCAAATTAACGCTCCCAACCCCCAAAGAATTCAGGATGGTAAACTGGTTGGTATTGAGGATCTTAGATGCGGCCTTGATGGTGATACCCTCACAGGTTGTAGAACCAGTAGGCTGGTGACACAGAGTCGGTAGATCCCCTGTCCCTGTTTGAGATGGGAGAATGGGAGCAGTCATTTAGATGGTTGGTCCCAACAAGTGACCAGTTGTCTTAGAGCCAGAGCCTCAGAGGAGCCACAGAGGGCAGGTAGCAAATCTCCCCCATCAGTACTAAGACTGAAGTGGATTTGAGCCTTGGTACAGATTGCTTTGGGGTTTGGTCTAGAGTTTCTTAGGCACATGACTCCATGGTGATCAGGAAAGACCTGTAGTCTTTCTAGCACCATTTCAACTTGGTGGCTGAAGACTGTCAACTTTGTCTCCTTGGCCAGTTTCTTCACCTTCTTTAGTTTCAGGAATTTCCCTGAAATTGAGAAGGGTGTCTGGTCTGTGGCTATGGCACTTGTCACAGGAGGCGTAGACCATGGTGATGACACAGCCTCAAGAGGTTGATGGACAAGGTAATGCCAGTGTCTTTGAGGGATCAACCAACTGAAGAGCTCTGTTCCATAACTCTGCCTCGAGGCTGTTAGCTTGATATTTCCTCGCCAGCATGGTAAAAGCTTGACAATGAGGACACTAGTTGATTTCTTACTCCTCAGGCACAGCAGGCACAAATAATGTGTGTCTATAGATGGCAATTTGGTGCCACATCATACACATTTGCAGAAAGGAGCCTTCAACTTCCGTTGGCAAGGTAAGGAAGGAAAGACTGCAATAGGTGAGGAACAATGAAGATGGTTTAATTTATTTGTTTGTTAGAAGGTACGAGAAAACAGTAGGCAGTTGAGGGAGAAAAAGATGGTGAAAAATCATGAAAAAGAGATTGAGGTTTATTGAAAGGAGAAACAAGCAGTATAAAGGGGGGGGGGGGAGAAAACTCAGTAGCTCAAAAAAGCAGATAATGAGAAAAACTCCCCAAGGCACTTAACATGGCTGAAGAATGGGCAGGGGTTCTTGCCATATATAACATACACTGAGATTGGGGGGGGGGGTCCTGCCAAAAAATACTCTTAGCTATAAAATCTTCCTAACAACAGGCTCCATGCAGGTTCTGAGCCCACATGTGTGATGCACACAGACCACAAAGAAGAACAGAACTATAGACTGAATCTAAAGATGTAGAATCCTGTACAGACGATTTGGATTTTAAGGTATTTTACAAAGGAGAGAAATGGGAAACAGGCCTTCAAGTGATGAATACCAGTTTTTACTTTAAATAAATAGGTAAAATAGTAAACTATCTGATTGTAGAGAAAAAGCTGAAAATTGAAGCTGCACATGAAAAGAATTTAACATATCCAGTGTACAGAGAATTTTTGACCAATTTTTAAATTGCAATTAACATAGGATTAGAAAATAATATGTTAAACTAATCTGTGAAATTAAGTATTCATGAGGTTACATAGCTTGATATGCCCTTCCAAGGTTTGCAGTTGAAACATTACACTTTAAAAAAGACAGGAGACAAGACAGAATCAGAATGAAAGCATACTTTTAAGGTTAAAAAATCTTGAACTCACATGGAGAAATTAAAAAGTCCAAAGGAGGTTTGGAAGATTTAACTGCAAGACAAACTAAATTAAAATGTGAACTGAAAGCTGTATGGCAGAATTCCATATTAATATAGAGTAACTGAGTGTAATTGAGGTAACTGGTTCATCACTGATTTGTGGAATAGAAGCATTCAAATGAATAACAGCATCATAGTAGCCTAAGAAAATGATATTTTTATCATAATCCGTTACCACTGTGTAGTACAACTGAAAGAAATACTTAATATAAGCTGTATTTGTCTTCAGTGGGGCTGAGCCAATTCAAATTGGAGAGTGTTTACTCACCATGGAATCTGGATGATTCAGACAATTTAGTTTGAAACTATAAAGAAACTGGTACGTTGGCAGATTGTACTGTATTACTTCACATTACAGAAAGGAAATCATATTTTTAGTGTTCTGTTACGTAAAACAATCCAAAAGGAAAAGCCCACTAGAGAAAAGTTGGGCTAGAATATTTTTTTAATTTGTGGGAAACTATTTTCTATCCAAAATGGTATTTCAGACTGTCATTAATGACACAATTCATTCTCTGTTTCATTCTATCCATGTGCAAATTTATATCACTTGATCATTTGTCAAGTCAGCCTCGAATCATCCGGCCAAAGGCTAGAAGGCTACCACACATCTGGTGTTAAAATTAGAAGTTTAGCATCTACCTAAGAGGTCTGTACAATACACAAATATTTGTTTTACACTTCCTTATTAACTTTCAAATGGTTAGAAACCAGTTTAATCAAACTGCCCTGTTTTCAGGACTCTTTTGCTGCAGATAGGTAACATCGACCTTTAAAAATTTATTATACAGAAAGGTCAATAACAACCAAGCTGAGTTCTGCAAAATAATAAAGGTAAAGATATTTTATAGGTTTCCTCATGATGGCAGCATAAACCATCTGGAATTTTAGTTGGCAACACAGTCCAGCCCATCCTGCTATTCTAAGATTTAAAGTGATCTGTAGCACTCTGATCATTTGCACATATTATGTTATACCATGTTATATTGATTATTTCCCAGCAGCTGCTTAATATCTTGAGCATTAAATAAAAACATTGCAACTCAGAGTGTGGCTGAGGCCAAACAGAAAACAGAGTCAATTTAAATAGATTCATACCACATACAGCATACACTTATCTTTATCAACTAAGTCAACACTTTTTTACAATGCACTTAACCAGCTCCAAAGTAATTCTAGGAAGCAGTCATATAAAATATTTAAATACGGAAGACAAGGTGAAATGTTTCTCCCCCTATTTTCAGGAGTGATACAAGGTTACAGAACCTCTCCATTTGGGACAGAAAGAAAGGGAGGGGTTGATCTTGGTAAATCTGAAGGGTGTAAATGAACACTATAGCAAATAATGTAGTAATACTGTACTCAGAATCTCTAACAGGAGTTGAATGACACCTTGGTTAACTATGATAAGTAGAGAAAGTGCACTCAACAGACTTCAACATGCATAGGCACTGTAAAAGCAATCTCACTGAACCTGATATTATATTTTCAATGTAATATTATATACTGAGAAAGGAAGGAATATTACAGTTTGGAATAAAGGTACCAGATACAGTGCAAACTATACTTCTTTGAAAGCAGCTCTACTAGTTTTCATATTTTACCAACATGAGGAGAGCTGTTCATTCAGAACAGCCATGTTGAAAGCACCATCATTGGCTGAATTCGGATGCTGTGATGAAAATAAGCCTTGGGTTCCATGCTTCTCTTCTCTCTAGCACAGCTATGAGCTTTCAGTTCCACTTTTGGTTGACCACACACCAAAGTAATCAGTTTTAATTAATTTAACCAAAAAATAATGGCTAAAATTAATGATAATTTGTTTGAATCAAGTCAACTTCAAATCAGATTATTAAGGTGGCTACAGCTATAATTTGCCACAATTAGTAAGGGGCATTCATGTCCAAGAATATCAGACAAAGAGGAAGGACCCTGAAATAATTGCCAAACATATACATTTAACATCTAAAATTGGTGACTTGTCTTGATGTTTTAAAGAGGTATCCGAGAATAATCTCAAGATTTTTAGTCCTAAAGTATAAAGTAATCTATTTATTTCAATGTTCAAAATTATGTTCTATTAGCAGATGTATCACATCTGAAAGCAACCACATTTTGTAGTAGATTTTATGGCCATCTAAATTTTTTATTCAGTACTTTGTTTACTGTAGACAGAACATCGGCAATTTTGTCCATTCCACTACAGAGCAAAGGTCAAGGTCCACCACTGGAACAGTTATCTGACAGTGAGTCATGAATACAGGAAAACTTCCTCTATAATATTGGTGTTTATTCTTTCTTTTTACAGATATTCCTTTCTAATTGAAAGTATGTTTATGACTTCCTGCAACTCTACTTTACATGTAAAAACCAAAAAGCCAATTAAACTTATCAATCTTTACAAATGGTCTTACATATGACAAACTTTACCATGAGTAACCATATCATCTTGGCAGTCGTATACACCACAAATATAACACTGAAAAGTTCTCTTTAAACATGCTAGTTCAAACGACTAAAGACTGCTGACATGAAAACAGGGATGTACCAAGTGAGGCATTTCACCAGTGGAAGCAAACCACTGGCAGAACCAATTTCCCTGCTTCAGAAGTTTGGAGGGTCTTCTGGATAAGATCTGGGGCACTGGTGGGGTCTGCAGAACAGAGGAGAGGTTGAAAAAGATCTGTCCTATGAGCAGAAATTCTGTTCTACAATTTGATTTCCACTTGAATGAAGGCTGAATTCAACCCATAACATACAAAATACATTATAGTTGCTAAGTGCAAGTACTTGTCAGTGTTTCCCTGTGGGGATGTAACATTTCATACAGCCATGAGTTCCATGAAATCCAAAATTCACACCCACAGCTAGTGACCAATCAAGAGTCTTTCACATAAAACTATTTCTGACATGAGTTTCTTTGCTACATAGGAACAATCAGACCTGCTTGACAAGAGGACATATTTTACTCATTAGAAAACTGTTATCCGCTACAGTTCCCAACACAAAGCAACTGTTATTTATAACATATCAAAATAGATATGCATAGTCTTCTTTCACATGACTATATATATGCCATTTTCCTGCACATATAGAAATTGGCACATTAAGTCTCTTGATTTGCCAATTTGTTAAACTTGTTGATAGCCAAGAAGATCCTAAGATATCTAAGATCCTAAGAAAGCCTTGCATTCAAATTTTGCAAATGCCACCAGTTCTCCAACATACAGGCTTTAAATCCTCCCTTCCAAAGCAAACCAGAGTATTGCACACACTATGGTGTTACACACTACCTATGCACATCATACCATGTAGATGTTTTTAAAACATTCTTTTTGGTCAGAAAAGAAATAATGCTGCTTAGAATGTTTAAAGGTGAAATAATCACATGAGGGGAAAACATCCTTAGTGCCATAAAGTGAATACAGTACGCCTAGTGCTAATTTACAGCATGAAGGATGGTCATATCACTCAAAAGAAAAAGAATTCTTTCTGCCAAGGCATTCCTGTATCCCTATGACAGCAAGGGTCTCAAGAATCTCTCTCTGGGGTCAGTATATAGAGGACAAATAAACACATAACGAATGATGTCTTCTACTTGATATAAGTCACATATACATATTCTGCATTCAATAGAACCTTGTTGTATCTTCCACCCAAAACTGTGGCTAGCAAAATTTAAAGTCACAACTTGTTTAAACATTTCTTAATGAGGACTGTCTCAATCTGGACAGATAACTAGCTCTGTAATGTTCTGTTTTGAAAAGAGGAAACCACTCACTCACTTAAGCATGGTGTATGCCTGGGCATGCCAGAAGACATCTGCCTAATTATTTGCTTGAGCATAGATTATCTGAACCTGGCCAGCATGGAAGGCTGAAGGGGGAAACAACCCTCAAAAAATCCAAAAACAAGCCATGAATTATTTGAGGGTTATTTCCCCCTCCAGCAAGCCATTCAACCCAGATTTGGATGGCACTTTCTTAGTCTAGGCAGGTTAGGCAGATGACACCACCAAGTCTTGCTTAAACTACAGTGGTTGTGAGAAAGAGGTCAAAGTTCAATATTAGAATGGAACACCTTGGGCTCATGTACTGTTTCCTCCCCTTTCTGCTTCCTTTATAAGCAAGGAGAAAATATTGAAAGCTTCTACTTTTGATTGTGAATAAACCACTGTTTATTTCGAATTGCAGTTAGAACCAGGATCTGAAACTACAGCCTGATATCAGTCATTAAAATGCTTGTTTCATGTTGAGGGGTGTTCAATGTATTCTCGGTATCAGCATGAAGAAAAAGGAACAATAAATTGAAATAATTTTTATTTTTTAATGTAATCCCCCATAACTTCAATACACTTATTACATCTAGAAATTAACTTTTCAATTCCCTGTAAAAAATACCCTTCCTCCTTGTCTAAAAAGTGTGCATTAATTGCCGCCTTGAGCTCTTCATCATCGGAAAATCGCTTTCCACGAAGATCTTTTTTTAAGTTCGGGAATAGGTAGTAGTCACTGGAAGCCAGGTCTGGGCTATAGGGTGGGTGGTTTATTTCTTTGAAACCACAGTCTCACAAAGCAGCCTTCGAAATATGCGCTGTGTAAACGGGCGCATTGTGGTGAAGAAGCAACACACCTGCAGTCAGTTTTCCCCGCCTTTTTTCTTTAATTGCTTCTCTTAAATTACGCAGAGTGGTTGCGTAAGATGCTGCCTTTATGGTTTCATCTTTTTTCATGTACTCGCTTGATAAAATTCCCTTTGAGTCCCAAAACACTGTGGCCATGATTTTTCCAGCCGATGGAGTGACTTTGAATTTCTTCGGAGGGTCAGCACCATTTTTATGCCACTGCCTGGAGTCCTCAAGTTTCATCTCCAGTAACAATCTGGTCAAAAATACTCAATGGATCTTCACCACAGAGCTCTAAAAACTCCCTATAGCACTCAACTCACACTTGTTTCTGAGGCGCCATGAGCATTTGCGGCACCCATCTTGCACAGACCTTTGAAAGGTTAAGATGGTCCTGAAAAATAGTAAATATGGTAGCAACGGATAGGTTTGTCATCTCTGCTAACATTTTGATTTTTATTCAGGCATCTTCCAATACAAGTTTCTCAATTTGTTTCGCATTTTCTTTCGCAGTGGCAGTAACCAGCCCGCCTGAGCAAGGGTCATTTTCAATGCTTTCTCTGCCCCTTTTAAATTCACTTGACCACTTTTGAACAGTAGAAAATGAAGGTGCAGCATCCTGGTAAACAGCCACCATCTCTTCGTGAATGATTTTTGACTTTTTCCTTGTTTTGTAAGGAACTTAATCACAGTGTGGTGCTCGACTTTCTTCAACATTGTCGCGTCAGTCATTATGGTTGTCTTGCACTGAGGATTACTAGGGAATTAATGGTCACACTTATTTGAAATTTTGCATGTATACCCTCAGATAGTGTCATTAGCTAATGAAATAATTAAATCACCCACATCAATAGCAAATTAACCCGATACTGAGAATACATTGATTGGTGTATAGATAGGATACTGGCTACTCTGTGTGCATTAAGCAAAAGAACATAAGAACAACTATCAGGAAGATTATTCTACCAAGATATACAGAAAGATTTTTATCAATAAAGCAAAGGACAAAATTGTTATGAAATATAATCCCTCTATTGATGCATAATCTTTAGTATGTACTCACCTAAAGTCTTGCAATGGTTTCATAAAGAAACAGGATAGGGGTATACATAGGGAAACTATAAAAGGACTCAAGCACTTGATTTCAAACTCTGTTATCAGTTATTAAATATTTTTTTCATGGAGTGGAAATATTTTATTAGAAATACAAGAATGTTTTATTCAAAATATTCACCATTCAGACTTGAGGTAAAGAAGATTAAAAAAAAAAAAAAGCTCAAAAGGCACCATCAATATAAAACTATTGAAAAACTCTTATTTGTGAAGTGTTACAAAGTCTTCTGTTCTTATCCATTAAAAACAATAACAGTTCAAATATTCATTATGGGTACCAATTGTGATTAATATTAGGCCAAACCTTAGGAATTTTGTTTATACTGATATCTATTTTGATTCTGATGTTTCCTGGCTACTGGAAATGGAAAATCCAGTAAATTTGTCATTAGTTCTCAGTACTTGACAGTGGCTTGCATCAAGCCTGATGGCTACAGTCATGTATATTCACAAGCCAAAAAAAAAAAAATGTTTCACATGTCACATTTTCTCTATGTGGACAAATATTCATGTAGCCAGAAGGGCTACATGGAAAGTGTCCTGAGAGTGAAAATCAGGCCAACACCTATTTGCTGATAATGAAATTATACTTTCAGTTTTGAAAGCACAGATGAGATTAGTCTGGTCTTTCTTTGCTTAATCACATCTCTAATCAAGGCAATGGAATGTAAATGGTATTCTCACTGAGCTAATTTAGTTTCTCTAAATTGATTTCTAACAGGTTTTGAAATAAATTGTGTTTATGTGTGTGTGGGGTGATGAGGTTTACAACTGTGTTCGTTCCAGTGTTTAGATTAGAACGTAATTCACAATTCCTATGCCATTTTCTTAATCAGTTATAAACTGAGGATAGAAAATAATAGACACAAGAATTATGTTCAAGTTTTTCTGATAGTTTTACATGAAACTGTTTAGATTTTTAAAGGTTCTTTTACACTGAGAATTTTATAAGCTTTAGTTTGCATCCTCTCACCATAGGGTAGGAAAAAAATCAATGATTTTTTAAAAGAATAAACGGGATTTTTAAAAATTTAAATCAGATATTTAATTTAAATTGGTTTTTTATTTAAATTGGATTTTTTAAAATAAAATGCTTTTTGAGGAAAAGTCTATCTAAACATTGTTTCCTATTTAAGATACCTCATCCAAAGGTGATTCATCAAGAAGGATTAGTTTTTAATTATGTAGCATGAGGCTATATATTCATGCAATATTTACATTTTTTGCTAAATGAATTCTATCAATCCATTCACAAGGTTTCAGAGGTTTCTGTAAAATTATGGGGCATTTTTTCTACCTAGGAGATTTTATCACAGATGCTTGGTTTTACACAGTTCTCAAAACTGTGAATTTGTATCTACAGAGACCACAGACCCCTTCTTCACACCAAAAATGTTATAAAATAAACATACAGAACTGAGAAAAAGACCTTAATCCCTTGCAAATATATGTACACAGAATCAACTTCATAAGTGCTAAATTTCAATGACTAGAAGATTATTGGTAGTGGAACAGATCTGCACCATAAGAAGCTAAGTGTGAGAAGGAAAGGGCAAACAGTGAAACCTTTTGAGTAAAATACTCCACAAGTCTTTGAATCTTTTTATATATAGCCTGAGGCTTATCATACTATTGTTCCCCTAGAGAAGAAAACCTATAATGACAGCAGACTATAGAGAGATCCAGTATGAAAATATTTTAATGAGGTTCATCTACAGGTAAGGCATGCATGCAGATTATGTAGAAAACCATGACTGAAATCTAGTCTTACTGATTGGTGATTTAAATAAAATCCCCCCATTTCATCACACTCCTACTTATGTTAAAACAAAAAGTTATGTTGTTGTTGTTGTTGTTGTTGTTGTTATTATTATTACATTTCTATGCCGCCCCTTGCCGAAGCCTCGGGCGGCTTTCAACACAATAAAATACATTGAAATACAATAGCACATAATAAATTACCATTAAATACAAAAATACAAAAAATACATTGAGTTACAAACATAATAATATAAAATTAAAATTATCAGTATAAAATAAGTAAATAAATAATATAGGAGGAGAAAAGAGAAGGAAGAAGAAGTTGCCCTGGCCAGATCATATATTTTAACAATTAAAATGATGTTTAAATAAAAAGGTCTTTACCTGGCGCCGAAAAAACAGTAATAGCCCACAAAGATTGCAGAGTGTAACTACTTTAGCTAAAATTAATTTTATACACCTCCAATATTTAACAATATTCGCTTCAATATTATAACATTATTTAAAACATTAAAACCAACATAAATGGCCTGGGACCAGGATACCTAAAGGAATGCCTTTTTCCTATATGCCCTCCCGCCCTCTAAGATCAGCAGCAGAGGCCCTCCTCCAGGAACCCTCTTTGAAAGAGGTCAGGGGAAAGAGTATTCAGAGGAGAGCTTTCTCTGCCTCAACTATGGAATGCACTCCCTAGAGAGGTCCGGCTGGCACCGTCATTATATGCTTTTTGGCGCCAGGTCAAGACCTTTTTATTTGACCAATATTTTAAAGTTAATTAATTTTAACTGTATATTTATTCATTTCATTCATTTTAACCATGTCATTTTATACTCAGTTGTGGTGTAGCCAATTTATTTGTATGGGGTTTTATTTGGGGTTTTATTGATTGTAAACCACCCAGAGAGCCCTCTGGGCTATTGGGGTGTATATAAATGCAATGCAATCAATCAATAAATGTGCAGAACTGATAACTTCCTAAAAAGGCATACCCCACAGTTAAAATACTTATTAAAACAAATTAACAATTAAAACAACGTTGAAATAAAAAGGTCTTCACCTGGCGCCTAAAAGAATGTAGAGAAGGCGCCAGGTGAACCTCTCTGGGGAGCTTGATTCTGAACTGAGAAGTTGCATAAAAGCATTGTAATTGAGACAAAGATATATATCTACAAATTAGAACATGTATGAACCAATAGTAGTATCAGGGAATCTATGAAGGAAACTATCAAATACAGTCTTCTTTTAAAAATATGAAGATTTGTTCAAATTAGGACAAAAAATATACAAAAATAAATTCCGGCAAACCAAATACATGTTGACAAAACATATTGATATGGACTAGACAGCCCTTTGGCCTGCACCAACACAGACAAAATGTGTTGAGGGGAAAATTCTTCATCCCCACATACAGATGTTACTCTACTAAAAAGCAAAATATACTTGTAAAGCTTGCATTCCAGTTGCATACTTTCTCTCCCTGCATGCTCCTAGTATATCTATGATTAGATTTAAAAGGAAAGAGAAAAACATATATCAAAAGAATATTATACACAAATTGAAAACACTGAGGGTGCAGTACCTCACTTTAAGCGTTCTTGCATGCCAAAGCTCCAACATTTCAACAGAGCATCCATTGTACTATGTAAATACACTCTTGTAAATAAGAAACAGGTCATCATAGGGCTGGTGTGAAAACCTTTGCTTTAAATTAATGATACAAACTCACTGTTGTGCATCTGTGTTAAATTCATATAATGAGATAAAATTAAGTAAATATTGTAGTGATTGCAAAAGAAACCTAATCTGATCACTGATTTGACATATTTATATCTTACATAAATTTGTATATACTGAACAAGTAAACTACCTTTACAAACTTGCATAAACTATTTTATACAGAGTTTTAGTTAAAATCAGTACCATTAGCAGCCTTAACCTTTTTAATGTGAGGTTAAGGAAAGTAACAAAAGACATGAAAAACTTTATATAAAAAGGTAACATACATAGGTTTGAGTCTAAACAACCAATTAACAGAAAAAATAGCTTCCTGAGTTATTTACATAAATGTTCACACATTTATATAAAGGTAAGTTTTATAGCATTCTTAATGCATCTGCTTGTACAAACAAAAGAATGTCTTTCAAAAGAGCTCTTCAATTAAGTAGAAGCTCTTCCACATCTCAATCCAACCTCTTAAATATAATTATACTAATAACCATGATACTAAGTGCATTATTATATACATTCAAATGCATTGTGATATACAAGTACTTTAAAATATATAATAATTGCTAAAATATTTATATAAGTATTAAATCACTGAAATGAACGCAATGCCATATTAATAAACTTGGTAGCACATTCACTTTTTACTCAGGGAGGACCTGAGTAAAAAGACAGGGCTTTAATTGGTATTAAATGCATGCTATAATTGGTGTTATAAACCAGGGGATGGTCATTCCATAGGGTGGGTGTAAGCACAGAGAATGCCCACTTCCATATTCCTACAAGTTGGCAATGTGCAACCTGCAAGACCTCCTCTGATTATCTCAACAATCTCACAGGTCTGTTTTGAGGATGATGATCTGTCAGGAAATCTGGTCCAAAGCTGTCCAGGGCTTCATATGCCAACATTAAGACCTTGTATTTGGCAAAGTAGTTAATAGGTAGGCAGTTCAGTTACTTCAACACTGGTATATGTGCACTGCCAGGTGCATCCTGGCTACCAGATCCCCCTCAAGCTGGCACTTTCATATCAAGTATTAGCATAGCCACTTATAAAGAGCACTACATTAATCTAAACATGAGCTTACCAATGCATCAGCTACAGTGACGCTATGCTCTCTTTCTAGGAAAGGGTGAATTGTCATATAACCTGAGCAATTTATTAAACTTCTATTCTGCCATATTGGCCCAAGTGCCTTCTAATAATAGGCACTCCTCACCACAGAAGCCAGCAGGGCCTCTAATGGCAGTCACAAGCATTTCCAAACTATATATTCATATTTTCCAAAGTAATGAAACTCCATCTAAAACAGGTAATTCCCATACTTGAGAATGAATACAGTATGCGTCTTGTTAGGATCCAGTTTTAGATTGTTGATCCGATGCATCGTGCAGCCAGGTACTGGTTCAGAATATGCACAGCCTTTTCCAAGTTCAAATGTGACGACGAAACAGAGCTGGATGTTATTAGCATACTGAAGATACTTTGCTTCCAAACTCCTAATGATTGCAGGCAGCAGCTTCATATGGGGGAACCTATGGTTCCCTGTGCCACTTAACTGTCGAACAGTTGAGGTACAGTTCCCTAATGCTGTTTTCTGGAACTGTTCCCACAAGTAGGAATTTAAACATGGTAGTATAGTACCCCTGATTCCCAATTTGTGGAGATAATTCCAAATAATACTGTGGTTAATGGATTCAAAAGCCATTAAAAGATAAATAGGAAAACTGGAAACTCATATCCTTTCTCACTTTCTCCTGCAAGAGGGCATCCATTGCCAGAAGTAATTGTCTCAAAACCATGCCTGAATCAAGACTGAAATGGGTCAACATTGGTGCAATAAACAATAAAGTGACTACAAAAATATGCAATTAAAAAAAATTACAAAATAATCTTAAACCAATATTCTGTCCCACACGTTGTTTTATTTTCATCAAGTCTTGTAAATAAATTCAGAAGTTATAAGCCTGGAAACATATTTAGTTACTTCCTGAGATCCGTTTAATTCTTTTTTTTCCCTTTTAAAAAGGTGGGGAAAACAGTTTGACCAATCCCTGAGCACACAGAGGCCTAGGACAAAGGGGAAATTTGCTCCCTCATTGAGGACAAAGGGGGAAATAGAAAAAATTAAGTTTATAAGGACAAGTTGCAGTGGTCCCCCAAAATCATCTACTGGTCACAGATCGAAGAGGGAGCAGACTCTGCCAGCCATCCCCACAGACAGATTTCAGAAGGCAGTCTTGTGGTACGGGATTTTTACTGTAAGGGATTTTTGTAGCTCTCACCAAGCAACTTGCTGGCTCATATGCAGTGGGTCATGCTGCCTGGGTTTGGATGGCATGGCAAGCCACAGTGGGTGGCAATAACCCCAGAACAGCCCATGGGCATCCCAGTTCTTAATTCAAACCACATGGCAATCTCCCAACAATAACCATGGTGAGTTCTCCTGTCATCTGAACCCTATCAAAGCCGCCTAAGCTAATTCAAAAATCCTCAGCAGCCACAGGAAATCCCTCCAAGATGACATAGGGCACTTTGAAGGGAGGGACTCATGCCCCTTCAAGATTAAAGAGCCATGCAAACAAAGAAAACGTCTGGATATTCCCCAGGCAAGGACACAACTTGTGGCAGAATACTATACAGAGAGAGCCAGTGTAGTGTAGTGGCTAAAAGTGAAGGACTGAGTCTAGTCCTGTGCAACTATGGAGCCATCTGAGTGACTGGGCCAGTCACAGACTCTCAGCCCAACCTACCTCACAAGATTGTTGTTGTGGAGATAACACTGAGAACAGGAGGAGGAGAATTATGTAAGCCTCCCTGAGTTCTTCGTAAGAAAAAGGCAGGATATAAATCTAATACATACATACATACATACATACATACATACATAGACAGCTCTAGAAAAACCAGTGGGCATCTTGTGGGGAACAACCATGTGCTTCTACATTCTTGACTGAACATCTTCATGCGGTTCACCAGAAAAGACACTAGTACACAGTCCAGGGCTCCTGGTTTCTATCCTAGCTTATCTTATAACTCAGATAAGAAATGAAGGGCCAGCTACTTTTTTTAAGGACCAGGGAGTCACATTTACTACGTCCCTGCCCAATTCTTATCACAAGTGTAAACACAAGGTTTAAATATATCTGGGGTGCAAGTGAATGCCCTTCACCCTGTTTGAACCTAAGCCTCCAAGCTCAGAGGCATATGTCCATCTACTCTCCAACATGAGGCAGTCTTATACCCTGCATTTAATCTGGATGGGCATTTTCAGCTATATAGAAGAAGCAACATTGAGGGGTATGCAAAGAGATCGGGGTGCTGTTTTAAAACAGGTATATAATCAGTTCCAGTCCCTTCTACCTCCTGCCTCTCAGAATATCCCTTTCTTGCTTTCCAAGGAGAATTTGCAACATTTGAGAGACAGCTAAAGCAGCTGCAAAAATGGTAGGATGGAGCTTGAGCCCAATGACCAGAACAAGGCCACAGTATTTCACTTACGATAAAGTTATGTCACAGTGCTGAGTGTGTTTATTTGGTTACCTTTATTGTAGAATTCTACATGCTATGCATCTGATTATAACATCTGCCTTTCTTTCCCAAACATCATTGTCTTGCAGATTCAGTAGCTGAGGTTTATATAAAGTTGCATTAGTGGAGTCTTTCCTCCTCCTAAGGTCATATGTAAATTTAGTTATGGCTGAAAACATTTGTGTGCCGGCATAATTGCTTACATTAATATACAAATACTAGTCAGCTGTTTTTACAATCACCTCTATAGCTCATAAGCTGAACTTTACCCACATTGGACTGTAATGTCTCTTAATGTATGTGCACACTGCATTGCTAGAAAGAACAACATGAACAAATTTAGAGGTTAAAACAACAGTGCTTATCAGGTTAGAGAAGAAAACAGAGTAAATTTATAACTGGAAACAACTGTTCGCATTTATTATGTAAAAAATGTTCTTAGCTCATGAGGCATACTGCTGCCAATCATACCAGGTTCCGATAACTGCAATAGAGATAGCTGTTATAAACCAGGAGGCCCTAATAAAAACAGGAGAAAGGTAACTAAAAAGAACTGTTAAATCAAATGAATCTGTACTCCAATAAAACATTGATCTAATACATCAATTAGTTTTAGTCCAGATGTGGTATCAGGGCCTGCATCTGCACCTGGTAATCTTGTGCAGCTGTGGAGGACAAACACCCTAGAAGGACCCAATCCTGATACAAAATCCCTGTCAACACAAACTTACAAACAGGGGTGGCGGGTCTGTGGCACACCAACCTTTCAATTTCTTAGTATTAGGAGAGTAAAGATCTTTTTAAATCCACTGATCTCTGTTTCACAGATTATCAGGTATATTTCATTCCTTGTTTGCTCATTGAACGAATCAGATTTTGGGGTGAAAGGTAGCTGTGAGAGTTTAATGTGTGCATTTGTACTACTACACATTAGCACATATACATACTTACACTGATGAGTATTTTTAACAATCCCTCGCCCGAAAGTTTTTTTTAAAATGGTCCACAAGTCTGTAGAATTTGTGCCAATTGGAAAAGCCACTACAGAATCCAAATTCATTTGAATCCACTGTGGACATCTCTGACATCTCTACCCACAATTAACTGAAGCAATATGCTGACAGGTAGATAAGTAGAGTTACCAAAATGTTTGGCAGAAGGGCAGCCAGGGCATATTGCACCACAGACTAGAGTTGCAAATGCAGGACAATTCTGTCATCAGCAACTTTTTTCCAAACAATCCTAAAAGGAGATCAGCTATCCAATAGTGCTGAGGAACCTGCATAAAGCTTGTAGATCAGCACTGTCACCAGGAACTGAGGTGATATTTGTTATATCAGGGTTACAGCACTGGCTGTCTCCCAGCAAACAGATATAGATCACAGCATTACAGCTCCTATCCATCACTGCCAGCAAATAAGCCCATCGCAGACAGTGATGTAGATTGGGAGCCAAAGGTCATGTTGCCAGGTAGTCCCTCAAATAAGACTCTGGTCCTGTGTAGCAGGGTTTGGGGTTGCTATTCCTTCATCTATGTTGCAATTCCTATTTTAACTAGATGCAGCTCCTATGTCTAGAATAATCGAAAGGCCAAGCCTTGTTTTGGATGGAACCTGCACATATGCAGCCTGCCACTGGCTGGCCAGCCACTGATCAATTCAACCTAGAATACTGCTTCAGTGGCAACACTACTATCTTTGTCAATCACTTTGGAAAAAGTGACAAAGAAAAAATCCTATAAATTTTAGCATGCCCTAGATAGCATTGAGTTTTTTTTCCTTTCCAAATATGCATAGGAATGCGCCCTAAATACAGTCGAACCTCGCCTTTCACGGGTTTAACTTTTGCGGATTTAATTATTTGCAAGTTTGCCACCTATAACTAAATGGGAATTTTGGGAGTTTTGTGGCCTAGTAGCATAATAGCCATAGAGAGAGATAAAGTGAAAAGGAAGAGAGGGAGGCCTCCAAAGAATGTCTTTTTACCCTGCCCATCATGAGAGGGAAATATTTCCAGCATTTCCTTGGTGCAAAGAGGAGGCACTAGTGAGTGAAAGGGAGAATGAGAAATAAGAACATAAAAATGTAATAAATGAAGAACAGACCAAGGTCTGAGAGAGAGAGAGAGGTAGAAGCAATTCAGTAAATGTAGGGCCAATGGTATTAAGAGTTAAGGTTTAGCAGAGTTAGAGATATTTCTGCTTTTTCTACTTTTCTGGGGGTTCTGCACCTCTAGCCCCTGGGAATGTGGAAGGCTTTGTATTATCTCACATGCTGTGAGATAACCACTCCCTTCTGCAAAAGGAATCGTGTTCTGACATTGTATTAATGATTTTTTAGAACTTTTAAACTACTTTATTCTATCAGTGCACTTGCAAAACTTTTAAATATAAAAACCAGTACAATGCATTTTCCCTATTAAGCAAAAAAAAAAAAATAAAAAAATCAGCAAAGACATGCAGCAGCTATTAAAAGAATTAAAGCTAGAGGCTTGGATCTTGCAAGTCCATGAAAACCACTTTGGGGTAACTTTCTGTGTAATCGGAGCTGCTGTCCAGCAGATCCTTGTCCACATGGGATGCTGCTCCAAAGGACACTGAAAACTGGGAAGCTCTGGGTAGGATGGGGAAGCTAAAACTTCTGTGTGAAAACAGAAGCAATGTGAGGCTTCTCTGGATCCAAGTCAAACTTTGAAAGATGTCCAAAAGCTATATGGAAAAGGATAAATAACTCTCTGTTTATAATCATATTCCATAATTATCCTTTCTATCATTCACAGGTGAATAACCAGAGAAAACACACCAGTTCTACAGGATTTCAATCATGAAATTATATGCAAATACAAATTTACCCTTAGAAGTAGTTTAATCTATATATTCTTTTTAAAAATCTAAAGCTCAACTCAAATTCCCTAACAGAGGGAGAAAATCTGAAATCAAAATGAAGTATATTATAAAACAGATCAACTTAAGATATACTCTACTTCAACATAAAAGTGATGAAACAACCTTGCTTTTTGTTAAAAAAACAAAAATGTCAGCAATGTTAGTGTCACCAATGATTTACAAGAATTAAACAAACCACACAAAAAGGTTAAAAGTTAATCATACTCTATGAAACTACTTGCATTTCACTAAAAACTATAGGACTTCATTGAGTCAGCTTTTCAGGCTTGGTCATTAACTCTTGAGATAGTTACTTCAAAGCCATGGCTTAGCATTTTATATATTCCACACCAAGTTTTTGGTTTAACAAAAAAAATCAAAAGTTGAAGATTATAATTCAAAACTATTATTTCAAAGATGACTTCCTACATCCAGGGCTATCAGAACAGCAGTAGCAAAGGATTACCAAGCAAAGAAACTGGCAGTGAGGCGGAGTTGCATGAAAGTGGCCTCAAGAGCAAGCTGAAGGTCAACAGCCTCTTTAATATTTTATCAGAAATATTTCACACTGAACTTTAACCTAATTTGCATTAGGTTCTTGCATGCTTTCTTCTTAGCGCCAATACAAATATCTGGAAGTTTCTCTCTGCCACAGTCCCCCTGCTGTCACTGAGAGAACCTGCGACTGCAAAAGCAAAATTCAATTATGAATGAACAGAGCAGCAATTTTCATATAGTATTTAACTTAACATAGTTCATAAACCACAGGCAAGAAAATAATATAAGAAATAATTTTAATTCTATATAAAAAGCTCACAGGATGTTGCTGGTACTGTACCTTGAGTCTTGATGCCTCAGCTAGCACAAAAAACTATTTCTACTTAGCAGTCCTATCATGTTCTTGAATAAATAAATGCAATCTTCATGAGTGCTTTAGTCTCCCTTCGGCCTCATAATTATCTCAGGCATCTTCTACATAAAAATGCAGTTCACCCGGTGATGGATTTGTGATTATAGTTTCTCAGTATATATTCACATATACTAACGACCTACAAATACTTTACTCATGTTTTTGTCATCATCTTTGTCATCTCATCAGGTGGTTCTTTCCTGCAAACTCTCTCACTGGCCATGAATACACAATGCCTTTATTAGGACCAAACAAAATTTTCCATTTATATATTCCTCCATATTCCACTGGACAGTTTCCTCCTGTTGATTATAACTCAGCTTCATGAATGGGATTCATGAGGCACACATAATGAGTCTTAATTGGTCCCTCACAAGATCTCTACACCAATATATGCGCAAACCAAGTCAATTACAATGAAGTACAGAAATTTATGGTATCCATGAGGTGTAAAGTTGGAATACACAATAAAAAGGTCATAGGAGGTAAAACAGGGAGACAAATACAGAAACAAGACAAGAAAGCGGCTTGCATTCAAGGTTTCTAGTGCTTAGCTCCGGCAGCAGTCTGTTCCAAGACTCATCATTCTCCATAAAGACAACATTGTTAGATCCTGGGAAGCAATTAATACATGCTCCAAATGAGAGATGTAAACATTTTCTTCTGTCAGACAAAATGTAAGTTTCCCCAAACATGCTTGATGAATGTCAAGATTCCCCTTTTCTACAAAGAAAAAGAAATTTGCAGCAAATACCTTAATTAGGTACACACATTCTTCATGTTATTTTCCCTTTACCCTGTTCCCACTTGTTGATTAGGGAGGGAACAGTTTATATACTATCACCTGGAAAATGATGCTAACCACTGAAGCAAAATATATATATTAACTTGAAAAGGGACAATGAAAGACACCTATGGGGGGGAAATGATGCTAGTTCTTAGACAGAACATTAGCTATGCTGTCATCTGTGAGAATTCATCTCATTAATGGAAAATTACTACTAGCCATGCCTCCTCAAGATTTAACTAAAAATGTAAGCTGTGTTTAATTTGCAAATAAAATGAGACAATGGTTTATTTGTGTATTATATGACCCGCATAATCCTACAGAATGCTTCCTGGGTGGTGGTAGATGGAGTCCTTTGAAAATGGTCTGGAATCTGTAGCTGCTGCAGAATGCTGCTGCACATGTATTGATGCGGCAGTGAGATATGAATATATTGTGCCAGTTTTGAAAGCTCTGAACTGGTTGCTTACTAACCACCATGCCCAATTAAAGATGATAATATACAAACATAACAGCACAGAACCCAGTTGTTCTAAGTAGGAATCTGTGAGGAATCTATTCAGGGGTGGGAATCTGCAAGATTCCTTGGGCTAGGTCCCCTTGTCTCAGCTCCTCTTTGCAATAGCAAATGAGTCTAAGCTCCTGGTGAATACCCCCAGTTTTCACAGGTGGGGGAGGAACTGAGCCTCACATACTGACCAAGCAGCATCCTTCTTTGGTGCCAGGTGTAGCAGCCATTTAGGCTGCTGCATCTGACACAGAAGAAGGTTGGCTATGTGGTGCTTGCTAAGAACAGAGTGACCACTAGCAGCATTCCTCTTATATGAAATGCATAGCAGCTGTTTAGGCTGATGCATCTAATGTGAAGCAGTCATTGTGCTGCTGCACCTGACAGGAAGGAAGGCTGAGACTGCCCAACTTTCATTCCACGGATCCTTCTCAGCTCAGCTCTTTGCAAAACTGGGCTGAGCACAAAAGGAAGTCCATGAATATTGGAGAGGTGGATTCTACTAAGGTTCATTCCATTTCTAGCCTGAAGAATTGCCTTCCCCAGTACCTTTGTTCTCCTTTGTTCTGAATGTTAAAGTAAATTTAAATAGATTTTTCCCAAATATTTGCTAGAAAATAGGAAACATCTACTACTATAGGAAACATCATTCAATAACATTTGTTAAAAGGTACATACCATTTTAACATTGTTCCTGTTATGTGTCAAGACTTTGAAAATGTATTATTTTTGCTTGTGCATTTTTTTCCAAAAATCAATACGATGGATTTTTAAAGTAAGTTTCTAAGCAACAGAGCTATCTGATAGTAGATAGAAAATCATGAAAATTGGTTGATCATGACACATAATGGCATAATTGTCAGACAAGAAGTCAACTCAGAAACAATCAGTTCCCATCTTTATTAAACTAGGGAACGTATTTTAGCACTGAATTTTGTCGAATCCAACAGGAACATTGTTAAAAGCAAGAAATCTAAATTACTCAATTTATGTAACAAACCTTATTAGTACTTTTTGCCAAAGCACAGCAAAAATACAAAGAATAGGGAAGAAACTACATTTTTAGAAGTAGGCTACTCACTTAAATGGGAATAAGTCCCACTGAATTTAATAGGATCTACTTGTGAGTAAACATACATAGGATTGTGCTGAAAAGAACTTTGATCGCATTGTGACACACATTTGTCAACACCAATTACTCTCCTGAACTGCAACTAGAAAAAGATATCAAAGTCCACCTATTTCATCTGGCAATATTGATTTTAACCAAGCATATCACTATTCTATTTCAACTTGCTTGAAAGAAAATCAGTTTAAGATCTTGTACAGGTGAATATATCTCAAAATGAATGGATGTTTACAGGTGGCAGCTCTCAGGTAAATAACTTAACTGTAAAGGGGTCCAATGACAGAAGGATTACTGTAGTAGAAGCAGTAACAACAATATTGTTGTTAATGATACAATAGTATTGGATTGTTTACACTACAATGTAGTGCTCTGAGGATAAGCAACAGATATGGTAAACTGCATTTCCAAACAGGATCAGGACTTAATACGTAACTTCATTAACGCTAAAATCAAATATCACAGAGGATCAAAGTGGAAGGGGGGGATACGGGTAGGAAAGAACCAGGAAAGAGAACAATTCCAGCAGTTATCTTGGTTCAGCCCTTTGCGGCAATCAGAACCTATACGTAGTAATTTTTTTTTATTAATAGCATACCAAATGAAAATTAGGTATCTTACATTGGAAACAATCCACTAAATTGTTACTTTTTTCTAACAACGATTAAAACCTGAGTCAGAGAAAAACATGTTAAAGTTCAAATCCAGAGAGAAGAATAATTTCCAGATACAGATTGCCCCCATGTTGCAGAGAATTAGAAAGCATCTCCTACTTGTCTGGAGAGTGGTGAGGTATTTTTGAAGACAACAGGGTGGACACCCACAGCAGCATTCCTGCTGTCTTACCTCTTATTTTATTTAAAATTATTTTATTGTTGCCTCTAAGGGTAGAACCCTCCTAAAGCAGTGTCTTCTGTTGAAATGATTCAGTGAAGACAGATTATTCCAGTTTCCCACCAGTTTAGAAGTAGAAAACGTTAAGATTGCTTAATGTGAATGTATAATTTATAAATATAAATTTAAATAAATGAATAAACATTATCAGGGTTTTTTTTGTCATTGAACGCACCGGAACAGCATTCCGGCACCTTTTTTTCCAATGGATTTTAGAAAGTGATTTTGAATCGCCTGTCGGCGTAGCAGGTCAGCAGCAAACATCATTAACATAGTGCCTGCGGGCTGCTTTTGTGTCCGTGCCGCCCGGCTTGGGACGCTGCTTGGCTTGGGATTGGTGTGCGCCGCCGGCGATGTGAGTTCTGGCACATTTTTTTGTTACAAAAAAAAGCACTGAATATTATATATATTATAAATATATAAATATATTATAATTATATCCCACATTTTTATGGCCAAGGAACTCAAGGCAGCTTATATAATTCACCTCCTCCTCTCAATTTTATCCTCACAACAACCTTGTGAGGTAGGTTGTGCTGAGTGTCTGTTGTTGGGAAAATCTGGATAAATCCTGTCTGAAAAGCATTACTTCTGTGCTTTTGAATTGTGGGATCAAATCCTGTACTCCTTCTCAAAACCAAGCTAAGTCACTGTTTAAAATGGCATTCATCCCCCACTCCTCTCTCTCACCTTTAGCTGTGGGCTACAGTATACAGGCCATTCCATCCAAATATGCATTATATACCTTCACAATTGTTAAATAATCGTTGTTGGAATTCAGTTTACCTGGAAGTATCTTGCTAGCCCAGAGGCTTCATGTGCCTTGGTCATTCAGAATGTCTAGAGTCTAGATAAGCTTATGAGGTCCTGGATAGTCTTAGTAGCTTGAATTTACATGTCTAAGCAGACCGGGAGATGGGTTCAAGTTACTCAACTAAAATGTCAATACACTGCAATTTGAAATATTGTAATCTTATTGTCACTGTATGATTGACTAACATTCCTTTATCTGTTCTGTATGTGATGACTTCAGAACCTTATTGTAATGTCTGCATTCTGTCATCAATTGCCCTGTACCTGTACCTGACTGGGAGAGTATAAAAACCCTGCAGTTGTGTTGAAGCTTTGCAGCAGAGTTTACCTCTGTCTGCCCTGCATTATCTTGAGTTGGACCTGTGGGAAACCTGGGTAATACAATAAAGCCTCAGATGGTCTGGACGCTTGATCTTTCCCACGAACCTGAGTTTTATTTCCTCTTCTCAAATTGAGATTCCAGGATTCTGACACTGTGAATGGCCTAAAGTCACCCAGTGAGCTCCACAGCTGAGCAGAAACTAGAATACAGATCATCTGAGTCCCAGTCCATCACTCTTTTAACACTACATCGCACTTGTTCTCAATTGATCACAATAATGGATCTCTGGATCACAGTAACTCTGTTCTTTCATTCAGGAAAGCTGACACATATATCAGTGCATGCAGATTGTTCAGGCACTGGTCCAATGGAATAAAAGCATTTCTTGCTCTGAGGTTCCAAAAAAGGAATACAAGGGAAGAAAAAGTCAATCAACACCATTTTTAACATACTATATAAAAAGGGACAATGCTGGCTCTGTTTCACAGTGGTTGTGAACATTTAGAGAGGGTGAAGAAAACAATGAAAGCAGAATTTCCTCCCAGTCAATCAAACAAACAAACATTCACATAAAATAAACTGCAAAATTGAGGGAGAAACTGGAACCATGTTGCAGCAATTTTTCATACTTCTGTAGCAAATGCCATTTATGTAAAAGCATGGTTCTAAATGTTAAATAAAATATTCCTATGATGTGAAAAAGATATTATATGAAAGAAATCAGTACTTTATCACATCATTAAATTCTAAAAGATCCTGCAGAGGAATAAATAGGAATGCAATGAAACTAATAAAAATTCTCAGAAAACTTTAATTACATACATTTGTCAAGTAACTCAACTGCTGCTCTAACATTCACTGAGAAGCCAGAAGCTATTGTGTGTAACAGAATGTTTTAAACAGAAAGTGTGAAAAAGTAATATCTGGAGATAATTTAAATATTTAATATTTATATGTTAATTCAGGAACTTTCTGGAAACTTTGGTATTGGTTTCTTTCAGTATTTCTCTCTTGGCATTTTAATCAATGCACATTTAATATAGTGTAAATTAACCAATTCTGCTTAGGTACTCAGTAAAAATTAATAAAGTATCCATAAAGCCATTTAGAAATATTGCATAGAACAAGTTGATAGTATAAAAATATAACTTGAATTGTGCTCAGATATAATAAATATGACTAAAATATTATTTAAAGCAGAAGACAGAAATAAATTGGCAGTTCACAAAGCAAAAACCAACACTATAGCTTGAGAAGTCGGTATCCTGTTCAGATAATTTGGATTAAAGCATTCCTGACCACTGGCCATGCTGGTGGACACTGATGGGAATTCAGACTCAAAATATCTGGAGGGCACCAGGTTGAAGAAGGCTACTGAAAAGAAACTCCTCAATAATCTATAGGGTCAGGACCAAATATATATGAACACCATATTCACAATGGAGGCTGCTTTTTCTTTTATCACATCTCTAGTTACACCAAGCAGATCAGAAAGGCAATGGCAAAAAGCAGATACACCCAGTTCCTGGGTTAAGAATGAGCTCCATTCCTGAAATTATCTTTAATTCAAATCTGTATGTAAGTTGGATCGTCTATATAAAAAGCATACCGAACACTTCAGAAACACTTCCACGCTAAAACGTTTTAAACACAATACAACATTTTAATAATGATAATACAGTAATAACAAAGTAACTACAGGAACTAAATAGAGAGAGCATCTGCATGTATGTGTGTAGGTGAACACACATACGGGTACATCTACATACATGTGGATTCTTAAAACAGTTTAGAAAGGAAGATAAAAAAACAATGAAATGTTTATTAAAGGGTAACACTTCTTGAGCTAACATTAAGTCTAACATTAACTGAATGATGCTGGAGATGGGACTGGTGTTGAAGAGGATGGAGAGTCAGGGGTTCTGCTGGAAGGGACAGGGAGTTACCTCTGGAGGCACTTTCTAGTTCCAACTTCACTGCTTGCCAGCACCACTCACTACAAACTCAACAATCATAAATCCACTTACAGAGTTTAAATTACTCAAGGCTCATTCCAGTACCATTTGAACAAAATCCAAACAGGGAAAATGGTGCAATGCCCATGTTCAGCAATTTGAAAACACTGTGCACTGCAGATTACTAAATTCCAGAGAGAGCACAGCTTGAGATGTTGGGTGTTCTCAATGACTAGGCCAAAGATAAGGAATCTCTCAGTTTGATGCAGTCTATACATGGTTCCCCATCCAGCCCACCATCTTCTCTGCTGTTACCTCCTATTAATGATCAGAGATGAAAGGTCATTCATTCCTATTATTTCCAGACTTGACATATCATCCCACATCTAAGAAGATTCATGAGCAGTAAACAATTTAAAACAGAACCATAACAACAATTAAAATAATTGAACTCAAGTTATGCCAGTAACACTACTGTTGGTCAGTCATGAAAATCACATTTAAATCAAAATATCTGCAATGGCTCCCCAAAGAAACACAATCTAAATGCCTGCTTAACAGTAACAGGCAGGGAGTTCTACCATGGCACTAAATTATTACTTTATATTCCAAGTACCAATCTTTAAACCTGGCTTGGCCATGGCCCAACAGTAAACTGGGAAGCAATGCAGTTCCCTCTACAAAGGAGTAACATGCTGAAAAAGGTCAGCTCCTGAAAATATCTGAGCTAATGCAGAATGTTAAATGTTAAACACCCTGCTTTGTGCAATGGTTTAAACTGCTGAGCTGCTGGGCTGGTTGATCAAAACGATGACAGTTCGAATCTGCAGGATGGAGTGAGCTCCCTTGCTCTGTCCCAGCTCCTGCCAACCTTGCAGTTCGAAAGCAAATAAATGCAAGTAGATAAATAGGTACCACTTTGGGAAAAAATCTGAGAAATTGCTCATCCAGTAATTTCCCATAAGATATCAGTTTTCTGGAGTTTTGCCAGTCTGGTTTTCATAAAGGTATGGCATGGGTAATGCACTTTATGACCTCGGCCAATAATCTCCTACTAGAGTTCAGCAAGACCAATTGCAGTCCACTGATCATCTTAAATCTTTATATGACTTTTACTACAAGTGACCATGAGATGTTGCAGATGTGACCGAGACCTCAGCAACAGTCTTGAGTGGTTCTGCTATTCTTTAGAAGAGAACTAATGGACTGTAGAAATGGCTTAGCATATCTGACAACATTACTACTACAGTGATGCCTTGTGACCCTTTTCCTGTTCTCCTATTGGACATTTGGAGCCAATAATATGATAATGATACACACTGACTGATTTTATTAAACATCTTATACATTTATCTAAGTGTTTCCTTCTCCATCCTTGCTTTTCATCAGATGCATTATTTTGCACAAATGGTAACAGAATTAGATTAAAAAAGAAAAAAAAATACAAGTGCATTCTGTGTGCACAGAAATGAAAAAAAGTTATGGGCAAAATACCTGTGAATGGCAATACAGCACTGAAACCCTATGCCACAGGTGTCAGACCTCTTTTACCTTAACGGCCAAAATCCATTTTTCAAGAGCTCTTGTGGGAAGCGCATTCCACTTTTGCAGGTGCAAAGACAAAAGGAGTGGAGCCAAAAGAGAAAAACAAACAACCCCACCCCCAGTATATGTTAGTTTAAAACTCTTACAGCCAGTAACAATGTCCCAAAAAAAGCCTTTTTAAATGCGGGGAAACTGCAAAAGCAGAAAACCATAACAAACAATCAGCAATCAGGGACCTGTGCTTTGGGCCACAGGACTAAGGACTGCCCTACACTCATATAGATTTAAGTTGGATCAGCTAGAACCCAAAGAACACTTTCCATTACTCCCTAATTTCTATCTAGTAAAGATACAATGAAATATTTTTAGAAGCAGTACCAGGCTAATCTTTGCCCTACGTATGGACTAGCTTTATATTCTTGGGTTATGTCAAACTGAATCTGGTGGTCTTAGCATTCCTTACATTTTGACAGTATTCTAATTTGTTATTTTATATTTTTATTAAAGCCATTTTTACCTATCCATTGAAATGGAAGGAGTAATAAAGAGTAATACATTCAGTTAATGAATCAGTATAAAACTAAACATCCAGGCTCTCTAGACTCTCTCTCTCTTGCTTAGAAATTGCATTTAAGAATGCATCTTGCCAAAATATTTTTTTCACTCTGGGACATGCAAATGTATACAAATGGACAAATATTTGATAAACGGGTCAACTTTGTATTGCAATATGTAATCAGCTATATTGGATTGTATGGGGTATAATTCAATTCTGCAGTACGTTTGCAATAATGCATTCACATTTATCAGTGCAGGAACCTGTGTACCATCATGGCATTCACTCTTTAACTCATTAACATAGTGGGTTAATTATCATATGATATGTTGTAGCTGTTCCATATGAAAGCAATGTATGTGCATTTTCCAGAAAAAGGAGAACTAGAGAAATTTTCAGTACTCTAATTATCATCTGCTTTAAGCATGCATGGCTTATTTTTACTCCCCAACTGAAGTTCCCTCTTAATAAGTACAAAAATATCTTTCATTTGGTTTACAGAACTAAAAAGTAATCCATGTCAATTTGATGTGTAGTATAAATATATGAATTTTTTCCCAATAGCTCCTAAGTATGTGAACTAAAGTACTTGCTTAGGAAATCAAATTAACCACATGATACAATGTTATACTCAAACACTTTCAAAACATTGTGTGGAAATTATTTTATTGGAATATTCATAAAAATGTAAAGACAATAGCATATATTTCCTTCTGACATTTGTTTATATTTAACAAAAGCAACTATCCTGAAAAACAGTTTTAAGCATATGCATGCACAAGTCAAGCTGATTTTATATATCAACAGTTTCATTTTCTTTTCTTGAGGTAAGTGTAGCACCTTCAGCTTCATGCACTCTCTGAACAGCTTATTAGTTCCATTTCAGATTGTGAAAAATCTGATTCCAAACAGCTAATTGTTCTGTTTCACTAAAGGATGGATGTGGGTCTACAATAATCCTGATCCACACCCAGGCAGAAGCCACTGCATTGTGCACAGGAAGGGGTTGTCATACCTTATTTTTCAATTCTCCTATGGGCAATGGAGTGCTAGGGTTTGTCAGTACTAGCCTTAGTAGCATAACTTACATATCCTATAGGTAGCCCATATAACATGATTGATTACTGTACAACTACCCAGACAACTACAGATAAACATAGATACATACGGTGTAGAAAAAAAAAGTGCCATATCACTACAGAGAATGAAAAGTTCTGGAGACTAACATTCAGTAATTGTATTAGTCAATTATTGTGTTCATTTATACAGCAGGGCAATCATGTCAACATGTTTTTTAAAATTGTGATTAAGTTTTCTATTGCATCTGTGGATGGGTTACTAATTCCTAGTTATCTCTTTTTCCCCATGCAAACATTGTAGCTTTAATTATAAAGATTTTATAAACCAATGTGTAGTAAAAGTGTAATTATTAAGGTATCTGTAGTCCTGTAAGGGTTGGGAGAAGTCCCCTTCTACTTATCAATTTTCAATTAACCCTGAAAGTCTAACCACTGTTATTAAAGGATTCTCACAAGTCATAATGTGTTAGGAAGCTGGTAGGATGTGACCTAGCTCAAATGTACACCATCCAAACCTAAAAGTGAGCTGTGGCAGTGGTATCTTTCACAACTGTTTGTTTGCTTGGGGAGGGAGGGGGTTTGTTTAAAAAAAGACTGAAAGAGCACAGGAGTAAATGTCACAGAGGTTTTAAGAGCTAGACTTTCAATGCTTGCACGGAAAATAAAACCTTATCAGGCTCAGTTTTTATCACCATTAATAATAAAAGATTGATATGTGTGGTAAAAAGCTTACACTAAGTTTCTTATTGAAAGTTGTAGTAAATGAAGCTTCAGAGTGTGATATTGTTAAAGATCAATAGCTAGATCATGATCAATAGATCATTGTTCAATAGATAGATCATGTTCTGAAATACCAAAAAAGTTTGTTCAGTTAAGCTAACTGCTGCACTAACAATATTGCTGAAGTGGGACTTAAATTGAGAATTAGATTCATGTGAATGTCTATGTTTATACTTCAGTCAGTAATGGGCATGCTGCAGCAGAGAAATTTGCTACTGCTGCTTTTTTCTTTTGACAAAAATCATTTGACTCTTATTAATCTTTACATTATAATGTGCCTTATTTTGAATCACAATGACATTTACATAAAGCTGGTTTTTCAAGGTAACTTAAATGCAATCATAACATTAATATTGTAAGAAGACTGAGTTTCAATCTGAATAACAGTAAATCATTTCTATGCAAAAGGGAGTTTCAGAAGAGCTCAACAATGTATTTACCTTATTTTTATCCATTTATTATATCAAGGTTTCTGAAAGGCTCCTAAAGTAGAAAGCTTCCTCTAATTTTTTTTACAGAAGTAACACAGAGAGTACCTTAATCCTTTGTCTTGTGCAATCCATTAAATGATTCAGTGGCCACAATTTCATTTAGTTTGTGCACACTATTTTATTAAATCTGTACCAAAATTAACACACATACTGGTTGCTTGCCAATTCCTTTCTACTCAATAGAGGCTGAATCTATCCCCCCTGCTGATGGCCTTGAAAAACCATGGCCAACTATCTGGGAAACAAATAAACCTAGAACTGATACAGCATTTGCTCCAGGTACTGTAAGAAGCACAGTTGGAGCCCCTGCCTGGTATAGTGCACTTTTCATAACACTGATATCACAGAGGAGAAATACAACAAATACTCACCCCTTCCAGTCTCACCCACTACATATCCCTTGAAACAAACACTTCAAGAGCAGACTTGCAATGCATCTGGGGCCTCAACTGAAGCAGAGAGCCCATGAGCATAAGAGAGTTATTGCTCCAATGAAAATAGTTTTAAAAGCTTGCATTGATCTCCATGATAACCAGCAAGTAGATTCTATAGTGACTTGACTGCACCTCTATGTTGCAACTGGTACCGGGGAAAGGGAGGTTGAGGTTGAGGAAGAATCCTTAGCCCAGATGGTCATAGATGATTCATGGTGACTGGAAATGCCTGCTTCTTTAGAGAAAGACTATGACGCTGTGATTGCAGCAGTTACAGCAGAGCACTGGTAGGCACTACCATGTACTGTAGCCATCTGGACATCAATGCTGGGCCCAGGCACTTCAGATAATGCTGGATCTTGCAGAACTTTCTGCATGTCCCAGGCTATTTTTGAAACCATAGCAGTAGAAATAGGCCCTGTAATTCAGTGTTCACACACAGTAATAAGGAGATCTATATCAATACTCTTACCTCATAAAGTTAGGTTTCCCTCATGCAGCAAGAGCAGTGGATTCTTTGAACATTTTAGCTCCACCAGGAAGGCTGGAGAGTTCTACAATGTAAATGGTTTTATAACGTAGTGCCCCAGGCACTTGTGGATGCTAAAGAAAGATTTATGGACATACACGGAGAAGTCACAAAACACTGTTATATTCTGGAATTTGCCACTGGCAGATAAACAAACCCTAAGCAGCCCCCATGGCATAGTAAACAGACTCCTCATTAACCCATTCATTCTCAGCAACCAGGCTTCTAGGCTTCAAACATGGTGCGCATGGTACTGCACCAAGTTCTAACGACATACCAGCCTCTCCACAGAACATGCTTCATAATGGCACTCCCTTTACACACTTCTGGATGTACAGAAAGACCTTGTAATAGATTGAAGTCATCAGAAAAGCTAAAAGCAATGCCACCAGGAGACCAGACCCTCTCACTAAGCTGATAATCTAGAAGATCACGCAAGGCAGAATGTCCAGAGCTGAGACACCAGACTAAGATGCATCGACTGTCTTCAGCAGTAACAGTAATATGCGTAGAAGAGAATGAATATCTCTAATGGTGATGGAGGAGGAGAAATTTCTGAAGGGTGACTACTGGGCAGCAACAGTAGCTGAAGATGAAACTGGTGCAGAATCTTTCACAGACAGTGGCAATGATGTCCAAACTAACTTTGTTTAGTGCTGCATAGAAAACAGCAACAGTAAACCACTTCTGCTTCTTCTTACCTTGAAAACCTTATGATGAAACAATCCAAAATGAAACAAGAGATAGTGCCAGACAATTAGTGCCAGGTTGGATGACACTCAATTTGCTATTGAGAAAAAGCAGACAAATACAAATAGTGCTATTGTTAATGACGCAATTAGATAAAAGCCAAAAGCAAGTCTTGTGGGTGACACGCACTGAGGTAAAAGGAAAGTCCAATGCTGCACAACACATGCAGTTGGAACATGGAACCTTATAAATACAGCCAAAGCAAATGGAAACCATAAAGCAAGAAATGGAATGGCTAAACATCATAGCACTTGATGTGAATGAACTGAAGTGGACCAGAGTGGGGCATTTTCAGTCAGACAAATGCAACATTTTTTGCTCCAGCAATGAAAAATTCAATTAAATGGAGGAGCTCTGAGGCAAGATATAGCCCAAACAATAAGGGGTTACAATGCAAAATCCAACTGATTCATATCAATCAGAATCAATGGAAAACCTATCAACATCATTCAAGTCTATACTTCAACAAGAGATGCTGAAAGAGAAATAGAAACTTTTATGCAGATGGCCCAAAAGAAATGGATAACACACCAAAACAAGAGAGTTGATAATCCCAGGTGGCTTGAATGCAAAAATAGAAAACAAAGCAGAATCAAATGTTGTAGAATAAATTGGCCTAGATGTAAGAAACAAAGAAAGAGACTGACTCACAGAATTCTGTGAAGCCAACAGTCTGTTCATTTAAGACACGTACTTCAAGCAACTGCTCAGAAGACCAAATACATGGACATGACCAGATGGCCAGAACAAAAATCAAATAGACTATGCAACTGGAAAAGGGAAAACTGCATTCTCATTGCCAAAACAAAGCATAGCAGATTGTGGTAGTAATCGTGAACTTTTAATATAAACAAATCATAGTAAAACTTAAAAAGATCCCTTGCAGAAACATAAAATACACCAAAAGTAACATTCCTGAGGAATTCCAAGTCTACTTTTTAAAGAACAGATTTTCAATAACATAATGGACTGTAAGCAAGAAGAGCTGTGGACTGAAACCAGAAACATTAGGAAAGAATGCCAAAAAAAAAAAAAAAATTCCTGTAGCAACAAGAAAGAAAAAGGCTAGATAAATGACAGAAAATACAACAGACAACACAGAAGAGGAGCAAAAGCAAAAGGTGACAGAAACAGGGCCTGAATTCTGAATGCAATTTTCCAGTGACTATTACATAGAGACAAAAAGACCTATTACAATGGCCAGTGCAAAGAAATAGAAGGGAACAAAAGAGGAAAAATAAGACATCTCTTCCAGAAGATCCAGGAAATCAAAGGGAAATTCAAACCTGGATAGGAATGCTGAAAAACAAACAAGGGAACACATTATCAGACCAGAAGAAAATAAAAAGAAGATGGTGAAGAATATACAAAAGAACTATATAGGAGAGATGAAAGGATGACAGGCTCCTTTGAAGAGGAATCCTATGAGAAAGAGTCTGCAATATTAGAAAATGAAGTGAAAGCTGCTGGGAAAGCAACTGGAAGGAATAAAACACCTGGAGTAGACAGGGTACCAATATAGCTGTTCCAAGCTGCACAGACTGAATCGGTCCAAATCCTAACAAGAATACTATTATTGTTATTGTTATTTCATTTCTATACTGCCCATTGCTGAAGCTCTCTGGGTGGTTTACAGCAAAGTATAAAAACAATAAAATACAATAGATACAAACAGAATTAAAAAAACAATTAAAAAGACCCAGTCAAGAGTAAAACCCTAATCATATCAGACCCCTGAATAACAAAAGCCATTAAAAGCCTTCAGAAAGCGGGCTGTCTTAACCTAGTACCAAAAAGATGGCAAATTTGACACCAGGTGGGCCACAGCAGGGAGGTTATTCCAAAGATGGTGGGTCACCACCAAAAAGGCCCTACCCCTAGTTGCAACCCTACAAGCCTCTTGAGGGGCTGGTGCCTGGAAGAAGGCCCCGAAGGCTGAGCATAGTGTTCAGGTAGATCAGGGTTGGGAAAGGCACTCCAACAGGTTTTGCGGACCCAAGCCATGTAGGGCTTCATAGGTTAAGACCAGCACCCTGAATTGAGACCAGAAACATACAGGCAGCCAGTACAGGCAGGCCAGAACTGGTCTTATATGTTCAGACATCTGGGTCCCAGTTATTAATCTGGCTGCTGCATTCTGCATCAGGTGCAGCTTATGAACCATTTTCAAAGGCAGCCTTATGTAGAGTATTGCACTAATCCAATTCAGAGATTACCAGAGCATAGATTACTGAAGCCAGCATCTTTGCCCAGGTAGGGACACAGCTGGGCCACCAACTAAAGGTGGAAGAAAGCAAGAAAGTGCTCCAAACCAGCATTGCCACCTGAGCCTGAAGTGACAAGGATGGATCAAGGAGTACTCTCAGGCTATGAACCTGCTCCTTCAGGGGGAGTGTGACCCCCATCTAGAACAGGTGGAACACTGAAAGCTGCCAAGATTTCCAGCAGTATCAACAGAGTCACACTCCCCCTGTCTTGCTCCTGCTTTATGTAACACAGCAAATCCTTTGACTGTGTGGATCACAGGAAACTATGGATGGTCCTGGAAAAAATGGATGTGCCTCAGTATTTGATTATCATGATACGTAATCTGTACCATCAACAAGAAGCTACTGTTAGCCCAGAATATGGAGAAACAAAACGGATTGTCATTGGCAAAAGCAGCAGACAAGTGTAGATTTGATTTGATTTCTATTCAATGTATATACGGAACATATTTTAAGGAAAGCAGGATTAGAACCAGAGAAGGAGTGAAAATTGGCAGAAGATACTTCAATAATTTAAAATATATAGATGATGCAATCTTACTGGCAGAAAGCAGCAATGAATGGACAGAATTCCTGATGAAAGCAAGAGCAGAAAATGCAAATGCAGGACTGCAGCTGAATATTAAGAAAACTAAAAACTACAGAAGCATACAACTTAAATACAAACAACAAAGACATTGAAATTGTGAAAGATTTTGCATACCTTGGCTTAGCCATCAATTCAAAACGTGACTTCTTTAAACAAGAAATTTGAAGAAGACAGACACTTGGAAGGACAGCAATGAAAGAACTAGAAAAGATTATCAAATGTAAGGCTGTTACACAGGAGACTAAGGTCAAGATCCTCCACACTATTGTATTTCTAATCACAATGTATGGATGTGAAAGCTGGACAGTGAAGAAAACTGACAGGAAGAAAAATGATGCATTCAAAACATGGTGCTTGAGGAGAAGTTTGCAAATATCCTGAATGGACTGAAAGATGAACAAGTGAGTCCTAGATCTAATCAAGCTAGAGCTTTCCCTAGAAGCAAAAATGACAAAACTGAGGTTGTCATACTTTACACACATAATGAGAAGCCAAGACTCTCTGGAGAAAACAATCATGCTACGGAAATTCAAAGGCAGAAAGGGAAAAGAAAGATGAAATATGAGATGGATTGACTCCATAAAGGAAGTCCAGCTTTGAATTTTGAAAAGCTAAGGAGGGATGTCATGGCTAAGACATTTTGGAGGGCTTTCATTGTGCAGGGCTGCTCTAAGTCGGAGACAATTTGACTGTACATAACAACAAATAAAAATGGATAAGCCATTCTTCTCTCAAGACATCACAACAGTATCTTAGCCATGCTTAACAGTTATTTAATCCTAGCATAAACCCTAATGACTGGTTTGGATGAGGGGCTGCATATGCAAAATGGCACCCAGAGGCACCAAAGTTCATTATTTATCCACAGGGGTAAGAAATTTGTAAGTGAACTCCATACAAAATAAGTCAATATTTCCCATTACTGATTCACAACTGCAGGGGAACAATGCTGTAACTGAGATCAAGATCTGAGAATGTTAAGCTAGTGGAAAACAAAGGTAAGCATGAATTTACCACTGGTAATATGAGTGATTCCTGGTTCCTTTAACACACTGGTGATTATGTGAATATAATAGGGAAGTATGAGATTCCCATTTACCAGATTTTCAGTCACTGTGACTAACTATACATGTATTAAGAACAGACTTGTATGTATGATTATTTAGAAATAAGTTGCACTATTTTCACTGGGACTTACTCCCAGGAAAGTGAGTATCAGACTGCAGCCTTGATTGCCATGTTTGTTGTTATAATAGCCTTAAAAGTAATCACACAGACTAGGAATAAAGCATCTATAGTAATAAGCACAGAGCCTGTTCTAGAGCTTTTTCTTTTCATCAGCAGTGTTAGAAGTCTGAGTGAGTTTGAGTGGCGAGTATCATGTGAGGAAAGTGATGTGGAGCACAGCATGTTCTGTTTTCTTATTTTCCACTGCATACATTTATTTGCAAAAAAGCAAGCTTGTTTTTAACATTTTTTGTTAAATTTAAACCATAAAAGGAATGTACATTGTCTTCTAAGCTTTTACAAGTAGGTTAATGAGTGTTTCTACATAATGCCATCAACATAATGCCATCACATTAAGTGTGCTTTAATTTCTTTCCTGCAATATTTCTTGTCAAATACTTGTAGCAAATGTGGGGGGATAACATGACTCCTTTTTTAGCTTTGTTCTTTAAAAAATATAAATGGTACAAGTAAATTTTGGCACCCTGTAAGCTGACTTGCGTTCCTTGTATGAGGAAGAAAGGCAGGATATAAATGTAATGTAAAAACAAGAACACATGTACAACCTTAAGATTGCGCTTGCCTTAAGATAGATTATAACACATTAGCCATAAAACACAAAATGTAACAGCTACACAGTTCTACAATGTAAATAAAAGATTGAGCATTATGCTATTAAATTGCTCTCCAAAGTATAGGCTCAGATAAACCAAAAGTAATCCAAAATACAATTCATCAACATTATACTATTAAACCCAATTCATTTTACTTGAACCCAATTTGTTGATCTCTATATTAAGCATGAAAAGTTTATATAGACTACACTAGTCAGTTTCTTGGAATAAAGTTTCTTTTATGGTTCTGTCTTAGAAAGCTATAAAATAATAATTCTAAGAAACATGCACTTTTAGTAAGCTATCCATTCAGTTTTATGAAAGAAGCAAAAGGAAAAATGGCAACGAGAAGGACCTTTCTGTAACAGTGCCCTAACTATGGAACTCACTCCCATCCAAGATTCAGTTGGTGCCAACTCTTTTGTACACTTTGGTGGGTGAACTGTCTGTTTTGATGTTTTAATGGTTCATGTTGCTTTGCTGCTGCCATATTCTGACTTTAATGCCAAATATTGTTACTATGTATAATTGGTATTAATCTTATTAAGGTCATTTTATATATATTAACTGCTTAGTTTTATGTCCCTTTTTATCTCATTTTCTCTTATTTTAGTATCTTAAGGTTTGGTGTTATTTTGTTTTATTTTATTTTACTTTTTATTTATTTTACTTTTACTGGTTGGTTTGGTATTGTGCTATGAATGAACTGTACTGTTTTAAATTGCTGTTAAAATGTTGTTTACTATGTTATGAGCTGCCCAGACAGCCTATGGCTAATTGGGTGGCATACAAGCCAAATAAATGAATAAAATCACCAAATACACACATCATTTTCATAGTATATAAAATGTATTCAACATTATAAATTATTAAGAAAAACCAAATAGCATTAATAGCCTTACTACCACAACATTCTAATCACCTGTGTGACTCAGTCAGTCAAACTCAAGTATGTTATTGTCCTGCTTCATTTACCTTATAGTATTTAGATATAGAGGTGAGACGACAGGCACCCACCTATGCCCCACATTAACTGAGTCACTGACGGAGATATCAAAATGAGTCAAGCACTACAAAACATGGTACATACTCAGACCAATACATCCCATTTACTACACAAAATCTGAAACACAGGGATAGGAGGCAACAAAGAAAAGAATGGCTCTGAAGGCACACAAGAAGAACTCTGCTTGTGTTAACAGGGCTTTCCTGCCCCTCCTCTCCATTGTAACTTACCGAGCTTCCCCAAAATAGGATTTCACATGGGAAAATGCAATGGGAGCAGAGGTTTGGTTGACTTTGGAAACACCTTACATAACCAGAAGCACATTCGACCCATGCAGGAGCACCTTTGAGCTATGCCAAAGCAGGTATTCCAACAACAGTAGAAAGAGGAAAAGTGGTACATACAGTTTCCAAAACACCTTGATTATTAAAAAAAAAATGGAGAAGAGTACTTTTCTCTCAAAACAAGGGACTTAAAAAGATACCTCAAATCAATTTGAAAGTTTTTTTTATGATCAATGATGAGTATACAAAAAACTTAAAAGTTTAACACAATATTTCTGCAGTCTTATTCTCAGCTTGTAATTGTTTTGCCAAAACCTAAATCTGATATTATTTACAGAAATATTAACCCATTCATAATTAACTCATTATGATCTCTTGTTATGGTTGCAGTAAGATAGTACTTCTGATCTTACTAGGGCATATACATGCTGCAGAACAAATACCATGAAATCTTCCTTGTTGCAAAACAGACAGTAAAACATTGAATCTAGTTAATGCTAAACCATGCCTATATTTAGGAAGATTTAGCACTTCTAAATATTTGCCACTTTAATCCCATAATCAGGATTCACACCCACAAACAACATGAGACAGGTTTTATTTGCTAAAGCTCCCATATTTTACAGGTTGAAATCCTAATTCCCCAGGACATTAAACTGTTAGCCTAGTTAGGTAGGTAGGTAGGTAGGTAGGTAGGTAGAGAACTTCTATGTCGCCCCATTCGCCGAAGCCTCGGGGCGGCTCACAAATTGTTCCTATTATTCCCTATTGTTAAGTTACACATCTTTAAGATTTAGGTTCTACTCTCTTTTGCAGGACCAAATCATTACCTTTTTACTGAGAGCAAACCAAAAGCACTGAATAGGGGAATTAAAATAAAACACAAGAACAGTTTGAGGGTGGAGTTGCAGCAGGATCCTGAAAGTTTCAAGCAGCTCACCACATGTCCCCAACTTTTCTACCCATTCCCAGGAAGGTGGAAAGGGGGTGAGGTTACACTTTTCCACCATCCTTAGCACCTGGAGCCCTGAGAATGGGTGAAAAAGTCAGATGTATTGAGACTTGGGTGCAGGGGAGACACCCTGAGGACCTATTTGAAGCCTCTCTGGGTCTATATCCAGTGTTGGTACCTATTATACTTTGACAGCAGGTACCCCCAGGACATTGCTCAATTGAGGCTTTCCACTTTCAGATTCTCAAAAGTGCACATGAAGACACTTGCAGAGTTAAAAAATGGGCTGCATTTTTAAGTGCTGGCCATCTAATGACTGCACCTCCAACATGCCATTTCGACTCTTGGAAGAGCTGTCAATGGATGCTATTTTGGAAATCATTGTTCATGATCCCCCCCAGGGGGAGATGATAATGGGGGGAAAAGCCACAGGGTGCCAAAAAAAAGGTTTGAAATAACAACAGAGAGAGGAGACAAAGCTGCTTCTGCTGCCAAGATCCCTGGGGCACTGGCTGGAGGACTGAGCAGGAAATAAGGGGAGAACAATCCATGTTGAACCCAACTGTCTGTCAGGCACACTGTGGGATGTTCATGAAATAATCAACCCATCATGGCATATTGCCAGACTAGGTTAGTGCAAACCTGACCAATCTAGTAATATATTTAATATAGTAAATATCTTAAATTAATTTTTATTCTAAAATACAAAACAAACAAACCACACCATTTAAAACAAAACAAAACTGAAGTATTACAATTCTTGAATGAATATTCTATAGCAATACTTACATGAATATTATATAATAATATGTTAGTATGTAACATACTACCATTATTAAAATAATTATGCATCAACAAAGGCACCCCAAATTTCAATGTGTTCATACATTTCTAAATTGCACCTAATGGCAAACTGTTCAAAAATTGAAAGTTTCATTATATCCTCCAGCCATTGTGTTATTGCAAGTGACTGTTTATCTTTCCAGTGTCATAATATTACTGTTTTAGTTGTCAAAGGGGTATGTAAAATCCATTTATGTGAACCTTGCATCAAATTCCAAGAGATAGGTAGATAATATAAAAGAACATGTGTATCCCTGAATATTAAAGAATCTTCCTCCACAATATTTATCTGATTGATTACCTACTCCCAAAAGGATACTACCATTGGGTTTGCCAAAGCATATGAAGAAAATATGCATTAACAGCACTGTACCTCTAATAATTAGCCAATTTAACTAATCCTTTATCAAGAAGATGTTATGACATCCTGTCAACTTGAAAAATCTATTTTTGCTGAATTAAGCATAGCCTAAGAACCATGTCCACCTGTAAAATAGATAATAATGAAGTGTTCCATTAATTAGGAAAGACATCACTTTATTCTGTTAAAACCCTGTATATTGTATTTATTCACTGATAATAAATATTTATGGACATGAATTATAGGCCAATGCAACTGGTCAGCCTCAGTCAAAACTTCCAATAACCAGGAAGCTCTGAAGCAGTAAAAGCAGTGAGATCAAACCTGAATTCTAGTACACTTTTCAATTGTATACATTATCATACATCCATAGCTGATTAGTTATATTTACCACATAAGGTAGAGAATGGCAAAAAATTATTGTAAGGACTAACAAGTTGATCCAAAACTAAAATTCACTGAACCCCAACACATTTAGAAAAACCAAGCACAGGTTAGAGGAAGGCTGCTTGTAGCACTTGTTGAAAAGATCCACTATCCAATCCATGAGCTACTAAGAAAGTCTGGAAATTGCATACTGGCTTTATATTCCACAATATGTGGGACAAAATGTTCAGCTGTGAAACTGACCTTACTTCTTTACATACTCCAATCAGAGTTGAGGGAGGGAAAAATTCCAATAGCCATGAGATGCATGTATCTATGTTTGACAAAATATAATCAGGTGGGCATATAGTTCTCCACACAACAAAATGGAGAATCCAGCAATTCATTTAAACAGCAGGACTGAGACAAACTGAAAACTCTTACATCCTGATTGGAAGCCTAGTATGTAGAAGTAAGTTCTCCTAGGATGAATGGAACATATTCCTGAACAACTATGGTTACAACTGGGATATTATTACAAATAAAGAAATAATACACTGAATAGTAAAACACATCCAAGAAATAAAATTAAAAGGTTAAAAACACAGCAAATTAAAATTGACCATCATCATCAGAAAACATTAACAGGAACACTAATTTTAAATACGACAGGACAATATAATAACACTGCTTGAAAAAGTACAAGTGCTTTCATATTACAGATTATTGCATTTCTTAGTAAAACATGCACAGTGGTTAAACAATGTTATTCTTTGTAATAGCACATGACAAACCATGCCTTTACATTATATTGGAAGACTGATGCTCTAATTCAAGAATTGAAAGGAGCTCAATACCTTATGTAATATGTTAAAAGTAGTCCTTTTAAACTGAAAACATACATATATGAAGTTTTATTCTGAGAAATTGCATATTTCGTACCAAGATTTTAATTCAAAAGGTTGGAAATGTGAGTGGGTATAAAACAAAAGATACTTTGCTTCCATCCCTCATAGTCCAACTACCACCCTGTATCATTACAACACGAAATCAGCTAAAATTAACCAAATAAATGTCAACAAAAGCAATAGTGATTATATTAATCTCCTAATACAACTGCATTCATTCACTACCATAATTATTTCTCCATATCAGATTGGAAGCATTTATATGCTGTTTCATAACTGACTGCCGAAGCACGGTACGCTCAACACATCTAGCCTCAGAAGTCCCAGATTTTTTAATACTGACAAACATAATTGTGCCAGAAAACTTTCTAATTTGTGCTGCTTAGATGCCTCTAATATTTATTTATATTAAAATATATCAGTCCACCACACAATCTATAATAGTTCTTCAAGCACAGCTGTACATTCTCAAATGTGCAATATAATTTCAGCATTCATACCCTGATTTAGAGAAGCAGACTTGTCATGCACTGATCTCCTTCTCTGGAGTTAATACCAATGCTTTTTTTGTAAGAAAAAAGGTGCCAGAACTCAATAAATTATTTACTTTTCGCACGTAGTCAATCACTGTACACACACCCACACATATCAGTTCTGTAACGAAACATAATGGTCACCGCCCGCAGTAAGCACTCAGCACGCGACCACACAACCAATCACAAGCCGAGCAGCGCCATCACAACCAGTGCGGACGAAGTACGCATGCATTGGATTCGACACACAAACAGCCCACATGCCGCAGCCCTGCTACGCTCAACAGGGCAATTCAAATCCACATGGACCAAACATCAAATTTTCAAAAGTTACTTTTAAAACTTGGAAAATCTGTTGAAAAAAGGTGTCAGAACTCCATTCCGGTGCATTCTATGACAAAAAAAAGCACTGATTGATACATAGAATTAATGGCATAAAATATATTTGAATAATCAAGTGTTTAGCTAAATGCACTACATTGCTTCCATCTGCACTACATTGTTTTCAAATGGCATGCATATCTGCATAGGCATCCTGATTTATATTCTCATATAGCATCACATGACATTCTCACATAAGCTACATGCTTACATTAAGCTACATGCAACTATAAGATACATACACGCATGTCTCCAATATGTATGTGTGAGGCCATTCAAGCAATAAGGATGCCAATACTACATTGTTAATTTTACTAAAAATTAGTTTCTCAATGCTACTTCAAATCCCATGAACTACATATTTATTGAACCTTAGTTGAACATTAATTTCAATCAATCATTTGTATCTTTCTAAAATTATGTTTATTACTTTGAGTAATGTTATTTTAAGATAAGCAGCTGAGAAGATCTGAATAAATAGCAAGGAGCAGCTTTCATGCTTCTAGAAAATGTAGTGCCAAAAAGGAGACATAGTAAATAGAGCAACTGTTAACATCAGTTCTCCAAAGAAAAATGAATCCAATCAAACACAAACACCTGACCATCAGGCCAATGGAGAATTCTTGAAAGTTACTGCATATACTAGCTCCACAGCCTGAACATTTACAGATGTTGCAATCAGCTGGGCAAAGTATTCTTCAGCTATTGGCAATCCCTTGAACAAGAGCATTTTCCAGTGCACAAATAAGTGTCCTACACATAGCAGCAATTAGTTATATTGGCTTTCCAGGAAATTTTAACTGGATTTTTTCCTGACAGAAATCAGGCAACATGCATCTGAATTTTTTCAGTTTGCAGCAGAAAATTGCCTGATGCACTATTATGTTATTTAGTAAACACAGTCTTAAACTGTATTCTGTATTTATTTTTGTCCCAATAGGCCACAGGCACTTGACCTAAAATACTTAGAAGAAGAGGGAATTGAAACCAATTAAATTTGTTTTAAATGTTACACTATGTAGTTTATTATTATTGTTATTGGCATACTTACAAAAACTGAAAACAATGGGAAATATCCAAATTACCTCATTCTTCCTCAGGTATGTTGGACTGGCATGACCCACAACAGAAGCTAGTGCTTACTAAAGCAGCGCTGAAAATGAGCTGAAATGCTTGTCCCCAGAATGGGGCAGGTCCTAACATTTGGATGCCAGGAAATACTTCCTGACAGTTAGGACCCCGAGAGTATGGAATGGGCTTCCATGGGAGGTGGCTGAAGCCCATTGGTGAGTATGTTCAAGGATAGGCTGGACATGCACATGGTAGGCATGTCATGAGGGAGTTGGCTGGAACCGGAAGTCAGACTAGATGGCCCAAGAGACCCCTTCGGACTAGCTCTGTTTTTATGTTTCTAACTTTGGCTTGTTTCTGATTGCTCTAGAAAGCTTAGCTTTCTGTTGCAAATGCAATGCGTCCTGCTGGCACACAAGCAGCATTGGATTCTACCCAATGATGCTGTCCTTGCATTGTTTAGATTTAAGGGGAAAAGGTACTAAAAACAGTTGACAAAGTAACACATTTTATCAACTGAAAGAAATGAAGCTGTTGGAACACCTTCACTTTCACTGTTAACACTTCTTAGTGTTATGCCTGTTATTTACCATCTTTATCTTCTAACCAGGGTGGTAAAACTAGATTTAAATCACGGTTTTCTACATAATTTGCGTGCATCTCTGCCTTACCTGTAGGTAGGGAAACTTCATTAAAATATTCCCAAACTGGGGCTCTTTCATAGCCTGTTGTCATTATAGGTTTTATCCTCCAGGGAAAGAATAATATGATAAACCTCAGTCTGTACACAAAAAGATTCAAAGACTTGAGAAGTATTCTACTCAAAAGGTTTCACTTTCATTTTTACCCCCCCCCCCGGCCCCGCTTAGCTTCTTGGGCAGATCTATTCCACTTCCAACAATCTTCTTCTATTCATTGATTAAAAACAGCACTTACAAAGGTAGAGGGTTGATTCTGTGTACATAAATTTGCAAAGGAAAAATGGGATTAAGATCTTTTTCTCAGCTCTGCATGTTTATAACATTTTTGCTGTGAAGAAGCAGCATGTGATATCTGCAGAAACAAATTCAGTTTTGAGGAATGCAAAAACCAAGAATTTGTGATAATATATTCTAGATACAAGAACTGCCCAATAATCTTACAGAAACCTCTAGAAGAGCATGACATTGTGAATGGATTGATGGAATTCATTTAGCAAAAATGTAAACATTGCATGAGTATACAGCCTCATGATATATAATAACTAATCCTTAGTTCATGATGAATCACCTTTGGACTATTAATGTATCTGAAACAGAAAACAATCTTAGATAGACTTTTCCTCAAAAAGCATTTGATTCTAAAAATGCAGTATAAATTTAAAAATCCAATTTAAATCCAAAAATTAAAAAAAATAATTGATTTTTATCCATGCTCCTTCTAACCCATGTATTTATGATTACCCCAAAACTGTAAGTATTACATACTTCTTAGCCCTTTAAAACACACACACACACACACAATATAGTGTCCAAATAGTTGCCAAGCAGATCAAATTAATAAATGGCAGTCAACTTTTCAAGCTTCCACAGACTCAGTATGCCAGCCCACTTTGACACACACACATACTCCACACTGCTAAAACAATAGCCATTGTTTGGAGCATCAATTAATCCTTAAAATGTCCCCATGCTATTTTGTTATTCAACCCATAGGGATATGATAATGTTTCTTAAATTAATACTGTGTACAGGTGTACTAAGCAATTGTAATTCAGTACCACCCATTACCTTTTGAATGCATTTTTCTTTGGGGACATTCCAACCATGCTAGGCTAAGGACAGGAACTGTTTCCTTCAGTAATGTTATGAGACAATTTGTTGCCCTCACTCAACCTTTCTAGCATATTATTCACACAAAAATCTATCCTTCCCCCATTTGTAACCAAAAAATCCATGCCACCAAATAGATGTTTCAAATATAATGCAACAAATAAGAGTTAGAATGCAATCCTAGAAATGTTTTGATCAGAGAACCCTCTACAACTCCCAGCATATCCAAGACAATAAAAGGAATTCCAAGGATCCAATGTTATATAGAAGCAGAATAAATATTAGTTATCTACAGCAGCATTGCTGCTTTATGCAAATTAATGAAAATGGGATGATCAAAAGACACAAGTACAAAAACCATGTCTTATAAAATGTTACTCCATAGAATGCCAATGGCTTCTCTTTTTACAACAAAATTGAGACATTATTTATTTTTGTATGAAGCAACACCATCCAGTCAGAATTTCATCTAGTTATTTTCACCAAATGCTTTACCAATGATGCTATCTCCTCCTTTGTGCAATGCTGTATCTTCAGCATGTATCCTATAATACATCAGCATGGCCCATTGTGTGCTTTATCAGAGTGTTAATTTGCTTTCAACACTTTATTTACAGAAAAACATGGCAAGCTTTCACATATTGGATGCTATTAGTCTGCCTTACAACAACCTCCTTGCTAGCTTCAATTCAGCAGCAGGCAACAGGTTCCAGCCAGTGTGTTAGTAACACATTCAGCTAAGTTTGGCTGACATTGGTTCAACCAGCCGCTCACCGCAACACGAAATCCAAAAGCATTCAGTATAAAAAGCCACAAAAGGTGAAACCTGTTGCTTGTGCCAGCGAACACAACAGAAGTCTGAAACGGACAACAAACACAAACTAGCGCACTTGTAGGCTCTATTATAACCATTAAAACATATCTCAACACAGAGTACCAGAATGTAGACTCCCACGCACACAGAAAGAGCAATATTTCCTTTATTTCACAGGACCCCCCCCCCCAGAATGACGCTGAATCCATTTAGCGAAAACACACCGGGAGGAAAGGAAGTAATCCTTTTTATGAGATTATACACACATTAACCCGCGCGCATATGTGAGTGCGCGTGTGTGTGCGTGTATAAAATACTCTCGTAAGGAGGATTACTTCCTTTTCCTCCGCTTCCCCCCCCCCGGGAAATAAGCGAGAGCCTCAAGAGTGGGGAATACTCACTCAATGAAGTAACTGGCTCCCTCTTCGGAGAATCCCTCCTCCCATCCACGGGGAAGATCTAGAAGGGGGAAAGGGAGGGGAGGGAAGGAGCGAAAGAAAGAAAGTGGCAAAGAGAGAAAGGGGGCGGAAAGTGAGACCTCTGCGCCCCAGAGAGCCGCCGCATAAATCCCGGCCGCACAAAGCTCGTCGCTCAGCCGGCTCCCCTCCCGGAGGGCGAGAAAGGCGGCCACAAACACCGGGCGCGGGCCGAAGGGAGAAAAACGCGCGGAGCAAGGAAGCGCCGGGCGCCGCTGCTTCTCCTCCCGCTCCCGCCGCCGCCCCCCCGCGTGGCCCGAGGCGCGGTGGCCGGGGCGAGGGCACCCACCTGAGCGGATCATGTGGCCCGAGTTGACGGGTTCCCCGGTGCGCGGATGTAGCCAAGTAGTTGCGCGGGTCAGGTCGCTAAGGAGGGAGAAGCGGCAAACATGCACCTGTTAGTAGAGCCTGTTGTGAGGGAAGTCGGGAGGGAGGGAAAGCGGAGCGGAGAGACGAGGGGAAAGAGCGGATTCCTCGGCGCCCCGTCCTCCCTCCCCGCCCCCGCCCGCGCCCCCTTGTTCCCGCCGGCGCCTTACTCGATGAAGAAGACCCGGCCGTCCCTGCAGACGCCATAGGACCAGTGCTCAGGTAGAGTGTCCCGCCCCACCGCCTCGGCCGCCGCCATGTTCGCCGCGCCACAGCGAGCGAGCGCCCGAGCCAGCCCGCCCGCCCGCCGGAGGGGCGGGGGGGCGTGCGGGAGGGCAGGCAGGGCAGGCGCCCAGGGCCCGGCCCTGCTCAGCAGCGCCCCCGGGCAACCGAGAGCGGGAGGCGCAGCGCACGGCGCGGCGTGTCTCGCCTGCTCCGGCGTGCGGGAGGCTGCTCTTCCCTCCCGCTAACCGCTCTGGAAAGCTGGCGCTCTCCCGCACTCCGCCCGCGCCTGGTAAAGACGGAGCCCTTTCCCACGTCGCTCGGGGATCCCTCGTACAGGAGCCCAGGCAACAGGTCCTGCCGCTCCACAGGAGCTCGCCGTTGCTTATTTGAGACTTCATACCTGCCGTCCGCCGGATCTCCGACATCAAAGCTCAAGTCGCCTCTCCGACTTATGGCGACTCTATGAATGAACGCCCTCCAGACGGGCCTGTCCTTGACAGCCCAGCTCGCGTAACCTCAAGGCTGTGGCTTCCTTTGTGGAATCGAGCCCTCTCACGGTTGGTCTTCCTCTTGTTCTGCCTTCGATTTTCCCCAGCAGGAGTGTTTTCTCCAGTCTCCTTCTCCTGATGTGCCTGAAGGACAACAGCTCCAGTTTTTTCATAAATCAAGGAAGAAAGAGTGTACTTTAACTTGGGCGAAATGCCTTTCTCTGACTGCTGAATATAATACTTTCTCTTGCACTTTTTAGGGCTTTTCTGGAAAGAAAATGATGCAGTTACTTTGTTGTAAACCACGCAGAAAACTTCAGCTATGGGTGGTATGGAAATGAAATAAATAATAAAATAGTAAAATAATCATAAGTGGTTTGCTGTGCAAAGTCTAGATGACCTCCCTAAACTTCTGCTCCTGGAACACACATTTTTCCCAGTACATGTCACATTTGTTGAACAAGTATCATGATGGCTATCCACTGAAAAGTATGGGCAGTATCCAGTAAAACATGAACACCAACATAAATAAGCTTGTATTACCATAAAGATCCCCTAGCCAATATCATTAGCTGGAAGGACAGAATTCCCCCCACCCCCAAAAAAAATCACTTTAATGCTGTTGCTATTGCTCTAGTCTCTTATGCTAGTGCAATTTAATTTACTTAGCACTCAAGTCAGAGGGATACTGCCTTTTATAGTATCAATATTATTTCTATACTGCTCAAAAGGCAAACTCTCTGGGCAGTTCACAACAATTCATAAAAAACACAAAATAAAACTTTATACAAAATTTAAAACAAAATAAATGTCATAATTCAAGCAACAGAGAATTCATATAAACATTGTTCAAAAAGGCAAACTTGAAAAGGGTTATTTCTCACATTGCTTCAATGCCCTGCCAATTTGTGAACCTTTTTCTCAAACCTGTTGAGGCTTAGCTTTGTTCTTCTCTACTCTTCCTCAGTTGAAACAACATGAATATTACATCCCATAACAAGGTAATTGCTTACCTCTAAACAAAAGCCTGCAATCTTGTCTAACTGAATGTGGTGGCCTTAACTCCTGCAAGGGAAAGGTCTAGTAAAAAACTTGATAGCTCTATAAATTGAAAATGTAAAGCAGGATTTCTAATCTATATTGCTGACTAAGTATGGAACTAGGGAGTAACAAAAATGTTAAATGAATTACTGTGGCCAGTGCTCATAAACTGAAAGACTAGATTCCTTTCACAACTTCTTGCCCCACCACTAATTATCAACATTATCATCCTATATGACTATCATGAAGAGAAAGTCACCTAATCATGGACATCACCAGCTATTGCAACACTGCAGTTTATCCAGTGAACAAACTTTCCATGTGAATCAGTTTACCAACAAGCTGACAGAGACTCTAGCACATTGGCTTTTTCTGTATTCTTATTTTTACCCCATTTATAAATGAGGTCATAAATGAATATGGCCCTGTCTGACTCTGGACAAACATTGACACAAGGACTCATTCGGTTAAATATTATATTACCTATGGACAGGTGTCCACTACCTTAGAAAGAGCTTCTCATACATATTGATTGTACTGATGCTACACTAACAACTTGATGGCTCTCTGTACCTGTAGGTTTATTATTTTATTATGCATGATAAATTTTTAAAGAACTATATTTTTAAAAGAATGAATAGGATCCCCGGCTCATCAATGTTCAGTGGAGGATTAATTCAATTCTCACCAAAATATATCTTAGACCACACATATGTATGGATGAAAATTTCAAGATGCTTTTCCCCTCAAAGGAGCTGGCATGCATCTTAAGATTTCCTACCAGCTCATTGATTTACAGGATCACAATTGTCTTAATACATGTTTTTACTCTTTTGTAATATGACTGGAAAGAAAAGAACAGTACATTCACTGAAACAGAATTTGTGGATCAATGCAGTGGTAGAGAGTGGATGTAATTTTGTGCCTTTCTTTGACAGAATTCAGATCGTCTGAAGCTTGCTGAAGGAGTTTTCATCTTGCCTGCAGCCTGGAGCTACCTTAAAGTAATAGTCAGAGACAACATAATAACTATTTGATGTCAGGAAGGAAAGATTAAAGAAATCATACTTGGTGGATTTTTAGCAGATATTTAGCCACCTATTGAGGCACATTTCCTTCCTGAAGCTATTGTAAAGATGGGACTTTATATGGTCGACAGGTTTAGCTATGCATGCACAGACACACAGACAGATAGGAAACGGGGAGTCCAGTTCATTAGACCTCAGTGGATTTCTTGCCCACTTCTGATCCAATACCAGCAGAAAGTTGTTTTTTTCTGCTCAGCCTTCTTTCTCTAAGACAGATTGCAATTTTTGCACGTTTTTAACCCCTGATGAATTTTGCTTAAATAAATGCTCCCAAACCATGTGGCTCTATTGTGATTTGTGCATAACTGGATGATTTGCATAAAAAAATCATGCCCAAATCATACAAGAGCTGCATGGGTTTTGGGTGCTAATTTGCACAAATTTCACTGATTTATTTATTTATTTAAAACTTTTGTACTCCATCCACCACTGGCATCTCAGGATGGCTTACAACAAAAAATAAATAACACAACAGACACAGCATCCAGCAGTCAAGATAAAAACCCCAGTTAAAACTAACTAAACATTAAAATAATGGGAAAATATTATTCCCATTTTTTCAGGTGAAAAAGGTTTTCACCTGACGCTGAAAAGAATAAAGGCTTGGTGCCAAGTGACCCGCTGTGGAGAGTGTATTTCATAACTAGGGAACCACTGCAGAGAAGGCCCTCCTCTGGGTAGCCACCCTCCTGATCTGCTTCTAGAAGGGCTCCCAGAACAGGACCTTCACCTCAGATCTCAAGGGGCAGGAGGGCACATAGGGAAGAAGGCACTTCTATAAAAAGGGATTTATAGGTCATCACCCGCACCTTAAATTGTGTCCAGACTTCAACTGGCAGCCAGTATAACTGAGAGAAGACTGGCATTATATGTTTAACATAATTGAGCAAATGCATGTCCAGGGGGTTGGAGCTAGCCTCAACTGGGCATAAAGAAGTAGTCAACAAGAACACCCTGGCTTGTGCCTTTCAGAATTCTCTCTGAGAGTATATAGGTTGTGCCTGTGTGTAAGAGCTGGGTTAAACTTCAGCTCAGAGTTCAGATCAGGAAAACATGGGCTCCATGTGCATGCCAGGGGCCTGGAAATAGCCTAGCTTATTCGAACGCTGTGAGTGCTCAACAAGAGCCCTTGAGTGTTACTTTTCTGCATGTTGTATGCATATATAGGGATTATACCTGCTTGCTCGTATTGGAGTTCAAGTTAGAATTCAGGTACCAAAATAGGGAAATTTGGCACATTTACTCTCAGTGGATTTCCTACCCCCTTCTGATCCGGTGGTTGAAAGCTGGCCAAGTTGGGGGTGTTATTCAAGAATGTCATTCAAGAGTTAAGTCTCAAGAAATTATCATACCTTCTACTTTTTGTGTTCAGAAAAAGTCAGGATGGCAATTTTGCCCCATAGAACACTTCCCTGTTTGGAAGTTACATTTGTTCAAAACCCAGGAAGCTATGGTTTGTTCAAAATATAGCTCATCTGGTTTCAACAAAACAGCAAGATATGGCTTGATGAGGACTAACTAAGAAATAATGGTGCATGAGGAGAGGAAGGAGAGCAATGAAGAACATGCAAGCACTAGCCTACTGTAATATCTAACCATTGTTTGAGGTTGTGAGTCTATTCTATACCATACTAGAAAGGTGGGGAGGGGAGTCTGAGACATTTCCTTGGGTTTGTGTTGTACCTAATATTTTGTAATGTCAAAAACAATTCTTTTACCTCACATAATTTGTTGCTAAATAAAGTTGCTTCTCCCTTTATAGCATTATAAAGATAAGACTCTTTCTTTCTTCCCTCTCAGAAAACCCTACCAGTGCCCTTCTCTCTGGTCTGGGCTTGTTCTGTCTTGTTCCATATTCATCTACTTACTTCCACCCAGCACTCTACTGCCAGAACTAATCACCTTTCATGTTGTACTGACCATGTGACCAGATTCTTAGATTCTTGCACAGAGTTCCAGTCTATTCTTAGATTCTGCACAAACTTCTTATTCTTACTTTCAAAGCCACCCATGGTCTTGTACCCCCATTTCTCTACTCTTATATCCCAGTTTACCCCTTCATTCTCATTCAGCTTCACTATCTTCATCTGTATGAAACAGATGTCAAAATGACTGCCTTTTTCCTAGCTGTATCTTATGGAAGGAACTAATTTCCAGCAACTCTCTGTCTCACCACTTGTGTTCTTTCGAATCCATCTTAAAAACCCACCTATTCCATACAGTGTTTGGAATAACCCTCCACAATATACAACTGTAACTAAAGAATGGGCAATCAAAAATAATTACATATCCTTCCTCTGTTTGACCCTGCATCCATTTCTCTCCTATTTTTCTGTTGTTTCTCTGTGTTTGTTTTTTAGACTGTAAAAGCAAACCTGCTGTTCTAGATACCACAAACACTACTGAGTTGGGATTAAGTTACTCCTGAGTAACTTCTCCAGAGAATTCACTTATAAATAGACATGCATAGAGTATACAGGAAACTAATGAACATAGATTTCATGTTAACTGACCTCAATCAGCACCCCCCCACCTGTAGTACCCAATAATCAACTACCTAGGACCTTTCAGGCCAGAATATATGCTTTTATCAAATTCCTCAGACTGAGAGAAAGCCCTGCTGATTCAGTCCTCACCACCCGCACACCATAGGAATCATGAGCAGCAGAACTGGGTAATGGCCCTTTAAGCTCCAGTAGCTCCTGGTGGGGCAAGAGAGGGCAGGTACAGACCAGCCATTCTTCAGAAAGCTTCAGAAGCTTTTGAGACAACTGTTCTTCTTGAGCAAGTTCCAGACAACATCTGCCTCAGTGATCTGTCCAGGGTCCTGACATGCCTTTGCCTATCAGATGGGGCCTTACCTCATTGAACTAGCTCTGGTAATCCGGCTCTTCAATACCACTGGTGCAACCTAGTCTCCCCAGGGAGCCCTAAATTAAGCAGGATAATACAGAATGGGCAGACAATCCAAACATGCACAATATTAGCCCAAGCTGTTTCTAAAAGCAGAAATATAATGATAGGAGAAGATCAAGACATCAGGAGATATGGTATGGGAAAGTTAGTACTACTTTAATATCAGCATGTTTGCTAGGGACACATCATTCTAAATATGTCTGCAAACGTTTTATCTGTGTTCAGGGAATAAGCCTTTTTGGAACACCAAACCTGGAGAGAACATTACTCAAATTGTGTGCATTTTCCCTATCTGACACTGGTCCTATTTCAATGGAGAGCATCCTGATGTCAGCAGATTTTACACAATTTGTACAAAGCAAAGGTAAATTGAATAACATACAGAGGCTATCCTGATAACAAGGTTTTTGTCACTAATTTCTAGAAGTATTGGATGTTTATGGGAACAAAACACTTTCTGGAATACTAAGTATTCTCAAGTGGTAATTACCTTCTGGAAAGATGCTTGGTTGTATAATTGTAATTGGATTAGTGTTGCATATGTATAGCATATATATGTCCTGCTCAGAAGTAAGTTCCACTGAGTTCATTGGAGCTTGCTCCCAGGTCAGTGGGCATAGGATCACAAATGGGGGTTCTCTGCACCTGGTGTCTCCCTTCTGTCTTGTGTTACCAGGAGGAACATTTGCCCTTTTTGTGCTGCTTTCTTCTCCATGTTGGTGAAGTAATAACAAAATGAGTAGCAAAGAAGCAACCGCTGTTCCTGTTAGCTATTCCAGGCCTCTATGTCTCTCTGGTCATCTCAGCTGGCTCTGTCTTCAAGATACAAGGTGGATTGTACACTGTGTCACAAAAGGTGCTTTTTTTACTGGAGGAAAGTGCATTGTGAAAGTAGAAGCATGCATCAGGATGTTAATAGTTGTGCACAGTAGATATTCACACAGCTTCATCCGACATTAATCAACAGTATTATTCCACAGCTTCTTCCAGAGAAGAGAGAGGTCAGATGTTTGACAGGGCCTTAAAATCCCATCATCTCAACAGCACTGCCCGGCTCACTTTATATTTGGTACCCAGTCTTTGCATGAGGCAGGAGCAGAAGAAGATGAAATGGGAAGCTGGACCAATCCATCAGCTCTTCTGAAAGACCATTTGTTTTGTTTTGTTTTTTCCTCTGCCTTCCTTTTTCCTTTTGTTCCATGTCATTTACATTGCAAGCCCATGGCTAGAGACTGTCTTGCTTTTATTGATTGTATGCAAGCTAGTCTAGAAGACTTTTTGGCTGAAGAATAAGATAAACATGCTTTAATTAAGAGGCATTTTGGTTTGCACAGCTCACCTTGAGTGCCATTAGCTGACTTGAGTGCTAGTTTGATGGTGGCATGCCCAAGGGCCCCCACTATTCTGGAACTTAAAGTGCTTATCTCAAGAAATGCCACACAAACATGCATGAAAAATGGGATTGAAAGAGACAAACAAGCAGCTCTTATCTGAAGCACTTATATCACAATTGAGTATTGTAGGTAGTGAGAATATAGTAATTAAAATGAAATCTGTCCACAAAGTGTAGGTACTGTTTTAAGGCCATATTTGCTATAGGTACACACAGGTGTATGAGAGGTCGAATTAAAATACAGAACATGTGTCCAAAAAGTGTGATTTGGCTCCAAAGATTATTTTTAATGACCAGAAGACTCTTAGGATAGTGCAAAGTGCTAACCCCTGATTTTTGCCAGGTCATCTCTCCCACTGACTCCTCAATGCCACATCCCACAGCTGGCTCTCAGGTGTAACTTTTCAAGGGGCTGCAGAAAATCCAATTGCATGAACAGAATTCTGTTCACATATGTTCGGAGCTAAGACAGTAATTTTACTTATGTGACCAAAAACAGTTTTATTTTAAAAGTTAAAATTTATGGCAAATGGAGTATGACATGTTTAACATGTCATTGGCATCCAACTGAGTTGCTGTGATACCATTGAAGGCTGGAAGTCAGAGAACAAGGGCTCCATCCTATCAATTACCTGAACTTCTCTAGTTTCATAGAATGATTACTAACATACTAATAGTTTAGAAGTTAAAACTGTCAATACAAACTCCAGAGAAGCAGAAAGAGCTTTGAAAAGCTTTTCAAAAGGCAAGCAGAGAAGTTAGGAGATTGCAAGTTTGCAGGTGCAGTCAACTCTTAGATGGTTGTAGAAATGGATTATCTGAGTGGTCTGCGTACAATTGTGTGAATGGTGGGGGGTGTTCATATTTAAATGAGCATGTTTGTGTGCGATGTTTGTGTGTGGGTGTACAAACAAGTTATTGCAGTTGGTGAATCAGTCAATTGTACACTGTAGCTAAAGGCAGAGTCAAGAGTAATTCTTAAGCACTCTGCATTCAGCCTTCCTTTTCAATCTGCATAGTTTCTTTTTCATAAAACAGAATAAAAATAGATTCTATGTGTGAGCATTCTCTATAACAGAATAGGTCAGCAGGGTGTAGAAGCCTGTTCTGCAATTTAAAGTACTTATATACATATTTCACCTTCCATTCCTATTTTTAAAAATAGAGGCTTGTCAAGCTGATTGACAATGAAGACAACATAATAAATAGGGCCATTAATACAAACACTGAGCTTTAGAGAAATTCTGTATCATTTTATTTGAATTAAGATTACATTTCCCTAATTAAAAAGCACTACATCTACTAAAATATGTGCTTGCTTCTATTTTCTGATGCTCACATATTCAATTTAAAAAATCATATATATACAGTCATATACATATGTCTATAACCACCAAGTGAACAATGAGGAACAGTTGATCATTTCCTTCACTGCTATTGCTAATGCATCTTGAAAATATTTATGTATTAATTATTTCTATATCATTTAATTCATCTGCTAGCAGATGTTGACTGGGCACATTACACAAAGCTAAAAGCATAAAACACAATATTGTAAAATACCATTACAAGTACAGGTTAGTTGTAGCTTGTGCTGAATCCCAGTAACCATTTATTGCAGACTATTTATTGGCAGTAAACCATGTAGTCCAAGCCAGAGCTCCATGTATTAACTGATGTCAACAGAGAGTAGATACATCTCTCTGTAGATACATCTACTCTCTATCTACACAGAGAGTAGATAGATATTTAAACAGATAGAACAGGTGTGTGTGGACAAAGATCCCATCCCATGACACTTATGATGAGGCCACTCCTGAAGAAAATCTTCATAAGTTTATTCCAGGGGCAGGCATTCCTGTACAAGGTTCTTGAGCAGGTATTGGCTGGCCAGCTCCAGGCACTCATGAATAAGACTGCTTATGTGGATCCATTTCAGTCAGTGTTCAGGCCTCGTTTTGGCACAGAAACAGCTTTGTTTACCCTGTATGCCAGGACAGAAACAGGGAGTGTGACCCTGTTAATACTCTTGGATTTTTGATACTATTCACCATGGTATTCTTCTGGGGCAAATGAGTTGGGTGCACTCCTACTTGGTTGGCTGGCTCCAGGCTGTGGTGCCTGGGGGATATTGCTCTGCCCCTTACACTGTCCAGTATGGGGTTCTTCAAGAATCAGTCTTATCCACCACCCTATTTAACATCTACATGAAACCTCTGCTCATTTGGAGTTTTGGAGCATGTTGTCACAGCTCTATTTCTCCTTTTCCTCTTCAGCAGGTGAGGCTATGGACATGCTAAAGTGTTGCCTGGCTATGAGAATGGACTGGATGAGGGCTAACAAACTGAAGGTAAGAACCCAGATAAAACTGAAATGCAGTTAATGGGAGGGTCTTCTGACCATATGGATGGAATTCAACCTTTTCTAGATGAGGTTGTACTTCCCTTGAAGGATCAGATTCCTGTCCTAGATTGGGGTTTTCTTGAGCCATGTTTCTTTGTCACTTGAGGACCAAGTGAGTCTACAGGCTTGGAGTGTCTTCTACTAGCTTCAGCTGGTGGTTCAGCATTGCTACTATCTGGACAAAGATAGTAATCCATGCTCTGGTAATCTAAACTAAATTACTACAATGCTCTCTACATGGGGCTGCTTTTGAAGACAGTTCAGAAGCTGCAGCTTGTGCAAAATGCAGCAGCCAGATTAGTAACAGGGATCAGACAATCAGAACATATAAAAGCAATCTGGCTCACTTATACTGGCTTCCTATATGCTTCTGATCCCACTTCAGGATACAGTAATACTTCAGTTCATGAATGCTTCTGTTCACAAACAATTTGGTTTGTAAACAGAAAGTTTGGCAAAATTTTGCTTCCGTTCACGAATTCTGCATTTGGTGACAAACATGATCGCAGCCATCTTCCCTGCACGAACACGATCATGGCCATCTTCCCCCCACCACAACCGCGTGTCAGAGCGTGTTCACGTGGAGAAGAAGGTCGCGATCGTGTTTGCACGAAAACGAACGCGGCCATCTTCCCCGCTCTGACACATGGCCACGGCTTTCTCTAGTTGAGATTGCAGTCGCAGACTCTCTCTCCAAACAATAACCTCCTCCCCACCCACTTTCCTGTCCTCCAAGCCAGAAGTCGCCTAAAGCAAGGTTAGTGTTCTCTCACTTCATACTCTACCGTACTGTACTTTGTTTCATATTTTTGTGGTTAAAAAAAATACATACGGTTCAGAACGCAGTAACCTTATTTACATTGAACCTTATGGGGAAACTCGGTTAGCAACCAATTCAGTTTGCAACCAGAATCGTGGAACGAATTAAGTTTGTGAACTCAAGTACCACTGTTCTAGTTTAAACCTATAAAGCCTGACAGGGCTTGGACCCACAATACCTGATGAAATGGCTCTCTCACCCACAATCTCCCCAGACTTTATGATGAAGATATGAGGCCTGCCTCTTATTTATACCCCCAGGGGAGGCTCCCAGGGATAAGGGCATTTTCAGTGGTGGCTCTTAGTTATGGAACAAGTTCCCCTCTGAGGCGACAGCTGGTGCCAATGTTAGTACCATTTTGGTTCCCTGTTCTCCTGCACAGGGCATTTCATTAGTTTGCTGTTATACTGGAACTTTGTTAGCTGTTTAAATAAGGGTTTTTTTTTTTTTTTCATTTGTATGAGCTATTGTAACTTACTATACAAGTTTTAAATTTGGCTTGGTATGGTAAATGTTTTATTTATACCATATTTGATTTTAATTGTTAACAATATTCACTTATTCATCTGGCCAGGGCGACTTCTTTTCTTTCCTTTTCTTTTCTTCTTTTCTTTGCTTTTATAACTTTTCTTTTATATCGTTTATATTTTTTATTTATTTATTTTATATTATTAATTTTAATTTTATATTGTTATTTTTGTATTGTGTTGTAAGCTGCCCCGAGGCTTCGGCAAGGGGCAGCATAGAAATGTTCTAATAATAATAGTAATAATAATAATAATAATAATAATAATAATAATATTTTATGTGTGGGTGTAAACTACTCAAACAGCTTCAGTTATGGGGCAGTATAGAAATTAAATAAACAAATATGCACATCTATGGCTACCACTGAAATTAGTGGGGACATCAGCTGTCAGTGTCTACCTCAACTTCATAAGAAATTATTAAAATACAACCTTTTATTCTAACCCATGTATTTATCCATTTGCACTGATAAATATTTAAAGAAGTTTTAATCTATTTTGAGAACATATTCACAATTGTATACCAACTGACTTGAATTGCCAAATGAAAAAGAAGATTGAACAAATTGCCTAAGCTTAGCATTTCATAAGATTTCTTTAGAATTATGATAAATTATATTTTTCTGTGTTTCCTTAGGTTTATATTTGTCATGTTTAAATTTGCATATTGAGTCATTCAGTTACAATGATAATAATCAAGTGAAAATTTAATAAAGCTAATTCCATTTGTGCTTCAGAAGGCTTGGTGATAATTACTCCCTTGTACTATTAGCTGAACAGATGTCTTTTACATTATTTGTTTCTTCAAATAAAATGGCTGCACATTTTGTTTAGCCACTAAATACCATTAAATCATTATTATGTGGCGATATTGACTATTTTACAATGTTTCACTTATGGGCTTAAGCTTCACAAAATTAGTGTTGTGCTTAGTCAACAGTAATTACATGGTATTTGTTTTCCATTTCCTATCCTATTTTCTATTATACTTATTTGAAAACTCATTTCATGAGCTGTCTGGCAAGTATTTTAGAAAGCTAAGCATGCCCTCATGAAAAAATAAGTCCACATTGTCTTAGACATTTTATAATAAACATGGATAGGATGGGACATGCTCATGATACAGAAGTTAACTGATAAATAAAAATAAACAAGAGATTAACATAGAAACATAGAAACGGAGCAAGTCAGAAGGGACCTCCTGGGCCATCTAGTCTGACCCCTGGCTCCAGCTGGCTCTGCTCATGACATGCCCACCATGTGCATGTCTAGCCTATCCTTGAACACCCTCACCAATGGGGCCTCAACCACCCCCCCATGGAAGCCCATTCCATACCCTCAGGGTCCTAACAAGGTTAACAAGGTAAACAATTTACATTGCCAGTGTGTTGCAACGGTAAGAGTGTTGTACTGGGTTCTAGTCTCCACTTGACCATGAAGCTCACTGGCTGACTTTAAGCTAGTCACTTTAAGCTAGCCTACCTCACAGGGTGTTATGAGGGTATGGAGAGAAGGACTACTATGTAGCCCCCCTTGGGTTCTTTGCAAGATGAAAGAAGGTGGGATATAAATTTAATGTAGCATTGATAATTATAATGAAAATACAAACAGAGTCCAAATAACTATGCATTTTGTGGGCCCAAAAGAACATTATGCTTGTGCCAAAAGGGTGCTTCTGAACTGTTCAGTTTATGGAGGCCTGCTTCTGAGCTCCATCAGCTGAAGGACAATGATCCCCCCTACTAAGTCCTGGCAGGGCTCAGGCCATCAGAGTTGTACAGTGCTTTAAAAAAATCTGTAAGGCGCTTTCCCCGATGCATAACTTCAGATGCAGCTCCTTCCAGGCCTATCACCCCCAGTTTGTTACCATGTATCTATTGTCACATGTTCTGGGCCAAAATTCAACCATACTTATTCCTCTGACCAACTAGTTATAGAGCTTGGGCTTAGAGATAATGAAGTTGTGTTTTCACCTTCCACTAAGAAGGTATTAGCTACTGAACATAAAATACGACTTGAATAAAATAATATGTTTTACAAAATATGTTTACAAAATTTACAAAATATGTAAATTCACAAAATCTACAGCTTTGATACAAATTGGTAAGATTTGATCAAGCCAGTTGAACTTGTACCAGCAACTATTACACTAAGTAGAAACCAGACACCAGAAAGTTGGAGGTGACAGTCTGGGAAGTTATGGCTGCCAAACAAGGGGTCAAGGAGATCACTAGGTGTTGGAAGCATTTTTATTTATTTATTATTTATTAAAACATTTCTATGCCGCCCCATTCGCCGAAGCCTCAGGGCGGCTCACAACAATGAAGTACAAAGAGCCAAGCCAAAACAGGCATGTTTATTTAGGCCCTGGGCTGCCTTGCCCCCGTTCCATAGAGGCAATGCAACAACTTGAGAATAGGAATGACGTAGCGTTGGATGAAATTGGGAATAGAGCTGGGGCTGGCGTCAAGGGTAAACATGGTTGGGCACCTGCTGAGGACCCACAACCCAGCAGAAGTCCACTAGCAAGATCCTTCTAGAATCTCTTTCTTCAGCACTACAACCTACTTGTCCGCTTGCCTCTTGGAACAATACCTATCCAAGCAATGGGATAATACTGGAAAGGGGGAGCAGTCAGTCCCACTGCCTATTTCATTGCTGTTGTGAGTTCTCAAGTCATCTCTGACTTATGGCAACCCTATGCATAAGTGCCCTTCGAAATGTCCTGGCCATGACAACCCTGCTCAGCTCTTCTAAATTAAGGCTGTGGCTTCCTTTATGGAGTCAATCTCATAGTTGGTCTTCCTTTTCTTCTTCTGCCATCAACTTCCCTAGCATAACTATCTCACTGCCTACCTGCTCAATGTTAAACCAGAAAATGGTAACAATTCTGAGGATGAGGAGCAGCAGCTAGTGACCATGGTTGTAAGAAGGGAGACAGATGGAGGGAGGGGTCCTACTGACTGGGAAGATAACTGTAAGACCGTGTTCGCTACCAATCCAAGCCTATACTGAATGTGAGCAAATACGATGGTAGCACAAGGGCATTCACAACTGTCTTGAAAACAGCCTGTGACTTTGCAGAGTCTCCTTCCAAACTTGGCATATTGCTAAAGGGACAGAGCATAGAGGACATCCAGCACATTTTGTGCAGTTCATACACTCACATTCCATTCCATGATGGCATTTTTATGCCATCTGTTGTTTTACAGGTGGACCATCATAGGATGAATGGCTGAGTGTGCAGAACCAGGATGCTTTCTCCCCACTGTGCGTATGGGGAAAGACATAGGTCGACACCATATAATCAGAACACAGAAGTTATGAATTAGAGGGAGCTGTAGCTACATATCCAGTGCATCAAGACTAGGTGACTAGTATAAGTGGGCAGGAAATGCACTATATTAATACCCACTCTGAATGAAGTGGGTCTATTTGTCACTAGGCAACCCGATGAAAGGAAACGGGTGAGGAAAATAAGTGTAATTTGCCTGATTTACCTTTCATTTGTTTCTAAGGATTGGCAAAAAAAGTTACTTAAGTCACATGATGAGTGAGTTTACTTTTTTGTTAGATTTATCTTTTATTGTTTGATTTTTGTGATTTATATTTTTAATTGTATGCTGCCTTGATTTTGATTTTAGCATTGAATTGGAGGTGGTATGAAAACCCAAACAGAAATGCAATTAACTAAGTGGTGATATTGGTCCATATTATGTTGCCCAGCCGGCTAAAAGATTGACCCATGCAAGTCTGGGAGTATGTTGAAAATTACCAGCAATGGGAAGGCTCTTGTGAGGCACAGGGCAAGTTGCAGTAAATGCAGACTGCAGAAGCCCCCTAGTGGCTCAACAGTTGGGAATCCTTTTTGCCATTTTTATGGTGGAGCTTGGGCTCAGCTTCACTTCTCTCCCATAGCAATTCTTGGGGAAAGAAAAGTCTTGATAGGATGTTGATGGGGAAGGTTCCAGCTGGCCTAGTAGAGTCTGGAGAGAAGGCTTAGCCCTCCCCAAACTGTGTCAAAGAGCTGCACAGCAAGCAGCATAGTCAAGCTCAAGTGAACCTGAGCTGCATTGTTCTAGAAAAGGGGCAGAACGTTTCAGGACTGACTATGCAGCAACCAGATACTTTCTGACCAGCAAGTAACATATTTTGTCTATTATTGGCATGGACAGCATGGTTGAAAGGGCACTGCATGTGCAGAAAACTTTGAGATAGACATAGCTATAACTCACTGCTATGGGATAGATGACATCAAGATGTGGGGGGTGTATCGTATGGGGTGACCCAAGCTCTGTTGTGGGGTCTGCAGACCCAGTTCCTTATCTGTCATTGGAGTCATCATGTTTTAATGTGTATTGTACAAAAACTACTGTTTTGATTGGAGATCGTTGTTTATATTGAATGAAGAAGAACAAGAAAAACTGCAGCTCATTCCTTACCCCCCAGGCCAACAGCTTGGCAGAGGCAGATCTAGGTGAGCACCTCTGACAACCACACCAAATTGCCCAAGTGGCAATTAGTGCCGCTGTCAAAGAACTGGTAACCAGGGATTGCACTCTGGTCAGCCTCCTGCAGTGGAGACCAAGCAAAGTGCAGCTCATCCTCCCACTACCACAGGCTAAGGACGCTGATCAGAGAGCAACATCATGTGCCTCTCCCTTGTCAGCTGGCAGCCACGATGGCTGGAAAGCCTCTGACATTCATGCCAGCTGCTTCTTCGGCACTTTGGTATGGCTGTCAGGAGCACCCAAAGCAGGACCTTTCTGCTGCCCGTGCTAAGTGACTCTGTAGGGTCCGGGGCTTCAACTGGATTTGCTGTGTCATCCAGGTTCAGACAATATATCAAGCCATAGCTTGTTGAGGTGACTTGATAGCCACAAAGAAGCCTCCCAGCAGAAATGCACCAGATTTGGACCACGCACTAAGCCACAGTGGCTCCAAAGTCATGGTGGCTTAGGGTGCTATACAAAGCCAGCCATTGACTTTTTTACCCTTGTCATCTGGAATTTCAGTGTAATGTGTTTGGTTTCTGATAATCATGGAGAGATTCAACAGGTTGTTGTGTGGTTTCCATGCAGCTCCTTCCAATGCCGTAACTCAGAAGCTCTAGTTTGTAGTTTATAGAAAAACAACAAAAACATAGAATCCCATGGAAAGAGCAGCCACAGAAGAGGTCACTCTAGGCATCTGATCTCTACTACCCACAACATCCTAGCAACACTTATGTCAGCAATTGTTTTGTTCCTCTGGGCTAAGTGCTGTGTCTATCACTCTGTTTACTTTCTGCAACAGAGAAACCAAGTAAATGGTCAGAGAGAAAAGAGCCTATGTGGTGTAGAGGTTAAGAGTGGAGGATTGGGACTCAGATCTGGTTCTAGTTTCTGCTAAGCCTTGAAGCCAGCTGGGTGACTTTGGGCCAGTAACAGATTTTCAAGCTGTCTTCACAGGGTTGTTTTTGTGGGGATAAGATTGAAAGCAGGAAGAGAATTATGTAAGCCACTTGAAGCTCTTTGTAACAAAAAAGGTAGGATATAAATCTAATAAATAAATAGGGGAATCAGAGCACAAGTGTCTGTTTTAATGTAAGTATAGCACCATTGGGAGTTGGAGTGCATTAAAGAGACGGAAGTGCAATGAGGAAAGAGGGAGAACCTGCCTCAAAGCTTTAGTAATCAGGAAGTGGCAGCTTAGGCCAACAGGGATCAATACAGTAAAGAAGGGGATTTTGCTCATGAGGGCTACTGGGAGGCATGGTGAGAGTGGGAGAATAGAGGAGGGAGCATGGAAACTGCATGACTGTCTGTTCAAAAACCTCAATCCTGTGTAGTTTCCATGGCTTGCATGCTGCTTAATAGGCAAAGCTGGCCATTGCCTATTAAGCAGGGACAAGTAGGAAGGTGAAATTTGCTGTACAATTGATAACAGAGACTCACATACTATCGATGTCACCAAATGTGCAGATATTGCTCATATTCTCTATTTCTATGGGCAAAATCCCATGCATGTTTAAGTAGAAAAGTCTTACATGCTGATTAGGGCATACATGAGGTATAGGAACTTTTCTTTATCTGTCTAGACATGCATAAGAGTATACGTCATCGGATTTTTCAAAGCCATGTTGCAGTTGCACTCAGTTGCAGAAGGAAAAAAAAATAAACAGACTTGGTGCAGACATAGGTGGCAAGGGAAGCCTGTGTTTGACCATGGCAGACCCTTATAATTAACAGGATGAACTAGCAGGACCATATCCAGGGAGCAGCTAGTGCAGCCTTGCTCCTAAAAAGAGGGTCTGGCCCCATTAGCAATGCTGCTGCTTTCCAACCTATAAAATGACTTTGGCTTGTTCAGGGTGGCTCAATTACAAGGGTAAACCAAGCAGCACACCACCCAACTACACTTCGTGTTATGCTGCTGTTGGCCCTCAACATCCCAGGCAAGGCAACTGTTACGAATACACTCCTTTCCTTACATGGATGTGGCCTGTCTTTAACTCTCTTGATATTTAACACTGCCACCAGGAATTTTAATTCCAGTTTTATTAACTAACTTCCCACAGTATTGTTTCCAAGCTGGAAGGCTCATTCCTTGGCCTATGCAGTCCCGAGCATGAGATGCTGATAAACAAACAGCCTATGAGTCTGAGTTAACAACAAACAAAATAAGACTTTATTTGTACAATAAGCATAGTGGTTTCAAGATGTTCAGTAACTTATTTCCTTAGTAAATAAAACAATGTATAATAATAACTGCTGAGGTATCTCACTCTTTCCCTTCACATTCCTCACACACAGACCCTCCTTTCTCTCAGGTTTCTCTCAGCTTCTATCTCTCACACCCTTTTCATACTTGACAATATTGTCCCTAGTTACTAACCTGTCCTCTAAGTATTCTACTTCCTTCTTTAGAATCTTAAATGCTTTTCACAGCACTCTGTAGGATTCTAATTAGAAGGCTGCCTCTTCGTATTCTATAGACTTCTGTCAGACCACAACTCTGTCTGTTAACTTCTGACAGATCACACTTGAGTGTAACTGCTGACAGACCACCACTCTTTCTGACTGAAAAGTATCTATTTTTCTCTCCTTGCACACTTCCAAGCTCCACCTACACACTCTCAGTTGCCAACCAATCACTTCTTTTACTCCCCTTGCTCTTCTGAAACTTACCAGCATTTAAAGGAACACAGTCCTATAACACTTGAAATCATTACAGCAGTAGTATCATTTCAGTGAAAGGATGGCTGGAGCTTGAAGGAAGTGGCAGCCCCAGTGATAAGAGCATGGGGGTGGCATGGAAGAGTTGGTTGGGCCAGCTGGGACAAGAGCCATGTGAACTGGGAGTGTGGCACAGCTTGGGTTGAGGAAGGGGCATTGAGTTGCCTGTCACTCAACCCCAGGAAACAACTGTGTTTTGAAGTAGCAGGAGATGCCACTGCACCTGAGAGAAGCAAGCTGCAGGGGCCAGGATAGGTTCTATTGACACAAAGCTCTGTTTTCCAGTATCTGGGGTGTGTGTGTGGGGGGGGGGGGGGGGGGGGGGGGGGGGGCAGGAGGGACTGGGTGTATGAATTCATTTGAATTAGTCAAGAGTCTATTTCTAATCTGTCTACTGCAGCACAGGCGAGCAGCTGAAGGAGAAACAAATAAATGGCCTCCAAAGTGCTTGCAGAGCACCAAAACAGTCAAATTATTTTGTGTAACAAATACAGACAAGGCCTGTTTTTATGGTTTTCCTTTTGTGCAACAACTAGTCAATATTAAGTTGATCGATAATTAAAATCATACTTGGCCAAAACATGCATATATTTTCTGCGGCTCTTCTTGAATAACTAACTGATGTGACCCAGTCACACAATAGCTTTCAGGAGTGCAGAATATCCATGAGGTAGCTGGACTAGAAATGAGCCAGATCTGCAGCACCCAACAATTATCCCTATTTCCTCCTTTTGATCTATGAAAACAAAGCTGAAATACCAAGAGCAAGACAAAACACCACGGATTTCACATGCATTTCTCTGCAGAGAAGAATTCTTCACAAAAGCTTCAGTTCAGCTTGCAGTAGTTGTGGGCATACCACCTACAACTTGCTAGCAATTCTGAGTGGGATAATAGTATTCTTGTGTGGATAGGAAGGAAAATACAGTGGGTTATTTATCAAGTGAACTAGCGCGTTATTAAAATAGCTTTGCAAAACATTTTGACTTGCATCTGGTGACATTTTTAATCTAATAAAACTGTCTCATCAACATAAACATCTAGCATTCTCCTGCCAAATGAGTGCTGCATGAAATTAACATGCAAGGCATACAGCAATAGAGCAATTCAAATAAATATTTTTGGAATTCCAGGAAGAATTCAAAGCCACTTAGAGGAAACATTTGCCAGCTCAACATTTTGAAATGTCTTATACACATCTCTGTGTAATAACAGATGGAGCACAGGACAAAGCAGAGATGCCAGCACATCATGAAAATATAAAGCTGTTCAGAAGATTAAACATAATCCTATTTAGTGACTGAAAAGACATCTAAGAAATGGATGTGTAATGGGGTGCTATGCCCCACATTATAGCTATATTCATAACAACCCTTGGGTTTATTCTCTTTTGTGCTAAGAGAAATGCAAGGTATGGATTCTAATTAAACTAGCACTATTATTTACAAAGTATGAGCCAAGCCAAATAAAAGAATTCTCCATTGATTTGTAAAGAGCTTGGATTTGGCTCAGATACTTCCCAAAGTAAAAACTACAACAGTACTTACTATGACGAGTATTTTTATCACACTGAAACCATTGTACAATTAGGCTGACATAGAGGAATAGAAAACCACTAATTGGTACCTTAGAAAGTCAGGGAGAAATAGTTCAAAAACACACTTTCCAAATCAGCAGCAATATCTTATGGTGCTTTCATGTTAAAAGCCCTAGGACTAGTTGAGTCACATCCCAAACTGTTATCTATTATGCTTGATTGTGAAAGGAAGACAGGAAACCACACCCTTCTGCATTCCATGGATGCAGTCTTTATCTTCTATATTGCATGCAAATCTATCATGTTCATCAGGGCTGGTCTTTGGGATGGGCCAGCTAGTGATCAACCAGGGTGCCAAGCTGAGCAGGGTTAGCAGCTAAGCTGGAGGGGAGAGTACAAGGTGAGCTCTGTGGCTGAGCTCTACAATAAGAGAAAGTGGCCATGAACTTTCAGCATGAACATGAACTGTTCATGCTGAAAGACAGCACTGTCTATCAGGGCACTGTACTTGTTCTTGACTGCTTTGTCAGTGTATTACTAAAGAAAAAGGGCCAGACTAAAACCCAATAGAGTTACTTCTCCAAAGCTGATATTTAAATTTAAGGGACACCTCCACTGACATCAAGGAGTTTTCCTAGATATGCAAGGAGGCGCTTCAAAGATGCCATTTCTGTTGGAACCATCTGTGGCAGGGGAGAGACCACCTCCCCCTTGAGCTAAAGTAAAATTTGGCTGATGGATATTAAAGATTTCGATTACGTTTCTTTCTAAGGCATTCTTCCCCAGTTTGCTGCCCTCTAGCTTTTTGGACTTCAGCTTTCATCAGCCCAAGCCAACATGGTCAATAATCAGGAATGCAGAGAGTTTTAGTTCAGCATATCTGGAGAGCACCAAATTAGGCATGGCTGTTCTAAGAAAACCAAACCTGCACTGGCTCTGGAACATCCCACTGCTCACAGAATAGCGAGCCTGCAACAATAACGGCACCAATTGTGACAGTGTGACAGAAACGGCACCAGTCTCCTCACCTCACGCACCAGGTGCTTGGAAGAATGTATGTGGAATGTGCTATGAAGGAACAGAGCTTCAACACCAGGGCATCAGGCAAATATCCATTATTCCAGCAATTAGGAGATCTCCTACCATGCCCTAAGTTGGCTTGTCAGTACTGCTCAGCTTGATACATAATAAACCAGGGGAGCCTAGAGCAAAATTATGTGAAGCCAAAAAGCTTAAGTCAGTATAATGACAGGCTATCAGATGTTTTCTGACACTTGCTTTTTAAAAAACGTACTTCTGAGGTTGCAAAAAAGGCAAACAACACACTATGAGAAAAATATAAGAAGAGTCAAGGATCTATCTAGTCCAGGGTTCTGTTCATACAGTGGGAAACCAGCTGCTTGCAATAAACCCTCAAGCAGAACAGCACCCTCTTGCACGTGTTGCCCAGCAAGTGGTACACAGAGGCATTTAGCCAACAGAACTAAGGGGCATGGATAGCCTTGTTTTCCATGGACTTTTCCAAGCCCTTTGTAAAGCCATTTCTACATCTTGTAGAACTCAAGTCCATAGTTCAACTCTGTGCTATATGAAAAAATACTTCTTTTATATTTCCTAAATCTCCCACCAATCAGCTCTATGGAATGGTCCTTGGTTCTAGTATTATGAAAGAGGGAGAAAAAATCTCTCTCTATCCGCTTTCTCCATATCATCCTGTTTTGCATGCCTTTATCATGTCTCCCCTTACTCACTCTTTAAAGCTAAAATCTTCCAGATGTTGTAAACTTTCCCCATAGGAAAGATGCTCCAGATTCTTGATCATTTTAGTGATACTTTTCTACACTTTTTCCACCTATACAATATCCTTATTCAGGTTTGGTGACCACAGCTGGGCATAATATTCATAGTGTGGTTGCACCATAGATTTGAATAAGGGGTGTATGATCCTCTCTACCTCCTTCCCTCTCTTGCTTTATAAGTCTCTTTTAAGCCCAGGGGTTCCCAAATGTTAATACCCAGGCTGCATTTTATTTTCTGGTTTGAAAATCAAGCACACACACAGATGTTTCTCAGCTCCCAGAACATTGGTAGGTATCCTCCTTATGGTATGAGTCATTTAATACTACCATCCTGGCATTCTGCTGATGCCTTTGCCCAAATGGGCTAATGGATATGAACAAGCTTTCTGGCTAGTGTACCTGTGAGAGTCTCCCATGCTTGTCAGCTGTAGCATGGTTTGAATCAAGAAAAATCCTAAAGGTAAAAAGTAAAGGTAAAGGTTTCCCGTTGACATTAAAGTCCAGTCATGTCTGACTCTAGGGGGCAGTGCTCATCTCTGTTTCCTAGCCAAGGGAGCCAGCGTTTGTCCGCAGACAGTCTCCGTGGTCATGTGGCCGGCATGACTAAACACCGAAGTGCACAGAATTCTATTTGCCTTCCCACCGAAGTGGTACCTTTTCATCAACTTGCATTTGCATGCTTTCGAACTGCAAGGTTGGCAGGATCTGGGACAGAGCAACGGGAACTCACCCCATTGTGCAGATTCAAACTGGTGACCTTTCGATCAACCAGCCCAGCAGCACAGCAGTTTAAACCACTGAGCCACCTGCAGTCCCCCATGCTTGTCAGCTGTAGCATGGTCTGAATCAAGAAATCCTAGTGTCCTTTAATTCCTCCTCTGGGACCTTGTCATCACCCTTATATGGACACACTATGTCTGGAATGGGAGCTCCACATTCTAACAGACACACAGCGGCAGATGAACCCAATGTGGTGGCTGGATTTCATAATTCTACGGTTCATTTTTGTAATGTCCTAACCAGCTCAAACTAGTCCTGCATGGGCTATGCTTCACTAAAGATTACATATATCTCAAAAAATCCTAGGATGCTTCCATATAGAGGGCTCTTTGCACTACCAATCACAGGGACTGTGCAGCTATTCCATCTTTCATTCCTTAGTAGATATTTTTCTGGTAAGAAAAAAGGGGGCAAAAAATAAAGACTGTGAGTTATGTTGAGCTAAGAATGAATGACAGGCGCAAAGTCAGCCAGTGAGTGTCATGGCCAAGTGGGGACTGAATATTTCAGGTTCCCAGTCCAGCACTTTAACCACCATACCGGCTCTCCAGATTGAAGATGACACCATCTAGATCCCCTGTAAGAATCTGTCAATGAGACAAGTCAATCACATCACAAACACTTCCTCTGGAAGCAGCCCTATTCATGACTTCTGATTACAGCTATCAAAGGTACAAAGTCAAATGAAAGATAATTTAATTCCCTTCAACTGCATCTGCTCTATTACATGCTTCCTTCTGCTCTGTTCTCTTTAATTTCAGCTGCTCCTAATGCTATAGCAGCAATAAATAAATGCTACCTCTACCTTCCTTGCTTATCTTACTTAGGCTGCTGTCGCATAATATGTTGAAAACCACAGATAAAAAGCATTGTATAAAAAGACAGCATGTTACGGAAACTAGGACAGACCTCTGGCTTCAGTTACTACTGAAAAAATTGGGACATTTGTGGGCTATTGTAGGAAGTGTGGGGGACATCAGTAAGATTTAATGCAGAAATAATCTGTTGGGAATTTCATAACTGTTCAAACATATTTTCTGGTACTGTGACACACATGAAATAAAAGAATTTTTAAATTGGACTTGGTGCTCAAGAGAACCTAGATGAATGTTTTCCCATTTGATCTTTATTAGATTTTTTGACACAATTGGGTACATTGTGTTGAAGTAGGTAAGTGGTGAAATGTTAAAGGCATTACAAAAGGACAGGAACATTTTTAGTAGCTTCTACAGACACAGTGCAGGAATAGAAAATGCCAAAGAATTTTTAGTTTCTCTGCCACTGAGAGGAAGCATCATTCAAACCTATGTTCCAACAACAGATGCTGAAGAAAAAGAAATTTTGAAGAGAAAGAAATTTTGTAAAAAATATGCAAGCATCCAAGAGCAAATTGATAACACACCAAACTCAAAGGTGATGGGAACACAAAAGTAGGAAACAAAGCAAAATCAAATGCCATGGGAGAATTTAGTCCATGGGTAAGAAAGGAAGCAGGAATGACTGATAGAATTCTGTGACACCAACCATCTGTTTATAACAAATACATACATCAGGCAACCAACCAGATGACTGTACACATGGACATCACCAGATGGCCATATATATATATCAAATACACTACGTAATTGGAAATAAAAGATGGAGAAACTGTATTCTCCCTGCTGAAACATGACCAGAAGCAGATTGTGGTAGTGACCACATCAGAATCAGAGGAAAGCTGAAAAAGGTCTCCAACAGAAGTATAATGTCAAAATAGAATTCCTTAGGTTTTAAAGTCCCCATAGAAAACAGATTTGTATTACTGAACTCAGTTGACCATGTAGAACTGTGGTCTGAAACCAAATATATTATTAGTGAAGAATGCAAAAAGATAATTTCTGTAACAAAAGAGAACAATAAGCTAGGTGGATGACAGAAGAAACACTCACAATTGAAAAGAACTGGTAGGAATCAAAAGCAAAAGGTAACAGTAATAAGGTCCTATTCATGAATAACTTTTTCACCGATTGACTTTTCATGTAGAGACAAAAATAACTATTACAATAGCCAGTGCAAAGAAATAGAATAGTAAAATAGGAAACATACGAGTTCTCTTCCAGAAAATCCAAAAATTAAAGGGGAATTCAAACCTAGATTAGAAATGCTGAAACACCATCAGGGAAACATACTGTAGGACCAGGATAAAAATAAAGAGAAGATGAAAGCAATATACAGAAGTACTATATAGAAGAGATAAAAGATTGACAGACCTTTTAAAAGACGAATCTTTGTCAGGGTCCAGGCCACAGGCAACAGGAGTTGAGAAAGAGCCATCAGGATGCAGGCAGCAGAACCTGAGGCAGGGAGATTCTGCACATTGTTCAGGGGTGCTGGTTGGGTCAGGTGCAGAGTCATGGTCAAGAAACAAGCCAAAATCAAGAACCAGGAGTGTGTATCAGAACCAGACAAGCATGTTGTGAACGAACCAGGAAGATAAGCAGAACAGGTACCTGAGACAGAGTAACCAGGAAGGATTCAGGAGCAGTGTAGGCAAGGAGGTGAGGCAAGGTAAGCCAAGGCAGGAACTGGGTCAGGCAAGCACTGGAACACACAGGCGCAAACAAGAAGACCTGAATTGCTGAGGCAGCATCTGGGGGAAAGAGCATATTCTTATATAGCTCCTCCCCCAGCTCTCCAAGCTGGTGCTCACAAGGAAGCTGAGAACTCCAATAGGGCCTGGGCCCAATCCTGCAGTTACTGCAGTGGCTGCTTTGGTTTTGGTCACCAGATGGAGCCCTAGAGCTGCCCAGATCCTGACAATCCTATGCAAAAGAAACTGCAATATTAGAATATTAGCAGTTATGAAAGCACTTGGAAGGAATAAAGCACTGCAGTATATAAAATATGAATAGAGCTATTCCCACTGCACAGATTGAATCAGTCTGAATCTTAATAAGAATATGGCAAGAAATAAGGAAAGATGGAAAACAAAATGGCCCACAGACTGGAAACACTCAATGTACATTTCAAAAACAATATATGCAAAAGAATGCAGCAACCATAGGACCATTGTACTAATTTCCCATGCAAGCAAAATGATGCTCAAAGAGTTACAACAGAGAATACTACCCTATATGGAGTGAGAAATGCCTGACATTCAAGCTGAATTCTGAAAAGGAAAATGCATTCATGATCACAGCACAAATAAACTTTGACTACTGGAGCACACCAAAGAATTTCAGAAGAATATATGTATGCTTTATAGATCACAAGATGGTATGGATGGCTCTGAAAGAAATGAGTGTGGCTCAGCACTTGATTGTCCTGATTTGTAACCTGTACTGTGGACAAGAAGCTACTATTAAAACAGAAAATGGAGAAACTGAATGGTTTGCTGTAGTCAAAGGCATCAGAAAAAGGTGATTTTCTTATCTGTTCAATCCATAGGCAGAACGTATCAGAAGGAGAGCTGGATTAAGATTAGAGGAAGAAGTTAAAATGGATAGAAGATGCATCTATAATTTACAACATGCATTTTATTGGCATAAAGCAACAACAAATTGAAAGGACTGGTGAAGAAAGTGCAAAATCAGGATTACAACTGATTATTAAGAAAACAGAAATCTTTACTACATAAGATTCACAGAACATTACGGTCAACAATGAAGAAAATGAAAGTGTGAAAGATTTTGCATACTTTCATTCAGTCATCAGTTTAAATGGAGACCACAGCCAAGGAATCTGAAGAAGACTGAGAGTTGGAAGGGCAGCAGTGAAAGAACTAGAAAAGTTCAAGTGTAAGGACATTTCACTGGATGCCAAGATCATCCACACTATTGTATTCCCAATCACTGTGTATAGGTGTGAAAGCTGAACAGTGAAGGAAGCTGACAGGAAGAGAATTGATGCATTCAAACTATGGTGCGGATTGAGAGCTTTGTGAATCCTCTGCACTGACAGAAAGATGAACAATCAGGCCCTAAATTGGATCAAGACAAAATGATCAAACTGAGGCTTTTGTACTGTGGGCACATCATGAGAAGGGAAGACTCATTGGAGAAGACAGTCATGCTAGGAAAAGTTGAAGAAGTAGAAGAGCAAGGCCAACTATGAGATGGATCAATTTCATAAAGAAAATCACAATATTGAATTGACAAGCGCTGAGCAGGGCCATCAAGGACAGGACATTAGGGAGGGCATGCATCCATAGGGTGACGATAAGAGGGAGATGACTTGATCTCAGGCAGCAATAACAAAACTTCCTTGCATGGATTCAAGGGAGAAAGGAAACAGGAATGGTTGTGAGCATATGCATTTTTCAAAGGACTGGAGACAGGGAAACAGCATCTCCACACATCTACTTCTGTTTTCACAGGGTCAGGATAATAGGAAACACAAACAACCCACTTCAAACTCTGAGATGCTGATCTATAAAGGAGACTTGGTAGTATAGAAGTAGTGTATGCTCTTGACTGGCCTCTACAGGAAAGAGGAGGCTGCACTAGATAAAACTTCATTCTGGTGCAGCATGGTTCTTTTTATGTTCAATTACAATATGTCCAAGCTCCCATGATTACAGGTTTCTCTGCAATATTTTCTGTTCATTCCTTACTACAATCATTGGAACCTCTTGAAATGCCCTAAATCACAGCCATAGAAAGCTAGTGTGTGGGCATGCAATCAGGCAACCATGTGAAGAGTTGCTCAAGAAACCATGCCTCCTAACTTCCTTTATTTACTTATTTAAAGTTTTTATATGCCGTCCAATACTAAAAGTCCCTGGGCGGCTTACAAAAAACAAGAAACGAAACAACCACATACAACAAACAACTAACATTTTTGCTAGATTGAAGCAGGCAGTATGTCTCATGGACAGAGTATTGGCCTTAGATTAGGGAAACCTGGGTTCCAAGTCCTCAGTTAGTTGTGAAACTTTGACTAGTAATCATGGACTAGTTCATCCATGATTAATTAATGCATGAAAAGAGGAACATCTCAGCCATACCTTCCTCAAATTTTCAGGGTGTTTCATTTTCTAGAGAGGTGCCTGTTCACATCAGCACCTTTCATGCATGCAGGGCAATGGATACAATAATGAAAGAAATGGTTCTCTTCTTTTGCGATCATTCAATATGAAAAGATGAACACCTTAAGAAGGCTTCTCTGTCATTGACTCTACCTCACAGTGTGGATGTGAGCCTTATATGTACATTTGGGATGGGAGGGACCATGCACATTGCCCCAAACATCTTGAAGGAAGAATGACATGCAAATGGAACAATTCATTCATGGTCTGAAAATGGACTCAAAGGGGCAATGCAATGGCAATTCTAGATGTATGTGTGGGACACATTAGATGTGATTAGATTGGCCGGGGCAACTTATTTTATATTGTTATTTTTTGCATTTTAACTTATGTTTGTATTTTTAATTTAATGTTATAATTATTTTTTAACTTAATGTTGTAAGCCGCCCCGAGGCTTCGGCGAATGGGACGGCATAAAAATGTTTTAATAAATAATAAAAATAAATAAATGTTTCAGTAAGGATGACTTAAAATTCTCATTTAAACAGTATTTATGTTATTAGTATCAGCCTGCTGGGTCTCAAAGGTAGCAACTACACAGCTTCTCTGCTAATGAGTCCCAAGGTTAGTAAAGGATATCACCTACTGTTTTACCAACTCAAGCTAATTCTTTGAAATTAAAATCAGTTACCTGCATACAGGACATGAATTCAGAGCAATATTCTAAAATCTATACCAAGCAGCCTCCAGGAATACTTTCAACAACAGCATGACAAAATAATGTTATTTTTTCCCAGTTCTTTTAAATTCATTGTATCTTGGTCCCATCTGAGTACATTTTACAAAAATTGTTTTTGTTAAGGCAGATGCCCAGTATTTGAAGCAAAATTCTAAATTTGATAATGTGAATTTACATTGGTAGAAACAGAAGTGATTCCATGCAGAAAAAATGCCTGGCCAATGGGATGTGATCTCTTTCAGCTACTGAAGCATTTTGAATGAAGGCTATGGAGCACTTTTCCACAACTAGTATATATTGCCTGGATGACTGACTAGAACTGGGGCTATGATACAGACCAAGGCTGTAATACTGAATCTTATCTTTTCCTCAGGGTAGCAGTCACAATAACATCTTTTGCAAGGTGAATACATCGTGAAGTATTTTAGTGGCAAGGCTTAGCTCACAGATGCATTTATTTATTTTACAAGCTGGATCTGCTCCTGTTCAAGATTCCCTATGGCTGTGATTCTATACCTGGCAGCAAGATCAGTAAATAGTTGATATTCACATGTGAGCCTGCTTTATATGCTGATAGTTGCAATGCTCTACCCACTCAGATTAGTGGACTGTTTCTACATTGACCACTGCTTAGAGAAGTTACAGGAATTTTTATGTTCTTACATAATCTCAGGCTACTTGTCTGCTGGCATCACACATATACAACCGAGAGGGGACATTTATAAAATAGATTTCCATATATCACATCAATCCATGGATGGGGTGCACTGCATAAACCTCCTCCTGCTTCTTCCAAATGCATCAGAACATTAACAATGAGGGATTAATCCATTTTGCCGATTACATAGTTTGATCCATAGACACAGCCTTATGGTTGCAATGAATTACGTGGCCCAGATGAAATTATCCTGCTTTTGGTCTTTTAGGGAATAGAGGGAGAACCTAGAAGGCCATAAAAGAGGCTGGAGTCCTACCTCCAACCTCACAAAAGTGCACTGGCAGTAGAACTGGGACTCCAACTCTGGGAGAGAACCTTGCCAGTTGCAGTGCCAAGGTTGTAAGATCCAGAGGCTAGAGCAAGAGAACAGCCTGTGGAGGGGGGTGCAGGCAGGGGAGGAACTCTTTATGCACCAGGGCAGAAGGCCTAAACAGCCAAAATTGGGGTGCAAAAATGACTGTCACCTCCATGTGCATTCTGCCCCCCATTAGATGCCCATAATCCTCTGAGATCGGGGTTGCAGGCAGTCACATTGGATGTGCTGCCCATTACTATTCACAAATAAACAAGTGGTCAGTTACCCAATATGCATGTAGAGTAATCTTAAACATTGTGATTTATAAGTAAATCCCATTAAATTTGCAAAAGTCTCCCATTCTGCATGCTCTTACCTGGGGCTTAACTGGGAAGACAGTAGAACTTAACATCTGAGCAAATATGTTCTATATGCATAGCATAGTTGTTAATCCACAGGACCGGCAGCACAGAAGCAAATCTTAGAGTCATGTATTCGCCCTCACATAAAGAATGTGGCCCAATACCTACTTGTGATGGTCCTTATTTATGCCCATTTATAAGATCCAGCCACTGAAAGGGGGCAGAAGAATGAAATGCTAATTAAAATTAAATAAAAGTATACATGCAGGCTTCAAGACACACAATATATTCTACATGTGGAAGATATCATATGTACAAGTCCAAGAGTCCCTACATATACACACACAGAGAAAAGGGAGGGAGGGAGGACAAATGCACTGTAGAACATCACATCTCAGGTATTTATTTTTCTGTATGCATAAAAATTCATAGATAATTTTTACTTCATTTCTTCACTGATCTGAACCTGGCTTCCAAGATATTGTGAGGCTATATCTAGAGATATTAATGTTAAAATAATGCAGAGCCCAAATATTTAAAGCTGTAAGTAGAATCTCTTCCCCTCTGTTTCATAGGTTTCCCCTCAAAAGGATAAAATAGCAAGAGAAGCAATTAATCTTATGATCCCAATTCTTTTTCTCATCCCTTCATGACCTAATTCATAATCTTAAGATGTCTGATTCACAAATGCCAGCGGCCTGATTAAAGAGTTGAGAGTGGGGTCATGTCATGCCAACAAGGAAGTACAGAGGTCTTTCCAAATGCCAAATATAAAAACAGGGTTTCATGCTGCAGTGAGGGCTATACAAGCAGGCATTTTTGTTTCAGGAAAAAATATAAGTGCTGCAAGTCAAGTTGGAATTATGACAGAAGGACAATATTGGACATGTTGCTGTGTTTAATCAGGCAAACACACCCTCTCACAGTGCAACCCTCGCATGTAAGCCCCATTCATTTAAATGAGACTTACTCTCAGGTATGTACTTTCCCAGATTTTACTGGACTGCAACTCCTATCAGCCCTAACCAATGGTGAAGAATGATGGGAGGTGAAGTCCAGGAATACTTGAGAGCCACCCATTCCTCATAAGGCTGCATTTTAAAAGGAAAAGTAGTGTTAAAACATTTGCAAAATTGCTCAGGGGTGGTAGTAGAGAGGATAAATGGTTGTGTACACCAATCTATGTTTCTGAAGAGGTACTGAAGAGGTACATGGGACATTTGATGGGAACCACAGTGAGTGTGCTTCTAGAATTCCTTCCCATGGCTGCACAGCTAAAACATACTGACCTAGAGTAAATGATAAAAAATTAATGACTATCTGTATTAGATGCCTGGGCTGGCCTCACCTCTTGCAATCAGAATTCTCACTAAATTTCTGTTGGAGCATGTCAAAGTGGAGAACATCATCCTTTTCCCAGTCCTGAAGCTGCTTTTCTGTTTAAAGGTGGGACTGGAGTTCCCTGCCAGTTCAGTTTCCTGACTTCTGAGAGGCAACTGGTGCAACCTGGATCTGGGAATCTGAATTATCCTATGACACCTTTCCTCCCCACTTCAGATAATGTCTAGGTGCTATAGGATAGCTCTCTAATACTATCCTACATCATTCTCAATACAATGTTTGAGAACTCCCCACAGAATGTCATTTTAATGGGGAAGATCCAACCAGATCCATCGGGCCCATCTTTCAAAGCAGTCCCAAAGGTCCAAGAATGACTTTATTAACAGCAGTCAACATAGCACTATAAACTTTTAACACATTTTTGCTCTTGCCGTGGGGTAATCCATCCCATAGAAAAGGGGGCTCTTTTTTAGCTGTTTACATTAAATACTTACCAACTTGTATCCTCATTAATTACTCAGGGTGCTGAGTTGGACTTCAAGGTTGGAGTTTTGCTGGAGCTGCTGACAACAGTACATCAAATTGAAAGTTCTAATTAAGAGAAAAGTTATTTATAAATATTGGGTTGTATCCAAAGGCCATGCATGGTCTTTCCAGCCTTGTCCTTCCACTAGCAGCTTCTCACCATCTCTAAAGGCTGAGAGAGCCTCTAAGGTTGAGAGAGTCATTCACAGTAGCAGCTGCCACAAAAGGAGAAACTCAATCATCTCCACCCCATGCTTATGCCTCATAAGAGTGTGGTCTCTGGATGAAGTCATCTGGCTTAAGAAGTCACCACAATGCTGATGAAGTCCATCTCTCTCTCTCTCTCTCTCTCTCTCTCTCTCTCTCACACACACACACACACACACACCCCTTTTCATCACACCCATGGCAAGCTGGGGGTGTTTTGAGCCAGGGCCTAGATGTGGTGAACTGGATTTGGGCCAATAAACTGAGACTTAATTCAGCCAAGACAGAGGTGCTTTTAAGAAGGTAGCTCAGTTATTGATCCAGCATTGCCACTGGAGACACAGGTGGCTTCACATACCTTTTACCAGCTTAGGCTGCTACAACAACCCTAATGGAATCTGGCCAAAGACAGGCTTGCTGTAGTGATCTATGCTCTTGTAACCTTTGGTTTAAATTCATCCAATGTGTTGCACCAAGACATACTTTGGAAAATGAGCAAAGCAAAGCAAACCAGGAAATGCAACAGAGAGCAATAAACAAGGTGGGAGAAACTAGCTGGTGAAAATAATACTTTCTGATAGAGTGATTTTGTCCTTACAATCCACAGCACTGAGTTATAAACAATAGAAGAGTGCTCAGTTTACGAGAAAGCCTCCAGTATGACTCCAGTAATAGTCAGGGTACTATGTGTACGATGTATAACCACAGCTGATCCTTGACTTTATCAGAACAGCCTTTACCAGCATGCACTTATCTATACTGGAGCCAAAACATTCCTTCCAGTTTTATAACATGCAGAACAGCATATGCATATGCTTGGACATGTGATTACATTATTTTTGGAGTGACAAGTCAAGGGTCATACGCTGGTGTTGCAACTGGTGCTGATACAACAGTGTTATTAATCAACTGGTGCAAGAGGTTTAGACTTTAAAATGTACATGTGCATATAAGCTTTTGAGTATATATTATTATGCTAGACAAGCTTTTATATGCTAGACCACTGAAGAAGACCTTAGGTGAAAACAAGCCGATATTATTCATGTTTGGTATTGAAGGAATTATAGCACAATAAGTTTGTACTCTCTTCTGCTGTTTATGACTGAATGCCTGCAGCTTGTATAGAAAAGAAATTGCTCTGTTTGATATTTTGGAAATAACTCATTTTTGTCAGTTAGTTTATTCTCTGTTCCTTGCTCTCTCTGGATTTTGAAAATGGTGTGGCTTTTCAGTTACAATAGGTCTGCAAGATTGTTCAAACGGACTGGAAATTTTGATCATGTTATACCAGTATAGTGGAAGACCATTGTCATTTCAATGCATTAGCAGTACACAAAGAGGTCATTTCCAAAGATTTTTGGTTGGGCCAGTTTCTTTTAATGATTAGCTATACTTCTACATATGCGTTCTCAGGACCAATTATCTGTTTGAGACTGTACGACCTGAGGCTGATAGATAAACGTCCAGCAAGATTTCAGGGTTAGGCTACTTCTTAGCAGAGTAGGTCAAATGGGAGTTACCAATGCTGGCTTCCAGCTAAAAATTCTCAGAGTTATCAGAGATACCAAGTAGTTGCTTGGCATCTACTCTTTTTGGTGCCAGATGAAGCTCCTTTCATTCTCCCAGGTTTTTAAGAGTTTCTTTGGGTGGTGGGAAATCTTTTTTCCTGCCTAAACATGCATAGGGTTCTGCCCTAATTGTGTTTTGAATTTGTGTTTAAAATTGCATTTTTAAGATCTGCTTCTGCTGTTTGCAAGGCTGGAATTGCTACCTGAATATTTTTTATTGTTTTAGATTTATTGTAATATTTTTCTTCAAAACATCCAGAGAACCTTGGTTATACAATATAATGCCATATCAATATTACTTGTTAATAATAAATAAATAAAATAGTACAGTTATAACTATACAGAGTGTTTCATACTCTCCACTTACCTGAGCAAAAGTTCAAGTGGCAGTGCTAAATAAAAAATATAATATAATCAATGAGCCTAACAAATACAGAAGCAATAGCACCATATTTTTTTTTTTAAACTCAATCAGAATTTTGATATACTGATATATAGATATATAGTCACACTGGAAATTCATCTGCTGTTAGCGGCAGGCTGAAATTGTGGTCTATTAGAAAAAATGACAGATCATTGTTTTCTGCAAGGTCATTTGCAAAACGGGGACGTACTCAGTAGTTTGATGCATTACAGAAACACTACCAGGAAGAGGCCAAATTAGGAGCAGTATCAGCAAAATGCTAAATTAAACCTAACTTTACTCATAATTTGGCATGTGAAATTGCCATAATGTTCTTTTCTTCTCTGACAGTACCTTGGAAGAAATTAAGCACTTGCAGTATTTGTGAATAGGCAGCCAAACAAATAATCTAATTGTAATCACTCTTTGTAGTTTGTGTCACCAATTTTAATTGCCTCATACAAAGAATGAGAGGCCCCAAAATAAAAACATTTTTTTAATGCTCATACAAGCCAGAAAATTAAATCCGATGAAATGGTGAACATTTGACATTTTCATGAATATTGTATGCTTGTTTACTTGTTGCAAAAAGTTGTGCTAATGTTAAAAAACTATGTACTGCTTGGATAGAAAAACTGGACTTTCTGTGGAATCTGCAGTTGGGAAAAAACTGTGTTAATTGAGAATTTTTGCTCTGATTTAAAACTTCCGATCTCACTGCTGTGAGAAAATGATTTGAAAACATGTAGTGCCCTCCCCCCCAATACTCCAAAATCCATCAAGCATCTTGGGGAAGATTTCAAATGATTAAGGGAATCAGAAGAAGATGCAATAACACACCACATATTCTTATTCATATAGGCTGCATTCCCAAGAAAATTTAGAAGGGAATAAATCCCACTGAAAGCAGTGGTACATGCTTGTCAGTAATAATATATTATCTCCCCCTAGCACTGCCACCAGCTCTAAAGAAATGGCACCTTCATTGTGCAGTTCCACCTATGAGATTTCTTATTTATAGCCAATAAATACCACTGTGGGGCAATATAGCAATAACTAAATATTTCTTGGCCTAAGGAACTCTCTGCTGCTATGACTGAAAACTCCATAAGCTGACCCTTTCCCATTGCTACCAATTCTGTAAGAATACTTTAAACTTAACAGTAGCTCAGGTATGAGACTTAAAATTGAGGTGGATACCAACACTAGAGACCAGATAAACTAGTAAACAAGTATCAAAGGTAGTGCTTTGGCTTTTTTTAACTTTTGAGGGTTTCAAAAGACTCCTTAGTGACAATTCTTTAAAGCTCAGGAGATTTTGTTGCTAGCCTGAAGGGGCTTATTTTACCTCAGGCCTCATTCCCTAACCTCCACCCAGTCAAATACACTTTCAGCCAGGTCTAGCATCTAGATATGATACCCAAGCACAGGCTGCTCAAGCAAGTTATCTGGGTTTTTACTGCCTGCTTGTATAACTTTCTTCTGGCAAGTTCTTTCTTTCCTTTTTTCTTCGGGCATCTTCTTGGCATAAATCAGCCACCAGGTAGTTTCAGGTAAATATGAAGCCAGGGTCCTGAATTCTGAAATTGTCTCCCAGACCAAATCCCCATATGACTTCTATAAAGATACCCTCAGAGCGCATACACACTTCTGGCAAAACAGCATTTTATTTCTGCTGTCATTTAGACAAAAAAATTAAATTGTGTACTAAGCAAATATATAACATTCAGCATCATCTACAGAAAGAACAGTCTCCTTGCTATAGCTGTAACTGGAAACATCACTGTCTAGTCATAATAGTTCCTTAAAAAACACACACAGAGTACATCCACTGGAACTTAATTTTTGAAGAAAATTTCTAACCACATCCATTGTAATACATTCCTGTCTACTTCTGAGCAGTACTAGAACAAACCTATGGCACAAGCATTCTCAGAGATGCCACAGGGTTTGAGGAAGGCCTGGCTGGGCCAGCTGTGTTCCTGGCACTGCCTGACCTGCCGCCCTCTTTTTTACCTCAGGGTAGGCACTGCAGCTCAGCCCCCTCCCTGTTTTTGACCTGTGGGGGCAGTGATGGCAGAGGTTTCTCCTCATAGACAACTCACTTGTAAAACAGGGCAGCCAGGTGGTCAAGGCTGCATTTGCTATTTTAGATTAGCTTAATTAGCTTGTTCTTTCTTGAGTTGAGTAGCAGCAAACCAGCTGCATCTGCTGCTTTTGGGAAGCCATGGCTGGTGAAGGGGTAGTCTTCATACTGCTCTTGCACCTTATTCACTGTCCTTTCCCAAGGGCTGCCCTCTGCCTTTTCATGGCTTCCTCTTGCAGAAGCTACCACTGTGGTTCTTTTTTAAACTGTTAAAAGATCTGTGGAAATTTAAAAGCTTACCAGGAGTAGGAGAATTTTGTATGACTAAAGTAACTTCTAAAATAGAATCACAAAGCAGGTGTTGAGACAGTCAATATCTCTTTTTTGGACTTGCTGAAGACTCAGGGAATGTTGAATGGAAGCAAGACAGTGACAAGTGTCAGTTCAATACTCAAAAGTGAGAAAATTACCTTGCTAAGTGGAAGAAATTGTTGCCCTCCCCATTTTTGATGCACCAACTTCTCCAGTTTCTTTTCCCTCTTCCTTTATATCACTTTTCCCTCAAATTTGCTCATACGCAGTTCTGCCTTGACAACTTCCTTGTAAAATACTGCATGCAACTGCCTTTGACAACTGACACTTAGAAGGACACTGACAAAGCAAAATGACACATGCAAGACAGCTGTTAATTGCACACTTCTAAAAGACCAACAATAATAAATTGCAAAATTGCAGATAAGTTTGCACAATTTTCAGAAACAATAAGTGAAGTAGCTAAAACCCTAATACAAGTATTCCAAATGTGCTGATTGATTGATTCATTTTAAGGTGGCAAATAAAAAGGGTTGCAAGCAGAATGAGGTGGGAGCCAGGATAGAGAGACATGTTCTGCTGCTAAAAACACTGAGATACAGGGTTAAGGAAAGGAGGAGGAAATGGAAGATCAAGCTACAAAACGCCCACTTATCTTCTGGGCATAGTGTAGACTGTTCTGTGAACAACCTAGATTATTGTAGCTTGTTTGCAGGGTGGCTCTCCACGATGTACGATGTGGTCATTCCAAGGTACCATCAGGTGCCACTGTACAATCCTCTAGTTTGGTTGCTCAGCGAAGTATTCATCCTCAAGCAAGGGAATCAGAGCAGGGGGCTGGATTAAAGCTTGAATACTAGACGCTTGGGACAGAGAGAAGAGAGACCAAGTTGGGGGAAAGAGATGCAAGAACTGTAGCTGAAAATAGCAATAGAAAAGGAGCAAAGGACAGCACGTGGGGAGGGGGATAGTAGGACAGCGTCTCAGCCGGCAGCTGGATCTTCAAAAGGCGAAAGAGCTGAAACAGAACAGTGGCTATTATGAAGCTCGGGAGAAACTTTCTAGTGTGACCAGCAGCAGCCAGGAAGCCACAAGAACGACTGGAAAAGTACATCCTACAGTTACAAACGGTTCTTTATTCTTTATTTAGGATGTGTGGCATTACATTGCACAGTAGCAAGAGGGAAATGGAAGGCTTTGTACATATTTTCCATGTTATAGATAAAATACTTTTGCTCAGACAACCAATGCTATTTTAGTGACCATATCAAGTGTACTAACATAGCTAATCGCTTCAAACTGTCTTATTCCCAAGCCCTTATCTACTCTTAACACCTCTCTGCATAGTTTTTGCCATTGGTGTCAGCTAACTATAAGTGGTTTAATGTAATATTTGGTGAAAATGTAATATTTTGAAGGCGATTGATCATATTAGTGCCAGGAGGTGACAGGGTCTGCTGCTACACTGGGGCGGTTTTGCCTCTTCCCATCTGAGCAGAATGTCCCCAGCAGCAGCACCTGAGGGGGGCACGGAGAGTGCGGGCCGGACTCAGTCATCATCAAGCTCACCGGCCCTCCAACTCCTATCCACTCACACAACAACACCTTATTACTGGTGGCAGCCATGCTTTCGGGCTGCTAGAAAGCCATTATTAAGCATGATCTTTTATTTATATAACAAAGGAACATTGACAGCTCAGAGACTAATACATTTATTTCTGCATACATTTGTGTGGACAACTTTTATATAGAATACAATTGTCCTATGTCCTGAAAGTAGCTGGAGAATTTGAACTGAAACAAAGTCTTGGCCTTCAATCATATATATACACACTTACATGTGTATGTGTGTGTATAACTGCATTGAATTCAGTGGCACTTCCCTTTGAATAGACAAACATAAATTTCAGGTCTCCTTAAAATGAAACCCCACTGAATTCTTATTCTGCTTCCTGAAAGGATACAGAATCTGAGCCAATCTGGACACTGTACTCATGATGAGCACTAGAATATCTGCCACAATAGACTGCAGAGCCTGTGTGAATCCCACATTCCTCCCTATCAGTTATGCGGACATATAGAGAACCTGAATACACTGAACAGAGCCAAGTTTTTGAGGGTCCCGAGGCAAGACACCCTCAGCAGGACCTCTCCCTCAGTGAACCTGCCTTCTGTCACTGCTGTCACTAGCAGTTCTTGTTCCTCATCCTTTTTCTCATCATTGCTCCTGCTTGTGTGACTGATGGGCAGAGAGCCAGTAGGGAGTGGCATCTGCTGCTGTTTTCACTTCTCACCACTGCAGCTGCCTGGACCAAAGTGAGGGACACATGGATGAGCAGCTTGAAATGGTGACAAGGAGAGTGACTTCACAGCCCATGTGATAGTGGGCCCAGCTAGGGTGTAGGTGCTTGGCATGTGGTCAGCCATGCCTACTGGTCCCTGAACTCTCTGCAATTGGAGGCAGTGGGGATTTGATGAATATATACAATTCCAAAACATGGACCATATCCTTCCCTCGATACACAGTCAATAATTTACTATTAAATAATCCTTATGAGGGTGAGAGAGAGAGTAGTCATCATTCCTAAAATGTCTCACTCACATGTGTCTGAATGTCTGATAGATGTATCTAATAATGCATTTACTGTCTGTGTGCTTTTAAGAAATCTCAGGTATTTATTATTATGTTCATAGCATCATTTCTATAGCTTTTACCAAAAAGATTTCTTGCTGTCAGATTTCTTGACTTCTTTGAATGCAGACAATAAGATCAATACAAGCTGCTCATCATGATGATTCAACCATTGTAATTTAACCCACATTATGTATCCATGTGATTTGCATTCCTTACAAATTGTCCATTCCAAGGAATGGTATGTGTATACATTTGTGCTTGTATTTACCTTTTACTTTAAAAAAAATCAGAACACTATGAATACACCCTATCAACCAAGCAAAGTCACACTAATTTCTAAAACAGAGTGGAATGTAGGAGCGAGATAGTTACCAATAACTCTGGTACTGAAGCATGCAATGTAGAGAAAAGTGTATCCTTGATGCAGGAAACGTATCCTGAGTTCTGCTAGTGAAACAGGGCTTCCTAGTCTTGATGGCTACATGCTATTACCCTACATACCAGTTCCTGGGCACCACTGGCAGGTGTGCGTAGGCTGGCTTGTGGCTTTCCTGTGGACAGCTGACTGGCCACAGTGTGAACAAAATGCTGGGCTAGGTGGCCCCTTGGCTTGATTCAGCATGGCTCTTTTGTTTTATGACCTTGAAGTCAGCATAACTCTCAGAAAGGTTTTTTCCCTAAATGAATCCAAAGTTTTGACCTCACTAGTCTTCACCCAAAGGCCATATAAACTCCACAACCCACTTCTTCAAAATCTGTGATATTCTTACCTGAAAATTAAAATTAAAAGGAGTCATATGATTAGAAACAGATACTTCTAAGAAGATCTCAGCACATTTTCATTTATAGGTTAAATAAGAATGAACAAATCCCAGTACAAGATGTTAAAGATAGTAAGAACTTAAGAGAAGCCAGGTTGGATCAGGGCCACAAGCCTATCTAGCCCAGCACTCTGTTTACATAGTGGCAAGCCAGCTGCCCACAGGATCCCACAAGCAGGACAGGAGTGCAAGACGCCTCTCCTATCCGAGTTCCCCAGCAATTGGTGTAACAGGCCTACTGCCTCTGCTATTACTGGCAGCATACAGTCATCAGGACTAGTAGCCATCAATAGCTTTCTCCTGCATGGATGTGTCCAATCCCCCTCTAAAGCCTCCCAAATGGTGGCCATCACTGCATGTCATGGGAATGAATTCTATTGCTTAATGATGCGTTGTATGAAAAATTACCCACTTTTATCTCTTCTGAATCGCCCACCAATCAGTCCTAGTGTTATAGGAGAGGGAGAAAAATGTTTCCCTATCCACGTCCTCCACACCACATATAATTTCCATATGTCTATTGCTACCATTTTTCTAAGCTAAACTATCTCAGTTGTTTTAACCTTTCTTCACAGGGAAATGTGCCAACCCTTTGATCATTTTGGTTGCCCCTTTCTGCCCTTTTTTCCCAATTCTACACTATCCTTTCTTAGTTGCAGTTTCAGAACTATGCACAATTTTCTGAGGGCAGTTACATATAGGTTGGTATAAGGGTAATAGGAGAATGGCAATTTTTCTTTCAATGTCTTTCCTAATTATACATAACATGGAGTTTGCCTTTATCATAGCAGCCACATACTGGGTTGACATTTTCATTAAGCTCTCCACCACAACTGCACGATGTCTTTCTTGATCAGTCACTGTCGATTTAGGTCTCATCACTAATAATCAAAGTTGGGCTTTTTGCCTCTATCTGAATCATTTGTTTCCATGGAACCACATTTGCCATTTTGATGCCTGCACTGGCAGTTTGAAAAGTGTCAAACACCTTTTGGCTCTAACCACTGGTCGCCTATATGCTTCCAAGCCCAATTCAAGGTGCTGGTTTTTACCTATAAAGCCCTACATGCCTTGGAACCACAATACCAGACAGAACGCCTCTCTCAGCCTCCATCTACTGGGATACTATGATCAAGTTCTGGAGCTTTTCTTTGACTGCCACCTCCAAAGGAGGCTTGGATGGTTGCAACAAGGAGAAGATCCTTTTCAGTGGTGGCCTCCCCACAGTTCTGGAATAAGCTTTCTACTGAGACCCACCTGGCACCAACTTTACTATCTTTTCAGTGCCAGGTAAAGACAGTCCTCTACTGCAGGGCATTCAATTAGTTATTGGAACCCGCTGGTCTTTAGACAGTGTTTAACTGGGTCTTTCTAATGTATATTTTTCTGTTTATTTGTTTTGAATTTTATGTTACTAATTTTAATGATGTTTTTAAAAGTTTTAATTGCAATACTTTATATCGTTGTTAAATATGCTGTTGCGAACTGCCCAGAGAGCTTTGGTATAGAAAATAAATAGTTTGATTTCATAGAACACTTGGTCAGTTAACTGCAATCCTAATTCCAGATTGTTTATGAATAAATTGAAAAGCCTAAGTCCTAATACAGTAGACTTTACTGTTGACTTTTCTCTATCAGAAATAATTAACATTTATTTCCACTCTCTGCCTTTTATTTTTTAACCAGTTACTGATCTATAAGAAGATCATTCCACTTGTTCCAAGACTGATAAGTTTGCTAAGGAGTCTTTGGTGAGGAACTTTGTGAAAAGCCTTTTGGAAGTCCAAGTAAATGATATCTACCGGCTCAGCCCTGTCCCTGCATTTACTGACATTCTTAATGAACTCCAAACAGTTAGTGAGATAGGGCTTACCTTTGAAGAAGCTGTGTTGATTCTTTTTCACCTGGGCTTGTGCTTCTATATCCTTACTAATTCTAAATCTAATAATACTTTCAACTGATTTACCCAGAACAAATAAGCTAACCAGTCTGTAATTTTCCAGACTTCCCCTGCCCCACATCACTTTTTACCATTCTCCAATCTTTGGTACAGTGTCTGATCATAGGAACATGTTACAGATTTTTGTAAGAAAGTCAGCATTTTCATATTTCAGCTCTTTAAGAACTCTAGGATGGATACCATTTGGGCATGTTGATTTATTAACTTTCAATTGGTTAATAAGATTGAATACTTCATCTTCTGTAACCATGTCCTTAGATTCCATTCTTGGAAACATCAGTTCAGGCACAGGTATCTGTCCTGTTTCCTCTGCTGTGGAAACAGATGAAAAGAGTGCAGTCTTCTCTGCAAACCTCTTATCCTACTTTAGTAGTCCTTTAACTCCATTATTATCCAAAGGTCCAACTACCTCTATAGATGCTTTCCTACTTCTGATATATTTAAGGAATTCTTTCTTGTTGGTCTTGATGTTAATAATACGCTGTTCAAAATACTTTGCTTATATATCATCTGCTTGCACCTTCTTTTGTGCCAGCTTGCACTCCTTTTTATTTTCCTCAATGGCGCAAGATGTTATATTTTCTGAAGGGTCTCTTTTGTCTAATAGGTTCCTTGATGTTGCTCATTAACCAAACTGGTGATCCCATGGACTTTGAGCTACCTTTCTTAGCTTGTGTTGTACATACCATCTGAGCTTCTGTCATTTTGATTTTGAGCAGTCTGCAAGCATTTTAAAGGCATTTAACTCTCTTGCCACAATACATGACACCCTTCTCATGTTCTCCACTAACTAGAATTCAGAGGCTTCCTCCATCTGATATTGGAGACAACATAGATCTATCATTACTAGTAGTCAATTTATTATAAAAAGTTCCCTATGAAGGCAAGAGAATACTTATTTCACATTATCCCCCATGAATTTGTCTAATTCTCGTTTAAAAGCTTTATTTTCCAGCCCTTTGATCATTCAGAACGTATTACATTTAGTCTGAATTTTTCAAAAAAATACAAAAATTAAATGTATGAAAAATTAAAATCTGTCCACTGCCTCACTAACACAGCTGTCTTATGGAAGAGATCTTAAGGCAAGTTTGGTGTTACCTATGCATTCTTCATAATGACAGTACTATTCCTGGCCTGTGACAAATATACACAGCCATTAACAAAATAATGGAATAAGTACCAGGAAACATGGAATACAGGATTCCTTGATCTTTAATTACATAATACAAAACTGCAAAAGCCTGGTATACAGATTATAACATAATAGAAGATAGTCAGCTTGGGTTTGCTCCAAGTCTTTTCACAGATAATGTAGAAACATAAGTATCTTCCAAAATGTTAAAATAATTTCAGGAACTAAAAAGAGAGCAAGATAGAACCTTGAAAGGTTGTCAAATATACACATGGTAGCAAGTGTTATATAGGAGAAATAATTTTCTGTACTGATAAGTTTAAGGACAGGATTAGCTAAAGGGAGGACAGGTTTGCATCAGTAAAGCTTCCTCCAACAATACAAAACTATACATTTTTTCCAGATCACAGAACTTAATTGCTCAATAAGAATGTTTCTGTTCTGCTTATCATTTGATTATTTTAATAAGGTGTTGATAGCTGGGTTTAATTCTTTGGGAAATTCTATTTCTAAATTTCCAACATGTGTATTAGTTGAAGGTGTTTGCACTGAGAGACAGCAAAGTATATACTAATGTAGAGTTTGGTAAATGCTATGACATTCTGAATGTGTCTATGTAGTGTGCAAGGTGCTTCTAGATGGAAGCCTTCTAGTGCTACCAAGTAGAAGACAATTCTTTTTTTCCTTAATAGATTTTCTGTGATAAAGTACATGACCACAATGGCGAGGAAACATGAGAGAATTACTAGCAGAAGATGCTTTCATCTACACCTCTTGAGAAATTCCATGAATGAGGCAAGGTGATGTAGCAATAAAGCTTTGCCTGCAAGCACCTACAGGCGCTTTTGAGCTGAACTGGGCCAAGGTATGTTGCTGCCTCAGGCAGAGCACCAAATGGTGTCTCCCCACACAACAGATGCAGATAATGGAGGCCAGTCAAGTTATTTATGCACTTGGGGCGTAAAATCCAAACTGAGGTGTTTGTGTTGGAGAAGAGCTTTCAAGAACTGGGACTGACAGAAAGACAAACAAGCAGGTCCTAGATTAAATCAAGCCTAAACTTGCTCTGGAAGTTAAAATGACAAACAGAAGCTGTTGTATTTTGGGTACAGCATGAGAAGGCAAGTCTCACTGGATAAGACAATCATCCTCAGGAAATTCAAAGACAGAAGAAAAAAGGGAAGACCAGCCATGCGATGGCTCCATTCCATAAAGGAAGCCACAGCCTTTTATTTACAAGAGCTGAGCAGGGCTCTCAAGGACGGGACCATCTGTAGAATTGCCATAAGATAGAGATTACTTGATGGCATGTAACAATACCATGCCATTCCCTTCCCCTACCTCTCCCTAGCAGTAAAGATACAGTGAAATAACAAACATTTGTGTACCTTTTCATGACATGGAAAATCTGCTGCCAAAGTTAGCTGTCTCATTCTGCCTAATGATAGGGTTGGCCCAGCAAGCAAAATAAGCAACATGAAATCAATTAGATACACTCACAGACACAACCAGACAAATAACAGTGGAATTAAATCAAATGCTAGTAGGGCTGGAATTGGGTTGGGGTGAAAAGTAGCTTACCTAATAACTAACAAAGCAGATTAGATTCAAGACAGACAGAACGGTAAAATAATAACAATGATGATGAAAGTGGGTTGATTTTAGGAAAGGATTGGTCTGGAATAAGATCTGAAGATTCACACAAGCAAAAACACAACCACCAATTCTGTAAACCCTTTAAGGGTTCTAGCTTTCAACAAATACTCTGATTATTAGGAAAAATCAAAGAAGTCTGTAAAACAGCTTTGGATATATCTTTCTACATCTCTACCAGAAACGCTCTGATTGGAAGGAAAAGGAAAGCCATATGGAAATGTCATTCCTAACCGAGCCGTCTGTTATAGAATTATACCTCTGCTCCCAAGTCTCCCTCCTCCTCCATGCCTGGCATTTTCTACTTCTGGAAATGTCAAAAAGGTACAAAAATATCAAATTGCACAGAAAAGGGAGTGGAAATATCCTTTTAAGGCTGTAGGGCCGTTACAAAGCCTCATGACTAGCCTGCATCAGGTCTGCGTCAACTCGCTTCTAAATGCAAAACAATCCAAATATCTCTAAAGGGAGCCACTTCACAAATGCAGCACTATAGACCGTAGTGCTGCATTTACAGCACTGGGACTATCAGTCTTGTTTGGAAGAAAAAGTGATCCTTTTCGCCACAGCACTGAATTTCAGCATGAAATCTTCATTTCTTCCCATTTTGCTAGTGATGTTGAACAAGCTAGTGCTATGCCCTTAGCGCTCGCAACTCAATGTTACTGTGGCTCAACTGACCAATTCAAAGACCGTGCTTTTTTCCGGAACAATCCTATATAAATCTACTAAGGAATGAGCCCCAATAGGAGGTCATTAGGAGTTCCTCCTGGGTAAATATGCATACGATTGTAGCTTTAATGTTTTGTCAGGGTAAATGTGCCAGCATCGACTGAATGAATGACCTTTAATCACTTCAGTAGTGTTATTGCCCTGGCAGAGTTGCAGCACAGATGCATTTTGCTGATTCAGCCACATGAATAGTGATAGGTCTTCTTAATGGATATGAAATTCTAAAAATATGCACAGGGCCAATATATTATGCTTCGTTGTTCCAAAAATACCAGGCTTATCATTACAGTAGTATTTCTATAAAATGTCACTGTTCTTACAGGAGGGGATGCTGAATGCTAATGTTGCATTTTGTATGGTTTAAGAAAAGCAAACCTTTAGGAAATAAAGTTGTCAGCAATTACGAACATAAAGGCAAAAGGTGGGTACCAAGGGAGCTATCTGCAGGCATGTTGGTTCTAGAAGCCCCCACCGCCCTGGAGCCACCAGAATCTCCACCTCATCTGATTTTTAAAAAATGTCTGGGCCCCACATGCAGAATTTCGGAGGGCCACATGGGGAACCCAGGTGGACTACATTTGGCCCACAGGCCTGAGATCAAACACCCCATCCAGGAGAATCACACCATTGCATTCAGGCCTTTTTGTGCACCATATGCCAGCATCTAAGGGTACCTTTGAAACTGAAAATAGCAAAGCAAAAATTGCAGGTTGTCTTGTATAAGCACCCAAAAATACCTTGTCCTACATGTGAGTCACCTTATACACCAATATATACAGGTATTTTTCTGAAACATACTTCTGGCTCTCTTGTTCCACATGTTATTACCATATGTATCATTGTATATGATGTCCCTGAAACTGAAAATAGCAAAACAAAAACTGAGGGTCATCTTATATGCCTGACATATGACAAACAACAGAAAAACAACCCAAAATATCATCTTATATGCAAATTGCCGAATATACAGTAATGATTTTTAAAACAGTTCCAACATTCAAAATACAGATTGATAATAATAGTACAGCTGTACTTACCACCTTAAAAGAGAAGTCCTCTTCTTTTCCTTTGTGGGGTAGTTAACAATATAAGCTCTTCCAGAGTTCTGAACAAAACCTGAATGCAGTGAACTACAGCTTGGAGTAAAAGTGATACAAGGAGAGATATTGTAGGTACATGGAAAAAACTCACAAGGGATGCCATTATAGGAGAAGGGAGACTAGGGGTTGTGTCTTGTTCTGGTTCTAGCTCCAGCTCCAGAACCATGTGCCTCATTGATGTGAATGCTCATCATTGATATCCTCTGAATGGTCCCATGTTCACTGGCTAACCAGACTTACCTATGTATTTGTTCTGCTACTCAGGTCTTGCCTGTGACCTGACAGCATTATTTTTACTTAGACTTCGGATTACTTGTCTTGTGCCTCTTGTGACCTTAAATGGCAAGAGGAGTGATAGTTTTTCCTTCTTCTGGGAACCATTCTGAGATTAAATACCTTGGCTGGTAAAAATGTGCTAACCAGCTGATTACTTTAATTAATCAAGAAAAAAAATCTGCTGCCTTAAACAATACTCACTGACAAGTATCAAATGCTTCTGAGAACAACTGTGTTATAAAATGCATTAGCAGGTCTCCTTTATTCCTTCTAGTGGTCAATTGAAGGAAGACTGCAAACAGCTGAGTTGACATGAAAAGCTCACAAATGCCTTATTAAGTGTGCTGTACCCAATGGCCTGTGAAACCTAAATGAGTCTAAGTAGATTATCCTATTACTCAAGAACAATGGCAACAGTAATGCAGTGGAAGGGAAGAGTACAAGGACAAAAGACCCAGCATAATGCAGCCTCCAGAGGTGCAGGACTACAACTCCCAGATTCCAACATATCTGAAGAGTACCAGGCATCCTGCTCTCTGCTTGTGTGCAAGATTTTGCATTTCTAGAATCCAATATTCCTGCAGACGTGTCTGTTGTTGCTCCCAAACGTGTGATCCTGTCATATGCACAACCAATGGATTTTTTAAACACTTTTCTCTTGTTCCCTCCTCACCCGAATTTCATTTTTTTATTCAATTAGGAGGCAATACAAAATCTTCAACAATCAAGCTTATTTTTATTGCATAATCTGTTTACCATACCTGATACTCAAAGTCTGCTCCAGCCCTTAGGTATTTTGGTGGGAGGGTGAAGAATCCACACAATTCTGGGCTTTTCTGACATACGTGTATGAGGAATTTGGCAACTAAGGCAATTTAATTTTTCCCTGACCATATAATTTTTGTACTTAATTTGAAAAAGAAATGTCTGCTGCTCATTTCTATGAAAGAAGGTGAGGGTGGTTAAAATCCTCAGTAATTATCCAGGCAAAGAATTCAGTGGAAAGAACCTCCCCTCCAAGGTACAACTGCTTCAGTCAGATCCTTCTCTCTTGCTGCTGCATGTCATGGCAGCATCTGAAAGCAGTCATCACCATGGCAGGCAGAGGGGAGAACCCTTGACAATCATCCATAAATGCTGCTTGAGCACTTTGGGGCAGCTGTCAGCGGGGCTTGCCTGGCTAGGGGTGACTGTTCCCCATTACCACCATTGCTGGCCCAAAGCAGCTGGCAGAGATGGCAGAGAGCAAAGGAAACCTCTGACAGCCACCCCCAAGTGCCTCTTGGGTACTTTGAGGGCAGCTGTAATTGCTGACTAGTCACTTGCTGGCTATTCAAGAATAGCAAGATAGTTTTGCTGCCCTTGCCAAGCAGCTTGTCTGTTATCAGGCTTGAGCCAAAATGGGTCATGTTATCTGGGTTCAGATGACACGATAACCCATGATGGCACAAATAAACCCTGCATGATTGCCAACCATAATAAGAACCAGTAGGTGGTAAGCACAAATGCAATTGCACAGCATGACAACCAACCAATAACAAAGTCAACAGTTACTTGCAGTTTGAGCAGACACCCAGCGACATGAGACTGCAACTACACTGGGAACTTAGTGAGAAATCTGCGAATGAACTGAGAGAGTCGCTGTGGTGTAGTGGTTAAGAGTGTGGGACTGAGACTCAGGCAATCTGGGTTCTACTCCCTGCTTGGCCATGGAGCCAACTAGGTGATTTAGGCTAGTCACAGACTATCAGCTCGACTTACCTCACAGGGTTGTTGTTGTGGGGACAAGATTGAGAACAGCAGTAGGAGAATAATGTAAGCAGCTTTGAGTCCGTTGTAAGAAAAAAGTGGGATATAAAGAAATATATCTAATAAACTAACTGTGCACATATACAGTATATGGGATGTCCCAAAGATTTTGACATCATTGGCTATGTTATTAGACTACAAATGATGTCAATTTTTGGGACACCCTGTATAATCTAAAGGCCAGACTAAAATGTTTTATGTTTTTAATTCCATACTATCAGCAAAATTTGTTCCAGGAAAATGTTACCACATTAACAATGATACTCATTCATAAATTAATACTGTCTTTAATGTGTTATACATCATGGAGTAGATAGCATCACAGCAACAGGCCATCATTTAACTCAGCTACTAAGATGGTTATCTTGAGTTTAAACTGTTACTGGTATATTCTGTGTGTGTGTCCATGTATATATACACATGTAGGCACATACAAAATATACATATTACATATATGCTTTAAATGATGTCATATTAACCTCAACCATTTCTGAAAACATTCCCTATGTGAGACTCCACGCATTAACGATTAAACCTCAAATCAGGCTTATGTGAAAGCAAGTTATATTGGTTTGATTGATCATGATTCATGTCCCTGTACTGGAAATGCCTCGGTTATAGTAAGTGCCTCTCAGACCAAGCCAATGAAAGGTTGACTAGGGAGCATAGATGGCATGTATGTCATCCCATTAGTCCCTTCATGCATTTGAGAACGCAGAGTTATCTGGAAAGAATGGCTTCTGTAGGAGCCTTTCCAGCCATCCAGCCTAAAAACAGATGTCCCGCTTGCTTGCCTCACCCTTATACGTTATTCTCTGTTCCTGCCTTCTCTATCTTCTGTTTTTGTCCAGACGCCCACCTGTCATTGTCTTGAGGCAGAGAAGTGCCATGAAGAGAGTCTTGGAGTTAGTCAAACTCTGTACTACTCTCTGCCTGCTGCAGTTTTGGAATTCTGGGTCTGGAGTAGGGATACTGCAGGTTGGATTTTATATCACAAAGGCACATATGAAGAAACCTTTTTCTATAAATGATAAAAATCTGAATTTTTCCCAACAATGGGAAAGAAGTACAAAGCAGAGACTGGCATGGAAAAGTGGAGGGAAGGTGTGACATAGTGGTAAAAGTGCTGGACTGGGGGTTCTGGCTTCTAATCCCCACCTGCCCATGAAGCTCACAGGCAGAGTTTGGGCCAGTCACTTACACTCAGCCTAACCTACCTAACAGGGATGTTGTGACGATACAGAATGGAGTGGAGGAAAATTGTAAGCTGCTGTGGGATGCTCACAAGAGGAAACAAGGCAGGATATAAATGTAATATTAAAAATGTAATATCAGTGAGACAAGAAAGCAATGAGGAAGTGATAATAAGGGGGCCTGGCATTTTTGCTGCATGAAACTAAGCCAAAAGGGAGGTGAATGTGAGCTAGTGTGGATGAATTCCAGAGGATACCAGCTCTGGGAATAAGTGTTGAGAAAATTCAGATAATGCTTTATCGAAGAAAGGTTGCTTGTGTCTACCTTTTGATATAAAAATCAAACCTGCAGAATCCTTGCTCCTCTAGCCCAGAAGGAACCAGAATTCCAAGCCAGATTTCCTTTGATTCCCTGAAGTGTTATAAGTGACCTGTTGTTTTAACAGACTGGAACTCTTTCACTCATCTGAGGCAGCTACTACAGTTAATTGCAAAATCATTTGCAGAAGGGGGCTCCCAAGGAAAGTTAATCCTTCTCTATTCTTCGGCTAACAGCAGCAAAGCTTATAAGGGCTGTCAGGCTAGTTTTCTAGCAGCATTGCAATCACCCTAATTTACATGTTCAAGCTCACAGCTAAGTCTCATAATAATCCCTGTGCCTCACTGATTGTTATGTCAATCTCCGGTCATCAATGGTACTTGCTGCACTATTGTATTAAGTCCCCTCTGCAGATCTCTCACATTCTTTTGACTATGTTTCCATTATTTCTTCATCATCTGCCCTACTCCTGTGTATGTGACTGAAAACCTATAAAACACTCTGTATTTGTTCTGGAATCTTGCAGTTGGCTGTGAGGACCACTACCTGGTTGTGTGCTGTTGTAACTTTCTACAGAGAGCCTGGGTGATCTCACCAGTAAACCACTGAGGTTCAAGATGATTCGATCGTCCCTTCAGGCCTGAGTGTTCATTCCCACTGTTGTTTTCAAGATCCCTGACACCAGCCTCCTGGACAAGAGGCAATAATACTGGGGTTGGGGAGGGAGCATGCAAAATGGAAGGCAAAGTGTGGCACAGAGATGGAGGTGGGGTTACAAACAGACAAGCCTGATCATTAAGGGGAAAGGTGGAGAATAAACTCTTCATGGGGGGTGGGCAAGAATGCATGCTTAGGGAGATGGAGGGGAAAGCATAACCTCCCCCCCCCCCCCGCACATGCTTTCTGTCAGAATAAATACTTGGGGGGGAAATCTAACATATAATTGCAGCTTCTGCCCACAGTCAAGCTACAACAGATCTTCAGTGAGGGAGAGGTGGGGGGAATTAGAGGCACTATGACTAAAGATGCTTTGATATCTTTAGAATCACATCACAGGGTACAAAGGAAATAGTGGTTCTGTGGGAAGATTAATTTATTGAAAAGCAGCTTTGGCTGAGGGATTGGTGGGGGTGGGGCGGGGGGAATCACAGACAGAGAACATGCCCAAGAAACTGCAAACCAATCAGGAACAGGCAGGTGATGTTGACTGGGAGTGATGGACCTTGGGATTGATCTTGGAAAATCATCATGGTCATTGGGATCCGGATATAATTTGGACATTTGAAGAAGAGGGTCCTGGCTTGTTGGAGAGGTTATTGGTGTTCAAAAAAGACTGGTTTGAAACCTTACGTTGAAAACATGTTGTTAACAAACCCCCTCCCACATTAAATATATGGATTGACAGGAGGAATGTGCACCACTTTTCACTAGCAGAAAGATAATGGACCTTTTGTATAATGGGATGTTTAAATGTTTAGATACCCTGTGAAAGAACAATGCAATTTTAGATCACCTCAGCTTAAATTTACCTCTCATTGTAAACAAAACTTGTCCAGGCATAAAAGAAAAATGTTTTGAAAAAGCTTTCCTACACCCTGAATGCTGGGCAGAAAACAACAGAATGAAATTCAACAGGGAGAAATACCACATTCTCCACCTCAGCCAAATAATAATAAAATAATAATCAACTGCATTGATACAGGATGGGGAATACTTGACTCAACAGCACTGAAAAAGATAAAGACCTTGCAGTTGTTATAGACAACAAGCTAAATCTGAGTCAGCAGTGTGATGCAGCCACGAAAAAAGCAAACAATATTTTGGGATGCATAAACAGATGTATCACTTCCAGAAATAGAGAAGCACTCCTTCCCCTCTACTCCATATTAGTTAGACCTCACCTAGAACACAGCATTCAGTTTTTGACACCCAGGTTTAAAAAGGATACTGATAATCTGGACAGGGTTCAGAGAAGGGCAACAAAGATGATTCAGGGCCACAAAATAAGTATTATGATGAGAGGCTGAAAGAATGGAGCCTTTTCAGCCTTGAGAGAAGACTACGAGGTGACATGATAGCACTCTACAGGTACCACAAAGGTCGTCACAAAGACAAAGGGAAAGTCCTATTCTCATTCATCGCAGATTCTAGGTCAGGAAATAATGAACTTAGAGTACACCAGGTGCATGCCAGACACAAGGAAGAATTTCCTGACTGTGGGGGCAGTACGACAGTGGAGCCAGCTGCCAAGAGAGGTTGTCCGCTCTCCCACACCAGATGCATTCAAGAAGCAGTTGTACAATTATCTGATTGGAATGGTGTAATGGGCACCCTGTACTAGCAGAGGGTTGAACTTGACGGCATTCCTGGCCTCTTCTGACCTGGCTGTTCTGTGAATTTGTGAATTTAAGTGTACATAACTCCATAGTAAAGCAAACTTTTATATATGGCTGTAGCTGGGAGCTTGTTAGAGCTAGAGAACCAGACCAGAATAAAATGACCAATTGGTATTAAAGCCTTGCTTCTGGGAGTGCATTGTCGCTTTTCTTAGCTCATTTTTTATTTCAATTGTTAATTATTCAGTCCCCAAGGAGCAGAAAGATTAAAAAAGGAAAATGGTGAAAAATGCTTTGTGTGCTACCCATAAAATGGAAGCTCTGAGTGTAACTCTGTCAGATTATCAGGCCTCCGATTTGCCACAAGGCCAGAGGAAAATGGCCCCCTGAATTCTGGAGCATTTGCCCTGCAAGAACAGGCTGCCTCAGGAAATCTGTGGGAGGATATTGCTGGGTTTGTAAATGCCTGGCCTTTGTGTTGCTCCCATGGTTTCTCTGAGTTCAACATTAATTTGCACTCTTTGAAAAGCTCTTTTCAGGACTCATTAATCTAGCCACCTAGAAAGCTTTTTAACCACTATATACGGCTGCATACCCGCTTCGCCTGACTTTTAGAGTAACCACAAATCTCACGGAAACCAATGGGAGGCTGCAGGCGCCTCCTGTTTTCCTGACAAAGTGGCAATGGCCTTAAAACTGTGTGTAGGAGCTCGGCCCACCAGGGAACATGCCATCCTTGATTACCCGTGTGCAACCTTGGCTACCTCCAGCACATAAATTACCCACGAGCTGCCTGTCAAGAAGTGCACTTTGAGGCCAAGGCACCAGAGGTCTCTTGCCACGCATGGATTTTATCGGCCTGTTTTTTCTCCCCAGACTCCTGCTTTTGCCAGGTATTTATGTGTCTAGACCTACATCCGCTTGGAGAGTTGGCCTCTGCACTGAATAAAATGGTGCAAAAGCATGTGCTTGCCAGTTAAATGAATGGATCATTAAGGAGCCTCTCAAAACAACTATTTCTACTGGAGTGTAGGATGGTGGAGAAGCAGAACTAGAGGTATGCTGTACTGATATTCAAATGAGACACAGTGTATTAGAAATTTTAGTCTGGTGCCAGTAATGTGCAACGCTGTTAGCCCCAAATCGCTCACAAATCGCTCAGGGTACCAAGCTGACCATCCTGCGATATACACACCCAGTCACCTTCTAAGGTCTTCAATGGGGGCCTTGCTGGCCATTCTGCAACCAGAGGAATGTCACCACATAACACCTGGAAGGCAGCAGCTTCATCCCTCTTCATCAAGGTGGCAGCCTTGTGAAAATCCATGCTAAGGCCTTACTAGTTCTCTACACAGCTGCATACATCTGCATTAATCAGGCAAAAGTAACACTGTGCAAGCATCCATATGTCCAAGAATAAGATTGCCTGGCGGGCTTTTCCTGGTTCTTTTACTTAGCCAGGCAAGTTACTTACCATGGTCCAGGAGCTGATTGCCATCATGAAATAAAATGCAATCCTAACTAGAAGTCCTGTTGCTTTTACTTACTCCTAGATAAGCCTGTGTGGGTAGAAAAGAATACAAATCAAACTGCACTCTCTTTAAGCCCAAACACACACTAGTTGCAGTCAGATGAAAGGTGCTGCTTGAAAAGTATCACTTTTTCACCGAGATACATGGAACTTATGGCAAGGGACTGATGGGGGTTTGATCTTTAGGCTGACTGCCTGATCAAAGAAGCAAAGCACACTTCACCTCTTTTTATCTATTAAGCAATCTCTAGATGGGAGGGAGCAAAGATCCTAAGGTCAGATTCCCCAGGTGGGGAAAGCAACCTCTGGGAATAACCAAAATGCACAGTTGACAGGAGGGGACTCAACAGGGGTCTTAAGCACAGACCAGGCTGTTGACTCCATGATGCACCACCAGCAGAGGAGGGAGGCCCAAGTAGAGGATCGGTGCGCAGAGAAGCAGTGTGCTTGTTTTCAGAAGGCCCCGCCTGAAGGGATGGGGCCCGGGCATGCTCATAAGGAGAGTGGAGGTGAACACTAGATTGGGTTCAACACACCACTCTGTGCATGCTCAGAGATGCATTCTGCGTGTTTTGTGCTTTTTGGTCAATAAAGAACATATTGCAAGGAAAAAGGAAAAATAATGCCAAAGACCAAAAGAAGGTCTGTTGGATGCAGCAGAAATGGGGAAGATGGCCCTTCCACCCCAGAATCCCCTAAGCAGTGCTCCTTCCCACAGTAGGGTCCTCAGTGGGGCTTTCTGCGGTTGTGTTGGGAGAGGCCTTCGATCTCTGGGATCCAAAGCCCCCTAGTTCCTGTATTACAGCCACAAATGGGGTCTGCAAACTATACCAGAACAGAACAGGAAGAAAAATGGGGGCGGGGTAGAATCTATATGCCAGCCAACCAGACTTAGGGAATTGAAATTCCTCCAACACAGAATTATTTAGCCCTTTAGGATTGGTCTTTGGTTCCCCTGAGATCCATAGGATATATGACATGCTGTTCAGATTGATTTCAAAGGGACTAATGCAACACTTAACCCAGAGCGCTTCCCATGAAGCTGGCACCCTTTGTGGAAACACTTTTCTCTAGTTTACCAGAGGCCAGACTTGCTGCCACCAGCTATTACTACAGCAGGAGCGTTATAGCAATGCAAATCAGAGCTTGTGCAGCAACCAAGTATGTTCTTAAAACAACAACAGAATGAAAGTTTTAAAAATATAATCAGCAGCATTAGCTTAGCTGAGCAGCAAAACCGGCCCCCAAGTTTGCCAAGGAAGTGTTTTTGCCTTTTAGAGCAAGTGCAAGGACTTTGATCTGGCAAAAAGTACATGCAGTGCTTTCTAAATACCTTCTTGGCAGGAGAAAGAGGTGGCACTGGCTGCAGAAAAGAAAAATGAATCATGTGGCTTGCATTCTAAAATGCTCTTTGGACCATGTCCAAACATGGCACTGCTGGAAGCACAGGGACCTCTGCTGATACTTCCTGGCAATGGCTACCTGTGGATTCTCTCTACACAGAAAGCAGTTTTGTTTTGCTCCACCTGGGTCACCGAGAAGACCTGCAGTGCTTTTGCATATTTTGTGCCTACATACCTTGACAGACAGAACAGTGTTGTGACCACTCAGGGACTCCCAATTGCTCTTGTTCAAACTGCGGTACTTTGACAGCATTGCCCAAAGCTCCCTTTAAGTCTGCCTCCATCAGACATACAAGAACCTAAGAAACGCCATGCTGGATGAGAGCACCGGTCCATCCAAGCCCGCACTCTGCTCACGCAGTGGCAAACAGCTGTCTACAGCTTCCCTCAAGCAGGATGGGAACAAGACTCCGCCTGCCCAAGCTCCTCAGTGCCCGGTGCCTCAGAGACACGCTGCCTCTGTTGACAAGGCAGAGGTAGCAGCCATTGATAGAATGCATTGACACAGCATGCCATATCTCACCTGATGTTAATATGAGCTATTAATCTTCCCTAACGTTTATTTTTTAAAAAGATCAGAATCTGGCTAAAGTTAAGCCTCATTAAATTCAGTGGGAAAACATTTAAAGTACTCGCTTACCTGTCCTTCTGAAGTCAATAGAACATAAAATGCTTCACTTCATTCCTAAATGGATATTTGAGTCGCCACCCAGCAACTTCTATGTGAAAGGCTGCTGTTTAGAAGCTAACAGGCACTCTCTGTTCTTCAGTACTTCCATTTCTTCAGACTGGTACTTTTTAACAATCTCCAAAGATTGGGTTGCTGGGAACAATAGATGGCAAAAGAAGAAGGGGACGGCAGAGGATGAGGTGGCTAGATGGAGTCACTAAAGCAGTTGGTGTGAGCTTGAGTGGACTCTGGGGGATGGTGGAGGACAGGAAGGCCTGGAGGAATGTGTCCATGGGGTTGCGATGGGTCAGACACAACAACAACAACAAAGATTGGGTTGTATCCAAGGGTGTCCTTCCAGGGACTGCTGGCAAAATGGATTTCTCCTTTCATCTGCAGCCCCTCAATTTGCTTACACACACACACACACACACACACACTAAGGGACTACTTCAGAAAACATTTCACCTGTCCCACATAAGAGGGCTATAGTCAGAGAAAGTGTATGCCACAGTGAACAAGGTGCAGCAAAACTCCTTGAGATCAATCACATAAAAAGCATCCCCCCCACAGGATAACTTACAGACCACTGAACTATTAAAAAGAACTTTACAGCCATTTTTTTTCCTGAGGGACAATATATAAGACCTTGGTTGCCCCAGGAATTACTACATATGAACGTGTTTGCAGAATAGGATCTTCTAAAAGAGATGTAAGATTTGTATTGCAGTTCCCCAGTATCAAAGTGTCCCCAGTATGTCCAGGAAGGGTTGGGAAACACTCAGGTCTGAAGGGCCTAGAGAGCTGCTTCCAAGCAGCACAGGAAATACTGAAGAAGAAAGATGAATGACTTGATTGGGTATAATGCAAGAGAAGTTGTAAGCCGCCCCAAGGCTCTGGTGAATGGGGCGGCATAAAAATGTTTTAATAAAATAAAAAATAAATAAAAATAAAGTATTAATTTGCACCAAAGTTAGGAAAACCGCTTGCTCATCTGTCTATCCACATACTGTTATGGATTCAAGAAGCTATGCATACTATAACACAGATTTTAGAACTTCTTCGAAATGAGCTTCCTAAAGGGAAAAAAGTGCAATCCTGTGTCCAGCCAGATGAGTAGTCGCCCATTGGTGAGTCAGCATGTGAACAATTGCATTATGCAGTATTGTTTATGGAGCCTGCCTGCCGTAATTTTTACAACACATATTTTATTATATTTATATCCCACCATTTTTTCCTTCAAGAAACTCAAGGCAGTTTCCATAAACCTCCTCAATCTAATCCTCACAACAACCCCCCTGTGAGGCAGTTTCAGCTGAGAGCCAGTGGCTGGCCAAAAGTCACCCAGTGAGCTTTGTCACTAAGGGATTGGGGCAAACAGATGTTGGTACATGCCTCTATTCTCTACCCATACAATGAAAGACGTTGCGTGGGTTTGCACATGCCAATGCATCATGGATGACAAGTCACAGTGGGTTGGTCTGTAATGTAACCTGGACCATGGCTTCTTCATGGTTTACAACTCACCCTGACAACCAATGGCATGTAGTTGGGGAGAGCGTATGCACGATGGGTTGTCATCACACCCCAGCCTGCACAAGTGACCCCACTGTGCCCCAAACCCACTGTGATACTTATCATGCTTGCCTGGGCACCCACCAATGCCAGCCATCCCACAAGTGCCCAAGCAGTACATGAGGCAACTGGCACTAGCTGGATGGCCCTTACAACAACTACAAGCTGTTTCAGGTCTCTAAAGCTGCCCATCACTTTAACTTTTCCCATAGATTGCAAAAACAAAGATGACAGCTAGTCTTCACAGTCCGTTTGACAGTTGTTACACCTTCAGTGTGCCCAAGTGGAGGCGGCAACACTGGAGGTTGTACATTCATGGAGGTGGCAACGGTTGGGAATTTTTAAATATATTTTGTGCTTTTGCAGGGGTGGAGCACAGCTTTGTGACGGTGGCCAATGGAAGCCTCGAAGTCCTGTGGGGTACCTGCTGCCATAGTACAGCCAGTAGAAACCCTGCATATTGTCCCAAAGAGGTTCTAAGGAGGGGGTTTCCCTCTTCAATTTCTCTTAATTCACCCTGACAAGATAAGCACCCAAAGGTGTGATTATGCTAGTGAAAAGTGGAGAAATTTCACCCCTAGATGCTCAGCAGCACCTGTCTGTCTTAAGGATGAGCTCACTTTTCCTATGGTTTCCAAAACTAGGTTTTTGAAAACACGGAAGTATGAAAACCATGTTCTTTTAAAAGTTAATGCCGTTCTGATAGCTGGCTGTCAAAAGTCCACTTCCCTTGAAAAGGGGTTCCTTGACAGGAACATAAGCATTCATGCCTATGTATAACTCTGCAAAGAACCCATGTAGAACCCTGCTTTAAAAAAGGGTGGCTCCTTTAAAATAGTGCGATACTTTTCCATGTTCCCGAGCAGCTGGAGTCTCAGGAACAACTAGAAAAAGGAGCTCATCCAAACAAAAGCATATTGCCAAAAGGGGGGAGGGTATGAATACCACTCGTTTTTGGTAAGAAAGATCACTTAAGCCTTTGGTTTTCCTTGACAGTTTATTTCTTGACAGCTGTTAAGAAAAAACAAAGGGAAGAAAATCTCTTTGGTGGCTCTCTGGATCAATGTCCAGGGTTGACATCTGCTGTGCTATCACAGTGAGTCCTCCCACCCTGGGCATTGACCCAGCTGAGGCTTCGATTGTCCCAGACGTGGAACTGCACCTCTCTGTGGTTAGGCAAGAACAGCAAAAACAAGCATCAAGCCAGCTTCTGCAATGGTGGAGGGATGTTGCAGGGTCAAAAAAATCCACTGCAAACCAAATCCAGATTGTGATTGTGAAAAAAGAGAGACTTGTTACTCCTGCTACAGAGTCCCCTGGAAGATGATGGGCAGAGGCAGGAGTGGGGAACGGAGTAAGACTATCTATTTGCCACAGTCAGGGGTCATGACCTGCAAACGAACAGAGCTGGATCCAGAATCTGCATCCTGTGGAAGGCCCCTCTTCATCAATTCAGTACTGGAACCTTACCTATGCAGTGCAGGCTGTGATGACTTTCATCAGGTCCCCTCTCCTGCTGTCCCTTTTGACCCCCAAAATCTGTTCTGGAGTGCTGAGGACTCTTCCGAACAACAGGAGCTGTAAAATGTTTGTTACAGTAGGAGCTTGGGTAATAATCCCCTCACCCCTTAATTTGGTAGGAGCCTACTTCACAAAACTCCATTCTGGGGATGCTTCCGCTGGTAGAAAAGTAGTGGGATCCAATCTAGTTTCTCCAGATAGTTGTATGATCTAGTCCTAGTCTTCCAGAAGTAGCTTAATGCCTTTCTCCCACAGGCCTCCCTAATTTGCAAAGATGTTCACTTTGGCTTGTCATTATTTCTTCCTCCTCACATCTTCCTTTTCAAGTGTCTATTTAGCCTGTAAAGCTCCAGGTAGGCGTCTGTCAATTTTTTAAAAATACTGAACAGCATATTTTTAAAGCACTTCATAGTGAATTTATAACAGGCTAGCAATGCATATGCCAGGCTGAGGAGCATGCAGACATGTGTCCTCTGTAGCCGTTCTGTGCTCCTGGACACACTCCTTTATTTGCAGCAGCAAACAACTTTTTTTTTCTTTTTCTTTTTTGAGGAACCAGGCTAGTTTACAAGCAGAATCATGCTGCTGGATGCCACCCAGGAGCAAAACTGTTTGCAAACAATATGCCCATTCTTTGCATACATTTCCTTGCAAAATTGCAATGCTTTTTGCTACTGCCATGGCAAATTCATGTATAATTTTTTCCAGGATTATGACAGTGGGATGTGGTCTTCAGAAGGTTCTGGAGTGTGTGTGTGTGTGGGGAGGGGTTATGTGGCTTCTGAGCTTGAGAGGCTGCTCACACCTTGCCATACCTGTATGAGCAGAAAGGTGCAGCAAATTAAAACCTGCCCTGGGTTGTTTGTACAATAGTAGCATTTATGTATTGTTATACACAGATGTAACCGCCATATTATTTTGCAATTATTTGTAAAACGGAGCACCACTGCATTGCTTCAGACATTTAGTATTTTCAGAGTAGACCTGCACATCTGTATGATCTATCATCACATTATCTGAACTGTAATATCTGTAAGTAGGAAACTATATAGACATTATTCTATATGGCAATTACACACACACAAAACCTTTAGCAAAAGAGCTCTCAGAGTGGGATACCTTCCCCACTACTTTACCCTCACAAGAAGCCTATGCAGTAGCTTAGGCTGTACTGCTGGTTTATGGTCACCAAATGGATTTCATGGCTGACTGGGAATTTGAACCAGATTTTCCTAGTCCTGGTTAGAAAATGTAACCACTGTCTTCCTACTGGTAAACAGAAATACCTGCTTTCAATTAAATGAGCAGAAAGATCCCAAGTAACAGTTTAATACAATCTGTAGCAGAATGATATAAAATGGACAGTTTACACAGTTAGAGAATAACATCACCCATCCACTCTTACTGCTAAGCACTGCTTCTACTCCATCAGTTAATACTTTAAATTTTAACATTGCAGTCCCAGAGTCTGGAAAGAGGAAGAATCCACTTTTACACTGCATAATCCTATCCTGGCACAGTCCAGCCTAAATCTTAGCTGCTCAGATTCCATCATTATGCTTCATAAAGCTGCCAGCAGAAAGCTTCAGTGAGAGGAAAATACCCAAATCCCTGCCTAAGGGCTAGATTAGTGTATGAGGCTCTTATGCTCTGTTGACCCACTGAGAGATTCTTAATCCATGCCAGATTCAACTTTCTGTGGATAACAAGCAAAATATTTTGTTCCTCCCCAGAACACACACTTGCATTATTATGCAACCCTTAACCAGAAAATATTTCTGGAAATGGCACCATTGCATTGATTTAAGCATCTAATTATTTTCTGACCGGATCTGTACATCTTTATGGTTTGCTGTCACATCACACCTGTAGTATATGTATGCAAGAAATCATATGGATCATGTTACTTTGCATCAGTCACAAGGGACACATTAGTATGCTTAATATTAATTGCTTCCAGCGTATTGTAATGCAGTACACACCTAGGCACAATTTCTCCAATTTATTCAGAACTTCTGTTCAAAGGAAACTTGAAATGTTAAAGTGCAATGAAATAAATATTCCAGGTGTTGCAAAAATGCTATTTCCTCAGGAGTGCAAAAACCAGCATTCTAAATAGAGACTAGCTTTAAGGAAAAAAGTACTTTTGTAGAAATGTGATAAATTTGGAAATACATGTTTAATCTGACCACCATCTCTACAGCAAAACACATTTGAGGTTTCAGTGCAATAACTTCCAACGACTTAACCCACTATTGAAAGATCCAACTGAACCAAAGCTAGCCACACTTAAGCCCCACTGCAATCAATGGCCTGAAATGGGTCACAAGCAGCTTCAGATAGACTGGGGCCTAAATCTAGAAATAAAAAAGCAGGGTGGCATGAAGAACTCTCATGTTGAAGTGGGTGGATCCAGTCTCAACCTCAGCAGTATCTGGCCTCTGCACCTGGCAATTACATTGGCAATCATGGCTATTAGCCATTAATGAGCCAATTCAACATGAATTTGCCTAAGAATGCTCAAAAGGTATCCTAACAAGTGGCCGTCATAATACCTTGTGGAAGCAAACTCTCTTAAGTTCATCATAATTTGTATGAAGATATATTTTTGGTAACCTGAAACTACTGCCCATCATTATAAGCAGAATTCTAACTTTATGAAGGGAAAGGTTTTCTAGTTTCCTTTAATGAAACTTTTCCTAACTAAAAAAAACTTGAAACACTTTAGCCTTTCACCACAAGCTGTGCTATCCTGCAGATAACTTTAGCTGCCATTCTTTGCATCTCTTTTCAGCTCTATTATCTTTTTATGTTTGGGGACTCAGAACTGCAAATGTTGCTGACAAGAATTTATATAGAGATTCTCATACTGGAGCCATTTTCTACTCTTTAAAACTGTTTTCAATACCAACACAAGTTGAACAGCTGTTTTCATTTGAGCTATCACATTGCAAAATATACCAAGGAGTCTACAAGGCTCAAGTTCAGTTCCTTATTTGTGCAAAAGTTCAAACCAGAGCTCTATTCATTAATGGAAGCTTATGTAACAGTGCATTGCAAATCATGCTTTAGATATAAAAATTAGATTGCCCCTTCAAAAATGATCATCTCTAATCATCACTTCTGTACATTGTGTGATGATTGCAGGGAATTATTAAGAACTGCAAGTATGAAACCCACATAGAGGTTTGGTCCATCCAAAGATAGCTGAACCTTCCAGTGCTCACTGCAAGATGGAAGAGAAATGTATCCAGCCCTATACCTTCTTTGGATTTAGGACATGGTCAAGCAGGATATCCCATGCCATTAGCATCCTTATAGAAAATAAGGAATTGATGCTGTGCACTTCACACTAACTTTTGGCTCACCCCATACCATGCATCCAGACAGCATATTTGCATTCACTCAAGTTTTCTTTGGGCATAGGGTATGGTTCACCATGGCCTCCCCATGGCAACAGCCGAAGAATTAAGAAATTGAGATGTGCATCCCACTGTAAAATTTAGACCACCCCTCATATGTATCTCCAACCCCTTATTAGTCTGCAGGAGTCATCCCACATTGTGTGATGCACTATTTATTGTACAAATAATTTTGATCAGAGAGAATTGTTCATCTTGAAAAGAGAATTCCTTAAACCTGAAGTAGATGCTATAGGAGAATCCAAAGGTTATTGTGCAGATGCTTCTTGTTGCGTGAACTGTTTTGAACTTCCACAGAACTACAAAACAATTCTAGCATCAATAAAGTGGAAAGTGTTGTACAGCATCTGTTCCTGTAAGTACAGAGAAATTCCTAACCCTAAAAAAGCACTACAGAGCAGAAGCACCTATGGCATGTCACTTTCAGGTCTGCATTACTTGCTGCACAAACAACACATGACAAGATCGTTAAGTTAGAAGGAGCAGTTTTCATATTCATTCAGCCAAGCAGATCAGCTCAAAGTAGCAACACATAATTAAGAATAGGGATAATATAAACCAATCAGAATGTCGGTACAGAGTTCTATACTCTTCTGGATAGAAGCTGTAATGACTATGAGCTTCCTGAGGTGCTGGTCATTCAGAACAGCTATTAGCATTAGTTTCAATTGGTGGCACAGGCCTATAAAATACAACTTCAAGGTTCTGGGAAATAAGGATGCCAGGCCAAGGTGTCACAGTGAACGAACCTCTTATAAAGCCACTAACATAATCCACAATACATCATAAAACCCTTGGGGCACCAACCAACATTTTCTTCTATTAAGCTGCAAGCAGCAGGGTCTGCCCAGCTGACTTTGCACAGGATCGTACTGTGACACAAGCAGGGATTTGTAGAACAGCCAAATATAGAAACAAGTTGCATGGACTGTATCATCACCAGGTTTTGTTGTTTTGCACCGACATCCTAATTCATTGTAGAAGAATACACCTGCCTGCTCCTAAAGCACTCCACTTACACTGCAGCAAGTCAATCTGAACCCTTTCTCCCACCAAGTGCCCTCCAGATGTGTTCGACTGCAGCCACACTGGGAACAAATGTGGAGAGCACCAGGCTGGGCAATGCTCCCCTACAAACTTGTTCAAGTTCATTGAATGTAGCTTCAGCTTCCTCTAACATACTAAGCACTAAGAATGTATCACAAAGGCAGCTACAATTTGCACATTTGAAATGTGCTCAAACCAGAGATTGGCTTATCTAAAAGTAGAAAATGTCTGAACCATTTCAAACCCCTAGAATCTAGCTCTCTTCTCTCCACTGCTATAACTATACTGAACTGAAAGAAAATCGAATTCTGCTTATTAAAAATAGAGTAGAAATTCTAGTCATGCAGTATTTGTATTTTAAAAAATTACCTTCCAGCCTAAGGTTGTCTTTATGACTACAGCAACTCTGGTTTAATTCAAGTTACAAAGAGAACCCCAAGAGTCTAACGTTGCATTCAACATGACAAAACATGTAAAGTTGAAATTACAAGCATGACGTGTAAATGATCTGTCAAACAGTTCATTCCAAAGTGTATTTGCAGTACAATAGTAGGTAACACCAAGAACTGAATCTACAAATCAAGTGGAAAAATTGTACTTTTATTGGCATGGTCAATTTTTCTACCAATTTTAACTAAGAAACTTATGGTATCCTCTTCTGGAGCATGAGTGACAGGAACATAAGATGTAAATGATTTGATTCCCTTGGTGGAGAGTTGAGTTCTTATGCAACCAGAGCAGAAGCTGTGGATGATTCGCTACAGAGAAAGAACAATGTGTTAAGCTGCACATCAAAATGAGGCAGTGCACCATCAACAGGACTACATTCAGGCTTTTTATGTCCATTGAAGCAGCTCACTCAGACATCCAAGGAAGGGCTAGCCAACATGAAGGAAAAACCTTTCTGGTGGAAACTACGAATGGTTGGAACTCAGTCATCACAGTGAGCAAGTTTTAAGTGGACTTTGAAGACCTATGCAGGAAATCTAATGTAGTAACAACTTTAACAGCTCTAATACCTATTGAAACAACTTTTTTCAACATGGTGATACTATAGCATCTACCATCATTTAGATCATGGGTCCTCAAACTACAGCCCGGGGGCTGGATGCAGCCCAGCACACCCATTTATTTGGCCTGCCATGCCCATTTGGACCTGCTGTGCGTGCGCCCGCCACCGCCCACCTCATATCCCGCGTGCGGGGAGGCAGCGGTTTGCTCACTCAGAGAAAACTATCTCCAAGCAAGCTGCTGCCTCATGCACCCACCTTGCCGTGCTCTCCGCCCCTGCCTCAGCGCAGGCGCCCTCACGCACCACCCCCACCCCCCTGGTTAAAAAGTTTTTAACTGGACCCCTGATTTAGACCTACAGCATTCCTTTGAACAGATTAGTCTAAAAATTCAGTAGAACTGTAACTCAATTATATTGAATGACTATATATTATCCTTTAAAATAGAAGAGAGCCAAAAACTATTACAACCTATTTCCAAATTAGCTCTGTAGTCAATATTCTAGATCTAGTATATTGCAATATAAACTTTCCTTGTAATGATGCTATTCCTTCCTCTGATATGAATTTGGGAAGCAAAAAATGTCTCATTTAAGCAAAATACCCTTATCAAAACTAAGAGCAAATCATACTTACTACTTCCAATTAGGTGGGAGAACTCTCTTGGTCTTGTAGTAGCGAGCCAGCCTATGAATTCTGCTCTCAATCAAAATGAGCCGAAACTTGGCATCTTTATCCTTACAACAAAAAACAAAAAATTTACACCTAATTTTTGGAGAGTTTAGAAAAATAGTTATTTACTAATAGATTGTGTAGCAGCAGCATTTTCTGAATAAAAAGCTATTCTAAAGGCTATCAGGTTACAACAAATATATGATGGAATATGGTTAGTAAGTTACCTTCCTGTTTCTCTCAAGATGCTTGCGGACAGCCACAGCTTTCTTGATTAAGTGGTAAAGATCTTCTGGAAGGTCAGGGGCAAGTCCTTTGGATTTAAGAATCCTCAGAATTTTGTTGCCTGTCACAAAACGAACTTGGGCAACACCATGTGAGTCCCTCAGGATTACACCTGAAACAGACAAAAATTATGCACTTTCTGGATACTAGACAACTCAATCATATTATGGGTGCTCAGATATCCAAAGAAAGATTAAGCCACACAAAAAGAAAAACTTTCTGATGGAAACTCTTGTGATTGCCCAAAATCCCATGGAGCAAGGCAGTATTTCGTACAACTACTGGTGTCCCAAACACAGTAAGATTTGTTGCATCTTCCCAAGAGAAAACGGAGATCAGAACTTGATTCCCCCTGCGGCTTTTGCAGTAGCATGCACGGCAGTTCTTTTCCAATACTGGAATGGGTCTCTTCTGGTACCAGACCTGCCCTATGCTTAGCTACGGTTCTCTCTCCCACTGGTTTCAATTTTTAAAATGTCCCCAGAAGTGAGAACAAACAGAAATGCCACTACTTCATTTCTTCTACTCTGCATGTGCTGGCAGAGCTTTGGATCCATAAGATACTCTGGTATTAGAACTCTAAGCCATAGAAGGTAGAATTGGCTTGCCTGTATACCCATTTAATAAGTTACAGTAAGGCTATACTAATAAAACTGCAAGAGTGTATCAATGAAACAAAAATACCTTTTACTCCAATACTTTTAGAATACCTTATGATGCTCCTTTGAGGATCATAAGCCCTGAGTGTTATGAGCATTCTATGCAAGGTTGCTGATACAATTTCTGCCTTTCCATCCCTCTGCCCTGCATTTTGCTGGACTGGCTTTTTTACCCATTTAGCACCAGCATTTCAAACAGAAAGAAGCAGAAGCCTTGGGATAGCTCATATCCTGGCCTTCTACACGCCTCTTACCCACCCATCAAAATGCACCCCTTTACTTCAATTGCCCATTTTGCTTGGGTATACCAATTTAAAATGTACATACCAATCTGTGAGGGAGTCAGGCCCTTCTTTGCCAGTTTGTAGATCTGTTCTTTGACATCATCAGATGTAAGTTTCAGCCACTGTTAGAATTCAATTTTGAGTCAGATTAGTTCATACATAGATTACAATTGTTGATACACATTGTTGACCCAAAAGATCAGATTACTATAAGCATCAAATAAGAACATTTGATATCTGAAACCACATCAGCACACCTGAAGAAAATGCTCAAAGCAACTGTTCTAAGAAGAATCAAAACTCCTTCCTCTGATACATCTTCAGGTACATCCATTGAAATGTTTGCTTGTTTGCCAAAAGAAAAACAGAAGTGGAATGTTTTGTAATTCTATAGCAGGTCTTTATATCTACTAGGTGACATTATTGCTTAAGAGACAACTGCATTAAAAACAATGCAGCAGACAAGGTTTGTTTCTATAAAGTAAAACTCAAAACTTTGTAATATTACAAAATCACCCACTCAGCTGCTTTTATTTTCCCATTTGAACACAATGGGACTTCACAAAGAGAGATGGCATAAAAACAAACTAACAAAAAGGAAGTGGAAGGAAGGCTAGACTACAAAGGAAGAATACAGGCAGGTAATGCACAACTGCAAGGATGGCACTAAGGAGACTACAGATGAAATGGATGCACTTTGCTTCCCCACTCCAAGATTGCAAAAAAAATAAAAGTCAGGATGCAATCTGGTGAACAGCTGCCAGGTATGTTTATTAAATTTGCAGGTGACACAAAATACAGAGTGATAGCTAAAACCCTAGAAGATAGCAACAAAATGGAGATTCAAAGTTAGCAGTACAGTATCTCTAACAGATGGCTGTCCACTGTAACTTTGGGAGTCTTGCACTGAGCAGTCAGACCCAATAGCCAGCCTTATTGCTTCCTTCCAGCTCTATTTTGCGATTCCCATTTTAATTTAAGACATAGCTACAAGCAACTTAATACTTACTGTAGGAACACTTCGCCTATAAGGCAAGGCCGACTGGGACAAGCCCTTTCTGTTAAACGAGAAAAATAAAGAATGCAAATGCTTTAAAAAGTGGTAAGCATGCAGCTAATATAATAATAAAGAATACACACCACCTTGCCAAAACAGCACTTTAGGGAGGCCACCATGTTTGCTCCCACCACATCTCCTACATGGCTGTACCTCAGTGAAATCACAGCCACACAAAAGGTAAAACCAGATGCATCGACATAAAATACCTCCAAATGAGCGAGGAAAGAGTGGCAGAAAGCCAGCCCCGTCCCTACAACGTTGTTCTACCACTCTCCCGGCCTGCGGCCTTCCCCGGTTCGGCTGCTGCCGTCCTCATGAGGCGCTTCGAGGTTTTGAAGGACGGCAGCCGGCCTAGAACTGAAGAAGCGAGCGATGCGTGCCCCCCCACCCCCACGGCCAGGCTGGATTAGGCAGTCAGAAACCGGCCACGCCAACCCGAGGAAAGGCTCTCCCGCCTCGGCCCCGACCCCGCCGCTCAGCGTGGCCCGTGCGGAAGAAGCCGCGGGAGCCGGCGCGAACCCACAAGGCGGCCCCAGCGACGGCCCACCGAGCTGCGGTGTCCGAAGCCCATCTCCGCCCCAGCCCGCCCCGCTCCCCTCCCCCGGCGCCCGCGCAGCCCTCTCCCCGGCGGCGTCCTCACCCGGGAGCGTGCATACGACCCATGATGGCGGCACAAAGAAAGAGCACGGCGAGGCGGCCGCACAGATCAAGCCTTCCCCGCGGCGGAAGTGACGTCAACGCGTTCTCGCGACACTGGCGAGTCCGCCCCGCCGCTGTCAGACCTCACTTCCGGTTTTGTTGGAGAGGCTCGGTTCACGTATTCCGTTCAGGCGGCGGCGGCAGCAGCGGCTGATGTGGGTGTAGTTTGCTCGTTTGCTGGCCAAGAAGTTTAGGATTTTTTTCCCTATCAAAACCTGTGTGGGATCGCGCTCCAAGAGAACGCTGAAGCCCTAAACAGAGCGACCTGAAACCGCACGGGGGGGACGGGCGTGCGGGCGGGCGGAACGGGTTGCACCGACGTACCCTACAGGGTTGTCGCTGTTTTTCCTTGCTCAGCCCTCTCCTTCTTGGAGACCCTGCACTCTTTTTGTATGTGCACGGAGTTCAAGAACCATCTCGAAGCACTTCCGCTGTCCTGCACGATGTAAGACCTGCGTTTGAATAAAACGAGCACGAACGTTTGTCCTTATTTCTGCATTGCGAGGAGGAATAATGCTGGAAGGAATAACACGTTGCTTGCTAAATAAATGCAAGTCGTTGCTTTTTCCATGATTAGCCTCAGTTTTCTTCCTCCGATCTTTTTATTCAACAAAATCCCTTTCAGGGAAACCCAAAAATGTCAAAAATTACTGGTAAGGCTCCTTTGTAGACAAATCATTTCCTGGCTTTGTGAACCGTTTCAGAGAGCCGCTGCCTATTGAACGGTATATTTTAAATAGATAAATAGACTAGCCGCCAAAAAATGCAGTTCCCAGAAAAACATCGAAGCTGAAGGCTGCTGGTTGTCTCAGACAGTCATGCTTTGGTGCTGGTGGAACTTTTCTCAGCGTCGCTAAGAGACAGCCAGCTTTTTGATGCTGCACATTTGGCTTAATTAGGATTCGTTTTGCCCACCAGCAGCTTCAAGTAATGAATACTGAGCAATGGATCAGCTATCCGCCTGCCGACGATTCAGCCTTCCTCAACCTGGTGCCCTCGAGCTGTGTTGGGTTAAAACTCCTAGCAATATCGGCTAAAAGATGCTGCAAGCTGTTGTTCAAGATGTGTGAACAGTACTCACTTGGGGAAGATTGAAGATGTTTATCTAATTGTGCAAAACGGGTGTTGAGCAACAGTACTAGGGAGCAATTGGCAAAACTTCTCTGCTGAAGAATGGGCGTGCTAAGTGACATTTAATGCTGTCACACCAGGGCCACTTCTCTTTTATTGCTCAGTCGCTTCACCTCAGACTTCTATGGGGGAGAGGAAGGAGAAACAAAGATTTCAGACAGTATTTTCAATTTTTTGTTGTAAACCAATCTGAGAGCTTTGATAGCTGCAAACAATATACTAAAGCAGTAAAATAGTGTATAAACCTATTAAAGAAATAACATTGGATCCTCTTTTCCCATTGATTCTTCCATCTTTCTTACAATAACAGAAAATATTGAGGCCACATTTCTGTTTCAGCTTGAAAGAAACCCTTATTGACAATGGGATTTCCTTCCAAGCATACATGGAAAGGATGGATGCACCATCCGAGAAAAGTTGCATACAGTCTTTTGATGTTTAGGGTGCTTGCAGTCGAGAGGATCTTAGTGCTACTTAACAATACTACTTCTGCTTAGTGAATTTTCTACAATAGTATTGTGAACATCTGAAGATTGTTGGCCATTGTAACAGCTGTAAGAGAACTATTCCATAGAAGCTGTATACTTAGGCTGACAAACTATGAGGCAGGAGAATTGCATCATACAAGTTGGACTGTACAGTCACACCTAATTTATAGAAGAATTCTAACGTTTAGAATTAAGCTCAAGTATTCAAGTTGATTAATCAGCAGAGCTGTACACTATATCCAGATGTCAGAAAATGCCACAGAATTACCGTTTTTCAGGAAAAAGGCTCCCAGAGTTGGTTGCTGCACGGAAAGGGTTTCCAGTTTCATGTATGGCATGGCTTACATCCCTATCTAGTCAATGCTTGTGATAGAAAAGCAGCATCCAGATGGCCAGGGTGACTTATTTTATATTGTTAATTTGTTTTATATTTTTAATGTATTATATTTTATGTTGTGAGCCGCCCCGAGGCTTCGGCAAATGGGGCGGCATAGAAATGTTTTAAATAAATAAATAAAATAAAGTTGTCCTCATGGCAGATTTGCAGGTAGGGCTATTTGAATCTCTATTAAACAATTTGACCAAGAGTGTGTGGAGTACTGAATGAAGAATGGAGTGATGGATAACAATTCATTTGGCTCTTCTGTTTGTGCAAAAATGTCCACGAGAGGTCATTGAGGTCCCATTGGTGCAGGTGTTCAAGGATAGGCTGGACGTCCACATGGTGGGCATGTCGTGAGCGGAGCCAGCTGGTGCCGGAGGTCAGACTAGATGGCCCGGGAGACCCCTTCTGACTCGCTCTGTTTTCTATGTTTCTATGTCTACTTCCCCCATAATATTGACTACAAAGTATTTTTTCCAACTAACTTGGCAGTAACAGTTACTTTCCAGTGCTTGATTTTAGCTGCAAATAACAAAGCCAAAAGAGCATAATCCATCAACACTTTCTAGTCTTGAAAGACAAGAAAAACCAGTGATTGCAAAGGAATTGTGTACTATAGCAAAGTATTTTCCGGATGGTTCACTCCTTCAAAGAGTTTGAGCTGCACAACCAATTCAATAATGTACAATGTCTGCAAGTTGTGCATTCAAAATACACATAAAAGTATGTGTATATGTGTTAAGAGTGAAGGATAAGAAAAATTAACATGTTTTAAACCAATGGGCAATAGATTTGACTAAAGCCTGTTTTACTTCTATAACTGACTTTTTTTGCCTTTCACAGTGATGCATTTTGAGAAAAAGAGGCAACACATTCTTTATTCCAGAGTAGTGTTTAATGTAATTGTAGGACAGTTATGGAGTCACATTTAACCCATACATTATGGGTTAGGATATTGATAGAAATACTGTACATCTTTATTAGCTATCAGTGTAATATAACTGAAGTATTTGGTTCTTTCAGATAAATAATTAAAGGCAAATGTCTACATTTGCTCCCAATGCTTTCCATTATCTATAAACCTCTGCCATGTTTTAGTCAGTCTGAGAGTACAAAGCACAGAAGGAAAATTAAATTCCTATGGATATGAAAATGCTGTAATATGGCCTGAATATTTTCCTCCATGTACCACACCATTGGTTACAATCTAATCCAGATGTAAGCCCACTGATATCAATAGATTTAAACATACATACTCCTGCATTAGACTGTGGCCATATTTTGAAGATATCAGAAAAAGAAACTCCTCAGTTTGAAAGTTGCACTGTATTGTATCCAAGAAGGAGAAGTCAGGTTTAAGGCAAGATACTAAGATTTCTACACCACTTTAATTTTAAAAATAGAGAAATATCAAAGATCATTCATGCTTTCATACATATGTGTAGATCATAAAAAGGCAGTAATATTAAAAACTTCAGTGCAAAGTCATAGCCAGGTTACTTAGTACAGAAAATGTGGTCATTTTTCTTACAGCAAGATGTATTCCTCAAAATGTCAAAATATAAGTAGACAGACACAAATTTATTTCTAGCTGCAGTCTGTATGTGTGATGCATAAAATTTTGATTAATAAAGTATAAAAATGCCAGGAGACTACTTTAAAAATATGTATTAGTAAAGTGTTTAATTTATCCTAATAATTCCCTCCTCCCCTTTTATGTCAGCTTTAATACATACTTTTGAATGTGTACAGTTAAAGTTTATATATCACATTGCTATAAATAATTCAAAACAGATGCAAAATTAATGTTGCACCTGTTGTTATTTTATTGAATATGTTTTTAAAGAATTTATCTGAAAATTCCTAATGTGCATTTTATTTTGAAAGGTGGTGAAAGTGAGCAAAGGCACAGGTATGAACCATGAAGGATACTGGCAAATGCTACCTTAAGGTGCAGCGCATTCTAACCAATGACCAGCCAAAAATTGCAGTTGCAAATCACCGCTATCAAAAGCATCTTTTAAATTTCTAGTTTTGTGCTGTAACTTAGTGTGCTGTAGTAACAGACTGCAAAAAAGCAGTACATATTGCTTGCAGTTACTTTAATGGACCATTTCACAAAAACAGTAGTCAGCTTTCCTGTGAGTGAATGCTGGTTCTGCTGAATGGAATGCATCTCAAAAAACATCAAGTGAGCAGGAAATACAATCTAGTTAGTTTATTCTATTTACTATATAGGTTATTTCTTGCATACTGAACTTACTATAGCAAATATAACCTAGGTGCTTTTTAAAATGCCAAATAGCTTCTGTTAAACACTATGCAGTTTTAACACTGAGAAGTATTCCAAGGTTATTTGTATAATTGGACCATTAATGTTTTAGGCACCAAACATTTATGTTCATTTTTTCACTTACACTTTGTTATACTGCATTTGAAACCAGGGACTTAACTATATTTTAGGGGAAATAAATTAGATCATAGTTTAGTTTAGTTTTCCAGTAATAAAGATTGTCATTATCTACCATAATCTCATTTAACAATGCATTGTTTTGCTTTAACCTCATTGTCATAGACGGTTCAGAGACTGTATCCCTGTCATGTTTATTCAAAAGTATTTGGGCTTCAGCATTAAAATTATTGTGCAATTTAAACATTTTCCCTACATTAGCTAGTGTTTCAAACTGGAGTTACTATATTGCATTTACAGTCAGTATCACAAATGTACAAAACTAGAATAAAAATAGAATTTAGGGCAGAAGCCATTAAAAGGTGGAGGAAAGCTATCTTCTACTCATGTCTCTAAGGGCAAATCAAAATTTCATTGAAATGAATAGAATGCTTAATAGACTGTTCTCTTAATTATTATGGAAATTATACCTAGCTCAAGCTGTCACTTAGTGAAATTCACCATTTTTAGTGCAACTTATTCTCAGCCAACAGCTGATACTGTGGCCTTCTGCTATTTGATGTAAATATTTCAGTCACACGGAACTTACACGTATGGCAACTTATGTGTGCCTTACATGTGAACTGGAAACTGAACCCCAAATTTCTCCTAAATAGATATCTACATTCTGGAAATAGAAGTACTTATAGCAAACCATGGCATAAAACTACCCGAATATGCATCCGTATAATATTTTCAGTTCATCAAGTTATTAAGGACAAACATAAAGAGTCAAAATAGAGAAGGATTCAGACGTCTGCTGTCATTTGAATTTGACCTAAGAAAGCAGAATACATACAAGGAAGAAAATGTTAAATAATTTATATAGAGCCACATGTGCAAGCAATAGTTTTTAAAAGGACTAGATTTTAAAAAGTATGTTAACCTTTAGCATTGCTAAATGTTTTTAAATATCAGAAATGAGGTATAAGAAGCAGTTGAGTGATAAAATAAGGCACCATTATGTATAACTTCATGGCACTCATTTTGATAATAACCTCAAAGAGGTCCAAGGAGTCCAAAGGCTCAATGTGACTGGAGTTTTCCCAACTATCTGTTCAATCTCCCCTTTGACAGCTTGGGCAGTTATTTTACCTTAATAATTTTGTTTTAACATGGTGCTGCATCTCATGACAGCAGAAGCCTAAAGCAAGCTTGCAATGTATCAACAGCCAAGCAATTCAAACGTGACTGAATTGATTAACACACCTCAGCTTTAAATTGGAACAACTAGTCAAGACTTAGAACTTCATTATCCACATACTAAATTTATACAATAAATTTACATTGATGCTTAGATTACTACAGTAAAAGCATAAGCTGATATGGTTTGCCAGAAAAAGTCCTGTTTAAAATTTGTGAAGGTTGTGCCAACTGTAATCTGCTGAATTGTAGTATCTTATACTAAAGCGTGAGAGTTATTTTCAAGTAGTGACCAAATGCAAGTGGAGTTGAGATCATTCAATTCTGTTCTTCTTTTCACTTCTGTATCAGCTTCACAAATATGGTACAGCAGCAAGTCGGTACCAATTGACAGTTTCCTTGTTCAAGTTAAAATCCTTTAAGGAAAGAGTGACACCGCCCAGAAAGAAGTTCTCACGTAGCGATTCAGCACTGAGTACGCTAAGCTGAAGCTCCCTTTGCTTGAGTGTCTCTTTGCTATATCCACTGTATACAAGCTGTAAAAGAGTTTAAAATGTGTGGGGTTTAAAATATATAGGGGTATGTGAGCTGCCCCCCCCACCCCCCCCCCCCAGACAGACAAGCAAGCAAATACCTCACTCCCAACCAGATGCTGATGAGAAGAACAGATCTAAGGATTCCTATATGTTTTATCATCTGCCGGATGGATATCTGAGGCCTGGCTCTCATCCAGTCTACCTTACAGAAAATAGGTATGTGGTATTTGAATGCTTATGTATGGCTTTAAATATCTGTATGTCTCATTGGCAATATGCTTATAGCAATCCAAGCAGTTTTAAAAGCAGCAGCATCAGGATCCTTATTCATTCAGTGCAACATAGGAATGGGGTAAATGCCAGCAACACAGCTTTTTATTTACACTGAAATAGGCTCATCAACATGTGCAGAAGATTTTATTCATTTTCTAAATGAAAGGGGCAATAATATGAAAGGCAGAAAGGGCCAGTGCCAATGGGACAGGTCAATGCTTTCTCATGCATACACAGGATCTGTTATAGTTTGTAAGATTAGCAAGTGTTAATGCTAATTCACTTTTCATTCTTTATCAATACAACAGCAGACTGTGAATATTTATATACAAGTCCAGATTAACCTATAAAATAAGGTCACCCAATTGTCATGTTTCAGTTAATGGTTGTAGACCTCAACATTTCTATATTTTTCCATCAACCTGCTTATATATTAATCTACATTAGGCTAAAAATGATGTAGCTGGCTACCAGATGATTTCCTATGTTGTCAAGGATGTTCACAAATACTCTACTACTTGGACTGAATGCATTTGACATGTTTCACTAACTGTGCTGTTTCTCAGAGGAAAATGCAAGGTCAGGCTGTAGTGACAGGAAGACAGGAAGTTACATGCTGCTGGTCAGGGAATTGGGCAAGCAAGCAGCTTGAGTCCTGAAAAGGTGGCACAGGGAATAATGGTCAAGTAGCCTAATGGTGGTGGGGAAAAAGGAAACAGTTGAGGCGGCAGATTAAGGAGCGAGGACCTGATGGAAGAATGGATGGAGAAGGTATAAGTCAGGCACAGTCAAAACAAGCAGGGAGTGCGAAGCAGAGGAGGGGAGACTTCAAACTAAGCATATGGCCAGGACAGCGTCCCTGGTGCTGGCGGGTAAGGCAGGGCTCAAGTGCAATTTTACATAGTTAATTTGAAAATGATAATGTAGAGTATTACTTTAAAGATTCACCCAGCCCTCAGAGCAGCCCATCTCATAGTACATTATTAACTGGAACATTCAGTTGTATACCCAGCTTCTCTGAATAACTCAAAGCTAGTTCTGATTTAATGTATTTATGCATTGGAACACCTCAATAATTCTCATAAACACAAATTTTCAGGAAAAATCCAGGCAGATATTTTAGAAGAAGCTCCCCTTCCTGACTGTCAATATAAACAACAGCATACAGCTTCTTGCAAGCATGTTACAGACCTTCCAAGATTTAAAATAATTTTAATAGAAAAGAGTGTGCGGTCAGACGGAGAAGCACTTCCTTGACCGTAATTAAATACCCCAAACGTGGTAGACTTCTCTTAACAGCATGAAGCAGCCCAAGGATGAGAAAGCAACTGAGGATGAGTATTGCAAGAAATAAGTCTCCTGACTCAATTTCTTGCTCCAAGCACTTCTATACACCATGGGAAGGAGTGTCCACATACTGTACTGCAGAGTTGAGCTGCAGCTGTTTCTACTCCAACCCCGGTGCAACTGTGAGCAATAGCAAGGAAGGTGGAAGGCCTCTTTTATCACCCCCTTCATATTGTTCCACCTATTAGGTCTGCACGATATTAATTTGTTTTAAAAAGCTATTAGCACAGCTTGTTATTTCAAGCTTACCATTTCATTGAATGTTGGATTTCTAGTTTTTCTTGATATTTTGGTTTTCCGTTTAGATGTTTTATGTATGTCTGGAAGCAGGTATGTCTTCACATATGGATTTGGGTCCGCACCATCATCAGTAACCTAGAAACACCACATACTTATCTGGTAACAATGCAACACAACACAATCACCCATTTTCAGTCAAAGCAACAGAATGTTGGGGCTTTTGCTTAATTTGTTCTTCCAATTCTTTGAAAAATACCTGTTTGATTAAAACAACCACAACACAAAAAAGTAAGGCAATCATGCTTTGAGTGGTCATCTGATAGTTCACATATATGAGGTCTGCATCTGCATGGGGCCTGTTGTCAGGAGGTTTTCCAAGCTAGACTCATTCTGGTGGGAGCCCCTCCCCTCCCCTCCCTCCACCTGGTGCATCTAGAAGACGCTCCTGCCATTTCCCCCAGTTCTCTTGAGACCAACATTGTGGCCTCAGAACTGGAGGGAGGGCAGTGAATGGCTGACCTGTACCATCAAGATATAGACCAGAAGGAAAGCTATGGTACCAAAGCTATCAACACCAAAATAGAGTCAGTGAGCTGGCTGTGTGAATGCACAGATGATCACTTGAAGAATGATTACTTTCTTCTTTGTGGTCTCTGTGCATCATACATATGGGTAACTAAAAACCCATATGGACTTAGAGAGATCCATACCTTGAGAGCAGTGGAATTTATTACCTGAGGAAGATGTGGGCTCTCCCTCATTACAGACCATTCAAAAAGCGACTGGACAGTCATCTGAATGAGATGGTGTAACTTCGAGTCCTGCACTAGCACCCAGTGCAGGACACGAATTCTATGCAGGCCTTCTATGATTCTTGAGATAGAGGCAGGCCAGTGTTGTCAGCACAGTAGCAATCCTGCCTGGTGCAGATAATGAGCTGGTTGTGCTGGATGAAGGTTGATGGAGTAGACCATATCCCTGCTCTGCAGAGGTCCTGCAGTGGGATGCCAGTGCTGTTGACATTGCCACCCCTCTGCTAGAGTGTGCTCTGAGTCACTCGAGAAGCTGCAGTCCAGAGAGCTGATAGGTGGTCATCAAAACTGTAATGGTTTTGATGACCAACTTGGCAAGCCACTGAGAGCTAACTGGCTCACCCCAGATCATATGCTGTAAGCAACGAAGAGTCTTTGGGACCAGTGCAGGGACTCAGTATGAGACCAACAGAATGCTAGCACCCTGCGAGCATCTAAGAACTCTGGCAGAGCAGTGTCCTAGTTAAGATGGAATGGTGTCGTGACCTTTGGAAGGAATAGCAGTAATGGGGCTGAAGGACCAGTTCGTGCCTATGAAGTGTAAGAAACAGCAGATCAATGCGCAGAGTTCATTCACCCATCTAGCCAGTGTAATTGCCACCAGAAAGGCCACCTTCCGAGGCAGAAGATGTAAGTCCACTGGGGCCAAGGGCTTAAAAGGTGGTTTTGTGAGGTCCTGCAACACCTTTGACAGACTCCATCCTGGTATGAATGACTGAAGGTGCCTTCAAACCAGATCTGTGCAGCTGGAGAGGGACTGGGTTGCTGCAGCAGTCAGTCGCATGTCCTAACTATCCAGCCTCTTCTTCTGCAGCTGCTGGAACTGAGAGGTGGCATCCCTCCACTGTGGCTGTGTGGACTGCTATTGGCACACAACTCACTGCTACTGCCCCCTGGGCTGGTATGGGAAGGGGCCCCCAGTCCACTTATGAGGTGTTACTGGGGGTGGGGGTGCAAAGCCCATCTCCTTCAGGTACCTGAGAATTGCTCCCTTGCTTCTCTCACATATGCCTTCCCTTCTTGTTCTTTCTTTGATAAAAAGAATAAACCACATTTCTAGAATGTACTGTGAATAAACAAATGCTCTTTCCATTGCGGCAGCAAATTAATTCTTGTACTTACCAGATCTTTTATGTGCATCACCATGATAAACAGAGTACTGTTTCTATAGGAGATGGATAACTTAACTTCTCCTCCGACTTTGCCTGAGGTGGGACTTGAAGGGCTTACATCTTTAAAAAAAAAAAAAGGTAAAATTATATTTTACAAGAGGCCAAATGGACACATTCCACATTAGGGGACATCAGTCATGCAATGTTACTATTAAATAATCTAGTAAGCTGTAAGCAAGGAAATGGCTATTAGATAGGTCTGGCTGAACAGAATAGAACAAATAATGTCCATCCTATTAGAAAACCAAATTTACCTCTTCTTTATCGAAACATTTAACTGCTTTATCTAAAGTTTTTTGTGATTTAATAATGTTCCAAAGAACTGAAAATAAAGATAAATTTAGAAATATGCCTATGCTAATATTTGAATGAAAAGGTTGTTGTGCTGATCCTATTAGCAAGAACTTACAAAGGCAAAATATGGCATTTATTGAAATTTATGCTTTTTACTGAACATATGGTACAATAAACAAGGAGGGTTAAAAAAGGAGAAAGCAATACACATGGAAATTAAAGGCAAAATCCTGAACTTTTTTTAAATCTAATATGCATATATTTGATCCAAGCTTTTTTCCAGGGAAACGTAAAGCACATTAAAAAAAAAAAAAAGTATTAAAACTCTTTTTGTGGAATTCTTCTATGCCAGCTAGGAGAATCTGGAAATCTATTATTAAAAGTGAGACGAATGGTCAAAGGTAAATTCAATACAGTCATTTTCCTGCCTGCACAGATTCTTTTCTCCTTTTTTATGATAGAATTATTTTCATTACAGTGACCCAGATTACACTCCTTCCTCTAAAAACAAAATTCCTACCTGGACATTTAGCTATTCCATCAATTCCTTCAGCTTTTTCATCACGAAGTAAAGGGTGGAAGAATGTATAAACAAGATCACACTGGATTTGGAAAGACAAAAATGTTACTGCTAGCTGAGTATACCCAAAACAGAGCCCTAAAGTAAGGACATTTGTACAGTTTATAGAATCACCTCTGATACATCTGTTGATGCATTCATTAAACTTTGTATGTAGCTGTTTAGCTCTACTTTCCTCTTGGCTGCTACATCCTTGATGTGAGTTCTTCCCAGGACCATCTTATTAGGGAAGCTGCAATATAGATACAACCAGAGACAGCAATAGTTAGTGTTAACATATAGTATTTGCCTTTCATTGAGGCAAATTACTAGATATATACCAGATATTGATACAATCTATGAGTTAGTCCAAAAGGCTGAGATGTCTTACAGTAGAGTTGCAGGAACACTGCCAACCCTTTTGTGAACTGTCTCATATTTGCTACTCTATAAAAACACTCAAGTGTAAGATAACATGGCAATGCAGATGCTCTAAACAGCCATAAACATTTTGTTGAACAATTTGGAAAAATTTGCCATTTCTTTCTCTGTTGCCATCTGTGAAATCACTGATAACAGATGTTGAAACACCAGCAGCTGTTATAGCCCAAAAGGAAAGTGAATTTCTATATGCATTTATCTCTTAGAAGAACTGCAAGTTCATGTGAATCCATTAACAGCTATTACTGAGCACACACACATTATCATGAGGTCCCTGTAGTTTACTATGTACGAGTTTTGCATCCTGAATGTCCATGCCCTTTGCTTAAGTGTGCCAGGAAAGGTAAGTATTGATCTTTGACTAGGGCTGGCATTTAAGTTAATTTCAGAAAATGTTTTGCTTGGCTAGGGAGTAACTTATAGAACATGCAAAACAGGACTTAAGGAGATACTGAAACATGCGAAGGCTTCAGATAAATTACAAAATTACAAAATCAATACTATCTTCCTTTAATATCTTCCTTCAGAGCCTATTAAAACAAAGGTGTTGTACACCTACAGCATAACTTCTAGAATGAGTGCCACAAACACAGAGAAACAAGTTCATGAAACCTTACACTTACACTGATCCCAGAATGCCAACTTCAGATCACAAGAAAGGGCTACTACTCAATGGCAGGTCACTCACTCTGTATAACTAAGGTTCCAGGTTTGATCTTTGATATGTCCATCTAAACTGTTCTCAGGTTGCAGATAAAAATCACTGTCTAGTATGAATGTTTTCAAGTCTGTTAACTTTGAAGTGCTGAAAACACTTAAGTACAAACTATTTGCTGCTCATTCTGGTACATGACAGTGTTCAAAGGTCATGATTAACATACCCGGGAAAAGTGCATTCCTGGCTTTAACAACTTTATTATATTGCATTTATATCCCACCTCTTTTCCTCTTGTGAGGAACCCCAGGTGGCATACACAGCTCCACTTTAACTCACAACAACCCTGTTCAGTAGGTTAGGCTAAGAGAGTGTGACTGGCTCAAAGTCACCCAGTTAACTTCATGGCTGGCTGGGTACTAGAACCAGGATCTTCCAGGTTCCTAGTCTGACATTCTTAATTACCACATCACACTGGCTCTCACACTTCCAATGTCAAGCCAGTTTATAACAGCAGGAGCTCATGCATAGGAACGAGTCTGCATGCTTTCTCCTGCTTCACAATTGACAATGTGTTAACTGTGTCATTACTGCCAGAGAGAAAAATTACTGTGAACACAGCGACACATTCTGTAAATTCTGTTTTGAAACACCAGCTCTTTTTGATTACACACAAACACCCACACAATTTCAGGAACATACCCTGGCAATTTCCAAAGAGGAAATAAGATACCAAGCTTGTTGTGCAATTCTTGGAATTCATCAAATGTCCGAAAAACAAATGTAGGTTCATTTTGCCCCTCTCTTAAAACTCTGACAACGTAGATCTGCCAAATCAGAAAGGAAATATTTCAGCAAATTAAAAATGCACTTCGCTGCTGCATCTATTTCCCATCACTCAATGAAGGGAAGCAAAAAGAATAATTTCAGTATACTTGTGATGCAATTGTACCTACAGCATTCCCTTTCCTCAGGATTATTATTTTTCAGCATTCTTATAGAACTTTTAAGGAAAGACAGGAAAGGTACTTTAATTAATGAGATCAAGGGAAACAACAGTATAGATGCCTGGCTATTTTCAAGGCAGCCATTGGTTTCATATTAGTTGTAATAGAAGTATGTTATGCATCTGAACGGGAAAGGCAGAAAAAAGGGAGAGCAGATATCCAAACACTAACTTCATTATCTCTCTGCTACATTACCCTGGGAACAATGGTGAAAGTTGGAGCTGATCTTGCCCCATTTCCGACAGTTCTGTACATCCCAGCATAATAAATTTAATTAACTGGTATGGGTTTCACTAATTCAAATGTGCCTCCAGTATGACTACTACATTCATGTAATAAAAAAAACATTTTCTGACTTGGAGCTCAACAAGTAGCATTAAATCTAAAATGGAAATAGCAAAGCTTTGAAACTTGAGTATGATCTGGCCTGGGCAACTTCTTCTTCCTTCTCTTTCTCCTCCTATATTTTTATTTTATACTGATAATTTTAATTTTGTATTTGTAAATCAATGTATTTTTTGTATTGTTATATTTAATGGTAATTTATTATGTACTATTGTATTTCAATGTATTTTATCATGTTGTAAGCCGCCCCGAGGTTTCGGCAAGGGGCGGCATAGAAATGTTATAATAATAATAATAATAATAATAATAATATGAATCTCTGTAACTGAAAAGGTGATTACAGCAAATGATAGCAAGGAACACCATTAGTAGTTGCAGAATACATATTTTACCAGAATATAATCTATACTTACATAATATTTATCTGGGTTGTATCTCTTATGGTATGTAAAGACAGATACTTCTTTGATACGGCCATCTTGTTTAAGTGAGTATGTTTTGGGAGAAAAGGAGAGAATGGGCTCATCGTTGGAAGGCAGGCCTGAAAATCGCAGCTGAGCAAGATTGTGAATGAAGAAATTGAACTTTGTGGCAACGCTTCCCAAACTTGATTCAATTAGTCTAAAAACAAAGAAAACACACAAGGATTTTGATTATAAGGAAGCAGAAAACTTCAGCTTCATCTCAACCTCATTCCCTGCAACAACAAAACATGGGAAATGAAGTAATTATTTTATTTGAAATCACCTGACAGAGCTAATGGAACAATACATGTATGGAATAAGCAGAGGTCTCTAGCCTTATTTGCATAATATAGTATTTACTGTATTTTTAAATAAATACATAATTAAATGTGCAAATAAGACTAAGAAGCTACATTCTTGCACCACAAAGACACAAATGGAAAGATATCAGTACATATATATCAGATTCATTCTCCTTTTATTGCAAAGATGAAATTCCTCTATAGGTTATTTATTAAAATTGATATGAGCACACAAGCATAATGGTTTTAAAACATATTTATTGGTACCTTGTAAAGAAAATGGTAGCTTCAGCATCTGTGGTTTGGGGCTGAAGAGCATCTTGCACATATTTCAAATCTTGAACTCCAGTAAGTTCCGGTAACCCAGATGAGAGCATCTACAGAGCAAACAGATACAATCAGTTACTTATCTGTGCAATAACAAAATGTGCTATAGCTTAAATAAAATTCCCATTTAAGGAACACAGTCATTATAAGTTTCCTGTGGCTGAACACCACATGGTTGTTGTTAAGCACAAAGATGTCTATTTTAAAATGTAAGCTGATTTATAACAATGTATCTATGACAATATGGAAGTATTACCAGTGACAGAAGATTAAGAAAAATGCTGGCTCTTTTCCTTATCAGGTTATAAGCTTGGCAGCAAAGATCAACAAACAATTGGAACCGAATAGTAGGCTTTTCACCACCATTGATTACATAGGCCATATCTGATGTCAGCACGAAGGGAGCCCGATCCCTTTTAAAGAAAAAAATGAAATACATAGAGTTTTAAATAATAATTTTTCTATCCTTCTAGTCTATTAGGGATTTTGTTTAATTCAAAGTCTCATTAAAGTGTAGTGTTGCATAGTAAAGATTTTATCTAGTTCCTGAATAAACAAAGTAGAAAATCAGCAAAACACAATGTACAGTCTCAATGTGACCCAGGTCACACCCAGGAAATGTAGGAGAAATGAAACACAATAGTTGCTCCTGCAACTATTACTCCTGCAACTCAGCAACCTAAGAAAGTACAGTTGCTTACTTGTAGCTGTTATTCTTTGAGTAGTCATTTATGCATTCACACGTATGGGCTCTGTGCCTGCCTGGAGCCTGTTCTGGGAAGATTGTGTATCTGAGATTTGATTGGCAGGAACCCCTCCCTTTGGCCCCACCCTGTGGGAGGAGTTCCCACCCATTCTTCAGTTTAAGTAACATGAGGCTGGCAATGTGGTCCAGTGTCAAGAACGGCAGGCTCATGGACCGTCACACAGATCAGGACTGCTGCAATATCAACAAGTGACGCCGAAGAGGGAAGGAGGGTGGGTTGTATAAATGCACAGATGATCACTCAAAGAGCAACAGTTACAAGTAAGCAACTGTACTTTGGTCTTCATGGTCTCTGTGCATCACACATATGGGTGACTGGCAATCTTACCTTCTGGAGGCAGGCAGTGTTGCTACTGTAGGCCTGAAAATGGAATGGCTCTGCCAAAGGTCCAATCTAATCTAGCATGCATGTCAAGGCAATAGTGCATTGAAACTTGATAGGTTTGACCAGTGGCCATCTTGCAGAGGTCAGGCAAACTTATGCTGGCGTGGAGCTCTGCAGAGGTTGCCACTGCCTGCACTGAGGGCGAGGAGCAGTCCAGAGTGTTAGAGACCAGGGATCTGGGCAAGAGCACAGCCTTGTCTTTGTGGTAATTCAGGTATGGTGGGCCCACTCACAGCAAGGTTGCTGGAGCAAAAGACTGAGGTGATTACCACCAGAAAGGTGGTTTTTCAGGACAGTAGGCTTTGGCCCATTGTGGCCATGGGTTTGAAGTGTTTTTGTGATAGTGCGGAGATGATGGAAAAGCTCCAGGCTGGCACTGGGGGCAGACTGGTGGAGAGAAGTTCTTGAGGCTCCAAAAGAACTGGCAGGTGAGTTAAGGTAGAGGCCCTGAACTGGAGAGTGGCCAGATAGACACAGATGGATGCTGTCTTGAGCTCACTCTGAAACAGGGAGTTCAAGATGAAGAGGGATTGTACTGGGCACCCAAACAGATTGAAGCCTTGTTGGGAAGCAAAGCTGGGGAAGGTCTTCTGCTTAGCATGGTAGAATCACCTCTAATATAGGGTGAAGGTTCTCCAGCAAGTCAACTATGCTTGGAATTAGAACTGGATTCTCCAGGCTGTGAGGCATAGGGTGTGAACCTCCAGATGGAGGACCTTTCCTCAGTACTGAAAGATTATTTTGGGTTCTTATAGCTGGGTCTGCCATTTTTGCCTCTCTAGTACTTTACGTTGGAGCTTGACAGATTGTCCCAGCATTGGTGGGACATTCATGGTGGTTGCTGTGGCCATGGTTGGAACAGATGGAGCTGGTGGGGAGAGAAGGGGTATTCAATGGGTGTGGAGAGGTTGATTCTGAGCAAGGTCCTGTTCCATAGTTTGTGCCTGATGTGGTAGGCCCTGTGCGTCCTGGCCTGCTTGGTGAAAGCCTCCAAAATGTGGTTCTCTCCCAGGCGGCGGCAGCAGCAGCAGCATAGGGAATGGCTGCCCATTAGGGGCAGTTTGCTGCCACAACAGACAAACTTTCTGAATGGTGATCTGAGCACCATTGTTGGGCAGAAAGTGGAAAGAGGAGCTGAAGTAGGTTAGGCTGAAAAGTGTAGATTGGAGAGGACAAGGTGGTGACAGGATCTAGATGTAGAGAGATATTATACAGAAGGAATTAAGATGGAAGGCAGTTTGGTAAAAATAATTAGGACAAGCAAGAATTTAAGAGGAGACAGGAGAGGAGTAAAAGGATTTTTAAAAGGCAAGGACAGCTACGAGAATGTGGAGAAAGAAATTCCCGATGCACCCATGGTGGCAGATGAAGAACTGAGGATTGGGTGGGAACCCCTCCCACACACCAGGGGTCCTGCCAACACATCTCAACTATGAAATCTTCCCAAAACAAGCTCCGCATGGGTGAAAAGCCTATCTATGTGTCTGACAGAGATCATTAAGAACATATACCTGTTTCTAAGGTTTTGGTGACATGTGAATTGAGAAACTCTGGGTTGTTGTTGGATTAAACAACGTATAGTTAAGTCAACAACAAACCATGGGCTTAAAAATAAAATGAAATGAAATAGAAACGCAACAAATCATGGCCAAACTACCTCATTTCAGTAACTGCTTTGCAGCATGTAAAATACCAGAAAAGTATTGGCTTATTCAGAATGAAAGCTGGAAGCAGTACATTTAATCTGACTTAGCTGTGAATTACTTTCACAGACAAATCTGACATGTGATGTCATGACATTACTGCATATAGCCCAAGTGAACCCTGACAATTGGAAGGAATCCCCATTAAACAGCAAGACATAAAAACTGTGGAACGGAGAAAGTAACAGCTACAGTGCTTCCTGCCTAAATGTCCCTTCCTGCTCTTTGAAAAATGTAATGGCTGAAAAATAAGTAGACTTAGTTTATCAAATATATCTTCAGGTTTTCAGATGCAGAATCTAAATGGAAGTTTTGCCTTTATTTTTATTGTTGTTATATTTATCTATATCCCCCCGTTCCCAGTGTTGGGAATTCAAGGCAGTTTGCAATATTAAAAGCTTATATAATTTAAACATTCATAAAATATGTAAAAGATAAAATATAATTAAATTAGTAGATTATTAAAATTATAGAAATACTGAAATTAGAAACATCAAAACCCATGTAAAAGCATAGAAGAATACTCCAATGCCATCTCACAGGACTAGAACCTTTCATACGCAACAGCATTTTAAAATAAAAGTTGCAGCTAGTAGAGGATACTACAAAATAAAGTTATTGACCTAGCTCATCTGTGCACAAAGTCAGCAGTGCTGCTTCCAAAACACCAAAGTGAGAGAAAATTAATTTTACATGTTTTTCTCATGCTTTCATAGCATACCTCTTGAAGCTCCCGAACATCTGCGCATGGCCCAAAAACTTTCCAAAATCAATGTGGAACATATGCCCTGTACTTCGAAGCATTATGTTGTCATTGTGACGGTCACAGATCCCCAGGACATAGGTAGCTACACAACATCCTGCACAAGAATAGATGAAGTTTTCACAAGCCTAAAATAAGGAAAAATAAATGTCACATTATATCCAGTCTGCTACTTTGAGAATTCCTTGGTTTAACATGCAGAAAATAGCTCTGCTAGCAAAACTATTATTCATTCATGAGGAAGAGATTGCTGGTGGAGCACTGTGGCTTGCTATTATGCAGGGTTGTTGGGCTGGTGGTCATTGCATCCTGCACCTCCTCATTGCACCAGGCTGCCACACCAGAGCACTGCAGTCCATGCAGGAACACCTCACTAGGCAGAAGGTGGGACTTCTGCCACAGATGCCTCCTTTGCTGCCCCCCATGCCAATGGCCCCAGAGATAGCCAGTGGAGTGCAGTGCCTTGTCAATGCACAGGGTCATTGCGGCCTGTGCCTCATCATGTCAAGCCACCACAACCGACTGTTCCAGTCCACAAAGGAACACTGCACTGGACAGGGGGTGGGGCTTCTGCCACACACACCTCCTTGGTTGGCTCCACAGCAAGGTTGGCGGCCAAAGGGTGATATCAAAGGGGATTGCTGGTTTAGAACCCATTTTGGCACCAGTTCAGTTCCTTCCTTCCTTCTTCCGCTGCCCCTTTGTCTCCCTTCCACAAACCTCTATTTTTTTCCCTGTCTGCACTGCGTACTGGATACAGCTTCTGCGGGGTCAGTATTTATAATTGTTCTGGGTGATTCAGGCTTCCCCCCTTCCTTTCCTCCCACCCCTAAGAATTTCTTATCTGTTGGTGAGTCAGGTTCAGGTGAACCTTATGGATTAGGGAAGCAATGGAGAGCTGAGGGGTGCAGTCACTGGGGTGGTGATAGGCAGAGGGAAATGTGGTGGGGGGTTAACACACCTGTGAAGGAGATCAGATATTCAATATCTGTTCCCTCTTCTAGTTCTACCCACAAACAAGTATTAACAGGTAACCATTTCAGCCAGACTCTGGGTCTAGTGGCGCTGTTACAGAATGCTAGGTTGGTCCAAAACAGGACCTGGGTGGGAGAGGCCGAAAAAGTTGTTCTTTCTAAGGTATGCCCACCTAGGTACTTGATACAGCACCAACATCATACAGCACCAGGGAAGTGGAGTGGCCTTAGATTATAAAAACTCATTCTTACTCTCCAGACTTCTTGTCTCCTCAGAATCTGGTCTTGAGTGTTTTTACTGTGTGTTGGGTTCTCGAGACAGATTGGGGATTTTGCTAGTATATCATCCACCCTGTTGCCCAGCAGTCTCCCTACCTGAGCTAACAGGTAGTCTCAGACCTGGTGCTGAAGACCCCTAGAATGCTAGTCCTGGAGGCAGTTCAGAACTTCATGGCCACCATGACAACCATGGACTGTCTCAACATGTCATCAGCCAAATGCATGAAAAAGGTCACACTCCTGACCTGCTTTTTTCGACAGGGCAGGAGAATGGTGGTCCTGATGTGGAGGGGATAGCTTTAACTCCGTTGCCATGGTCAGATCACTTCACAGTGAGATTCAGACAGTTGGGTGCCCCCTCTCTCCACAAGGGTGGAAGACTTATCAGAATGGTCCACCCTTAGAGACTGATGAATCTGGATGGATTCCAGAAAGCTCTGGAGGGAATATCCTGCTGATATGGTAGGCACTCCTGTTGAAGCCCAGATAACCTTGTAGAACAGTGAGATGACCAGGGCGGCTGACATGATCACACCTATGCTTCCTCGAACACAGCTGGATCCATAGTATACACCAGACCTTAGGGTGATTAAGCAAGGGAGATGGCTAAAGTACAAGAGGGGGAAATCTTGTGACAAGTCTGACCAATCTGACAGAGCTCACTACTGAGCCTATTCCATGGTGAAAAAGCTGGCAAAATGACTATATTTTGCCTCCTCTATTACTTCTTCACAGTGCCATCCAACTGAACTATTGCTTGGGGATTCCTGCAATCTGGTTCACCAGATGGGACTCCAGAACACTTGATGACTCACGTGATGAATTTGCTATGCACTTTGAGGGAAAAAAATCACTCAAATCCACTGTGAGTTGGTTTTCACAGTTGTTTCAGTTCCACCTACGGATGTCTTCTAATCCCGTTTTGCACAATGAGTTTCAGTTTACTGTGGCCCAAGGATGTGCACAAGGTGCTTGACTCTGTTCATCCCACCCCCTGGGATGCCCCACCCCCTGTCCAGTGCCCACTTGATCCTTACCCATCATGGATCATTAGGAAATCTAAAGAGAGGATTTGATCCTGGGTCCAGGAGGCTGATAATGCCTCCCTGAGAGAAGGGATAGTACCAGCCTCCTTAAAGGAGGCTGCAATAAGACCTCTCTTTTAAAATCCGCCCTGGGACCAGGGATATTTGCCAACTACCAGTGAGTACCAAACCACCCCTTTTTGAGTTAAGATATTGGAACGAGCGGTGTTCAGACAGGAAAGCCTGGAGGAATGTTGTCCATGGGGTTGCAGAGTCGGACACAACTTTGCAACTAAACAACCACCACCAACACCTTTGTCAGGAGAGGGACAAGGAGAGTCTGCCCTGCTGATTCCTCTCAGCAGCTTTCTGCACCATTGATCATGGTGGCCATTCTAAATAGTTTGGCCAGGATGGGAACTGTGTTTTACAGTGGTTCTGCTCCTACCTGTGTCCAGAAGGTGGTGCTGGAAGATGGCTGTTCTGCCAGATGGTGGTTATTCTATGGGGTTCCACAGGGCTCTGTACTATCCCTCATGCTGTTCAACATTTACATGAAACCACTGGGATTGGTCATCAGGAGATTTGGGCTAAGGTATCAGCAGTATACTGATGACACTAAGCTCTACCTCTTGTTTATATCAAATTCAGGTGAGGCAATCTCAGTGCTGAACAAGTGTCTGAGTTCAGTAATGAACTGGATGAGGGCCAATAAACTGACTCAATCCAGGCCAGATGGAAGTGCTGCTGGTTGATGATCTGTCTGACAGATTAGATAGCCATTGTCCTGTCTTGGATGGGGTTGCACTTCCTCTAAAGGACAGGGTCTCCACTTGGGAGCGCTCCTGGACTCAAAACTTTCATTGAAGTCTCAGGTAGACTTGGTGGCTAGGAGTGTTTTTTTTCCAGCTGTGATGATTATGATAACTACGTATGGCCTTATGAGGTTCAAGAGACCCTGACGGCCTTTTCCTATATATTCTTACATACCCTTTAAGCTCTGTGAATGAGGTCCTTCTGAAAGAGAAATCCCTAAAGGAAGTACTAGGGATGGCAACTGGGAGAAGGGCCTTCTCAGTGGCTGCCTCCCACCTTTGGAATGGGCTTCCTGAAGAGGTCTACTTTGTGTCATCACTTTCATTTTGGCATCAGGCAAAAACTGCCTTCAAAGGTATTTTGAAACCTGACAACACCTGGTAAAAGGTCACCCTGCTACTAACAGATCTCCCCTGCTTGCCCCTTACTTAGAATTGTACTGTTAGGCTGTTATTAATGTTGTTAGCCACTTAGAGAGCCCTTAGAAGACTATTCAGTAGCCTATATATTCAAAAATAGTTAGATAGAAAGAAAGATAACTTGGAGAACTGTTTTAGTTTTGTTTCAGTCATTTTGGAAAAGGAATTAATTAATAGGGCAATATGGTCAACTACATGTAGGTTTTTAAAGCTTTTTAAGAAGGGATATAGGAGGGATAATCTTTAAGATTTCACTTTTTTAAAAAATAGAAGGCTCATACAAATTAAACAATCAGGCAATATGTGCAGAATGTTACATCTAGCCATTAGGTGGTGCCAGAAACAAAAATGTTATCCACCAAAATTACAGTAAAAATTTTACTTAATTTTTTTACTACACAGATGTTTCTAAAACTTTTTTCAAAATCTCAGGAAGGGATTTCATTTTTTCAGAATAAATCTTCTGTCACAAATTTTAACTTATGTCTACCTATACCAAGTCAAATCCAACTTTTTTTAAGGAATAGTTTTTAGAATCACAGGTAGAGGGTTTTTCCACCCCTATTTCTGATGCTGGCACTGAAGCTGGGCTTTCTATTTCCCCCAGTAGTAATGCTACTACTGTCAATCACAAACCATGACAAGTTTATGTTCTAAACAGGAAGATCTAGCTATTGGGCAGTACAGAAAATTAATACGTAAAGACATACAGAAATTACCTTTTCATACTCTTCTTCTGTAGGGTTGTATTTTCTTAGCCATTCTGCAAGGGGTTTATCTTTAAAGGATCCTGTCACTCCATACTCTACTTGAATTTTCCTAAGTGTATCTGAAGCTGGAACAAGCTCCACCATTCCTTTAATTTAACAAGCCAAATATATTTACTTCAGTCAGAATTTCTATTCCATTTTTATTGTACATTTAGTTAAGGTTAACTTCAAATATTTTAAAGAAATATTCTAAACTGTTTGTTGACAAATACCATTAATCATAAAGTATTTCTACTTTTGTTTATTTTACAAAAGTTTTAGCTGTGTTTTAATAAATGACTATAAAGATGTTTAGTATACAAAAAAGGCAAATGCTGGCTGATCCTTAAATCAACTCAATAACTGAATGAAATCAACAGTAGTAAGCAACCAAAATGATAATTAGCCACATTATAATTTCGTAGACATACAATGTGCCTGCTGCAGAATCCCTACAACTCAGAGCTCCCAGTCCTCCTCTCCAGCCCTATATTTGAGGTTCTCCACATGGGGTAGCATTTTCTTCAGAGTCCATGTTAATACTCCAGCTGATCTCTGACACAGTTGGAACTACAAGAAATGTCAGTGTTCAAGACCAGCAGACGTGTTTTGCAAGTATATCACTCAGCCAAGCCATATCATCTTTCACCAATGCTACTACAGTTGCAAAATTTGATTTGCAAATGTCGGGGTGCTTAGAGGCAGGGGCTTTAGAGAACTCATGCTAAAGCTGTCATTCCTAAATGAGAGAATTAGATAACTCATGCTAAAGCTGCCAGGAAGGCCTCAGCAGTTATAAGCGGCCTATAAATACATGTATAAATTAAGTAAATAAATTCCTATGGGAAATTAAAAAGGAGAACAAGATCTGGATAACAATTTGTAAGAAGTACAGACTGTTTATACCTCTATCTTTGCCTGTTGAAATGCACTTGAAGATAACCATCCGCAGGTCAAGTCCCTCTTGTAACCAGATCTTATCCATAATTTTTATCATTTGCAATGCCAACATATCTTGCCGCAGATCTTCACCAACCTAAAAGAGAAGCAAATAAATTGAAGGAATTTCAAGACACATAAGCCTTATTAGACTGGGCTCTGCATGCTCTACCATTTATCTACAGAAAAGTAGACATGGATCTTGGCTATGGAATTCTATATGGTGATTATTATATTATTAATGCTACCACATTTATAGGCACTGTTTTCCTATTGCAAGGAACCCAATTTATATAGCCCTCCCCTCTATTTTATCCCTATAACAACCCTGTGAGGGAGGTTAGGCTGAGAGTGAATGACTGCCCCAAATTAAGCCAATGAATTTCATCACTTAGTGGGGACTAGAACACTAACCAGTACAGATACTAGTTCTTCATAATAAATTATTAGTGGTTAATGTGGAAAAGATAGACTTGACTGGCCACGCCTTCAAAAGCTCAGAAAAGAGAATAATATTTTAGCAATCACAGTTTCATTGCCATGTGACAAGAGTAAAAATCTGGACAGCCCTGTTCCTAGCCTTTATCCATAGTGCAAAGAAACAAAACATTTCCTAAGAAATTCACATTTGTTCTTCCAGTATTTAAACTAGAGAAATTCAGTAAGACATCATTTGATAAAGTTACAGAACATATATGAAATGTTTACACATTAAAGCACAAAGGGCAGCACATCTGATTATATTAGAAAGCCCCTCCACCAGCTCACATACTGTTTGAAATGCAAGAATCTCAAAGTGGTTTGTGTGATAGCATTGGAGCAGAAGGAGAAGAAAGGAAATTAAGTTTTGTTTGCTTGAGGAAACCCTTCCAAAGCTTTACTGTGTACACAAAATTAGATATATCATTACAAATATATTTAAAGTGGTTTTGAACAGATGGACCATTAACATAACCTTATACCATGTATCTCAAAGATACAGCTTCTTTCTAACGCTAAGTCTGATCTGAACATTAAAAAAAGCATCAACTTCTAAATATAAAAATGAATTGCATGCATGAGGAACATCAGGTATGCACCATAAAGAGCACTAGTTTCAAAATAACAAGATTAACAGAATTTCCATTATAGCAAAACTCTCTCTCCTTTAGCTTAAACAGAAAAATGTACCTTAAACATTATATTAATTTCTTCTCCCAAGGGATCTGCATTCACCAGAGCTATTCTAAGAGGTACTGCATTAGAACTGAAGTAGGAACATGCCTGCCAAAGACATTTTACATTATATTACCACAAGATTTACTTTCATATGACTTTCTAATTACATATTTCTAATACTTTCTAATACTTTCTAATACTTTCATATTAAAATTACAAAGATTATAAGCAGATTTCTAAGAATACAAATAATGATGCAAAAGTAAGCATATACAACACTACAAATCCAAATGAAAAGCAATCCATTCATTCATTCATGTATAAATGCCATAAAAGTGATGTATTGTGGATGGTAAAAGTTTTATATAAGTTATCTAATAGTTCTGTTTTTCCCACCTTATGATAAGCCTGACAGGTATTAACATAGATAGATGCACATTTTACTAAATTGGTGTGTATGTGTATACCATACCTTGACATTAAGTTCTTTAGCTACAAGGCTGGGGCTGAGAGGCAAACGACATTTGTTTTTTAAGAAAAAGGACTGGACACGTTCCATTCCACTTTGCAAGGCAATCTGTTAATAAACAATACATGATTAAAATTTACTTAAGTCAAATATTGACAAATATTTTAATAATCAATGGAGGCCACGATCTTCCAGTACTCTAATACAGATAGTCAATGTTCTAATAGTCAGGCTTGTGGGATAGCCACAAAAAGGTATGCTTTTTTGTTTATAAATTTTGTCCATAATCACAAAACTCAGAACTTTGCAAAATGAATAAAATGCTAACCTAATAATCCCACTCTGAATATAAGCATATATCATTTATTTATTGAACTTGAACAGAAATGTAACATGAGAACACAGCAACCATTAATTTTGTTAGGTGAGTTGGCTCCTACTGACACACACACACACACAAAACCTGCTAGTTTAACAAACCTGTCTGGCAGATCCACTTGCTTGTTTTACTTTTTCTGCCACCATTCCTAGTATTTGTACCAGTCTCGTCTGCTTTTCCAGTTCTTCTCTCAGTCTTTTCCCACAGACTGAAAGGAAGGCACCAAGGATATGCTCATACCTCATGCCATGTTTGATGTCATGCAAGGTATCCTTTAGTAACCTGAAATATTACAGAAAATTGGATTGGCTTCCTTTACTAAATGTGTACACATATACCCTAGTTACTAAATTTCTGTTACAATTACTAGGTTTTAAAGTAATGCAACACAGGGTAATATATAATGCAAAAGTACAAGAAAGGGTGGAAGGGAAGAGAGGTTGTAATTCCACAGAAGAGACCTACATTAGCTACATTTGTACATCATGAAAAGCCATAAATATCCTGGCATATATAACCATGATACACACAAGCAACATGTTGGTGCACACAATTTGCTCAATTCCCATTTCACTTCCCCCTTGCACAACTGAGGAAACAAACCAGGAAGCCTCCATTAACCATATATTCTTGTTATGGCTGATTTCTCTGAAACAAGCAGAAGCCTGCTTTAAACAAAGAACTGACGTTTGCTTATGAAACCTGCTGCCTTTGGTGGCAATTAACCATAGTACTGATCTTACATATAATGGGCCAGTTTGCATGCCACTGAAAACAAGCTGTGGTAGATTGGTTAATTGCCTGCTAAGCCATGCTGCTGCTGCTAACAGACAGTGGCCGTATCATGCAAGCCAACCTAGAAATATGCTACAATCTGGCTGACCGCGGCTTATTCTCCCACTCCATCCCTCTCAGGCTTCCAGCTAGTATCCCAATGCCCTTCACAGGAAAACCTGTCTAGTTGCTTCATCCCCACTCCCACTGCTGCCCTCTTTAATTCACAGTGACTTAAAAAAAATCAAAAAATGCACAAATGAGTTCATATTAGTTTGGCCCCTAAAAATTTAACAACTGTTAGTCCTAACTTATTTGTCAATCTTTCACTGCCCAATTAAGTGAAGTAAGCACAGTAGGTAACATACATGGAAAATGATATAGCAAGACTACATAAATTAATTTGTGCACGCTTGCCAGCTGCCAATTGCCTGTCAACCAAAACAGAAAATAAAATAGAAAAGTAGATTCATCCAGAGGGGATGGTGACAATATTTCCCCTTCACAATGTGATCTTCTAACTTTTAAATGCTGAACTGATAGTTCTCAATGCCTTATACCTTTGCAACACTTCCCAAGTTTTCAGCAGATCCAGAAAGGACCAATATTAACTTATTCTAATCCTTTAAGATGCTTTTCAAAGCACTGCAGTATATACTTCTAATAAAAACATTGTTTTGGGGTGGGAAGCTTCCCCTCTATATGCTGCCCTACCTTTAAATGGGCACAAATACCCCTTTGTTTACTTCCTAGCTATTAAATTTGCATAGGTTTCCCAGTCCCAAAAATGCACAAATATTTTCAACTGTTAACAAAAATAAAGATGGCAAAATGGGATGGAGCAAATGGTGTATCGGAATCAGCAATACTTACACTTTGCCTCCAAAAGGAGTACCATTCACTCAATCCCATTCAACTGCCTCCTCAGTATATTTTTGGTATTGCAGAATACCAGAATTGAACCTGCAGAAACCACAGCAGTAAGTGTGTGTGGGAGTTACTACCTCTAATTTCTGCACCAGCTGTAAACTCAGGGAAGTGTTGAAATGATAGACAATAAGAATGGTCAGTTCAACATGCAAAAGCTGGAGGATACTGTTGCTAATGGAATGATACTTTTGTCAGCCCCGCTGCCCACATTTCAATTAACAGTGCACAAACTACACTCTCTTGTCTTGTCTGTTACCTACTCCCTTTGAAAGCTGAAAGTTAGAAAACCATTGCCAAAATAAGACTATATGTATTGGATGGCTTGTATGTACACACTTGCACACCTGCTAAAACCGTCAAATGTAATAATGAAAAAAGTGAGACGCACAGTTGCACAATTTTTAGAGGCTGAAAATGGTTGATAAACAGTGAAGGCTGTTCCAATGTGCTGCTTCTGCACTGGTGGAGAAACTGTCACTGGCAGCAGCAACAGAATGGCAGATGTTTTTCCTGCTCTTGTCAAGTGCCTCACTAGCTGATCCCCTCAACCCATGATGGAATCAATCTTTGGGTTTCCATGAACCTATTGTGGTTCACTCAACCCCCTGAACAAGCCATGGGCCGCCAGGGTGGTTTCTTCTCCTCAAATAAGTGAGCCTGTAGAAAACAATTTAAGTTTGGACAACCTGACAACCTGTAGTTAGTTCACTTGGCAATCACAGCAATATCTCAGGGGCTTTTGTGGCACAACTCCACTGCCTCCCTTCTTGCCTTTTGAAGCACCTATGTTGACATATATAGGCCATCTCCTCAGAGTGGAGAAAGGGCTTACCTTACTTTTTAGAGCAAGGTAGGTAAGGGATTTATTTACTTTTCACACTTCGACGGTGCCCCCAGCTACTCCTCACACCCTGTTCCTCTCTATAGCAAAGCTATTTCTGTATGTGTGACTAACTTCCCTCTGGGTGGGTGTGTACAACTCAAATCAGCACCTTGGCAACTTGGGAGGGGGATTTAAACATTCCTCCTCCTGTTTTCACCCCAAATCCGCCCCGCTTTGTGTGTGGAATGTTTTAAAAAATCCTCTGCAAGGGGCAGGGGAATTTTGGTATGAAAATAGGAAGGGAGAAAGCTTAAATTCCACCCCTCCCCCCCGGTCCCAAATTCAGGACACACATGCTCACCCAGAGTAAGCCATTCATGCCTACTTACATAGCTGTACTAATGTGGCACACAGGAAGATAAAACTGGCTGCTGTCAAATGAAATGCTGAGCTGGAGAACAAAGGGTGGGAGACATGGCAACAAATGGCCAAATTTTTCATCACTCTTTTTAGGTTGCTTTGTAACCCTTTCCAACAAAATATGCAGAAGTCACTCTGCAGTCACCACAGCAGGCCAGCCTGAACAATCTAACAAGTCATGGGATCTCTGGGTGGCTTGTGCATGGTTAACAAACCACACCGAGGAAACCACACTGGGTCTGGACATAACAACAAGCTAGCAAGGGTGGCAGCCCACTGTCAGATGTCATGTTGTGTGAACCATCTCAATGGGTGCTATGCTAAGCTGTAGCTTCCTGGTGTGTTGATTGGCTTGCACAAGGAAGGAACAGAAAGGCTGTGCACTTCAGCATGCTACGCATATACACATCATGGTTTAATATGGCAAGATACAAGCAAGGTGTGACATGCAGATGTAGGCAGTGGAACTTACTTCTGAGTAAACATACATAGGGCTGTTCTGTGATAGGGGGATTACAGCATGAGGACTGCAGAACGTGAATTTACTTTAGGAGTGAAGATACCCACTCCAGTGCAGCAGCATGCAGTTCTCCACTTCTACAGAGAACCATGTATCACCTTTAGTGCTAATAGACCAACTTTTTATATTAAGATTCCTACCAACAGAAACCAGTCTTCATATAATTCATTTATTTCAAAGATTTATATCCTTGCACTTCAAATTGACTCTGGCATATTACCTGAACATAATATGAATGCCTTATTACTTTATCACCTGTGTATGTAGGTTTTCCTTTCAAAGTATAACCTTGTTTAAGATACAGAATAGTAAAATGCACTCAGTTTGAGAAAGGCTGATGTAAACCATGGTCAGCCTAGCCTAGGATAGCCTCACTGGGAGAGAGAGGACATCCTGGACATTAGAAAGCAAGTAAAAGCACAATCCAAGCATGTCTACTCAGAATTAAGTCAATTGGACTTTTTCACAGGTAAGCATTGTTGTTGTTATCATCATCATCATTATTAATTTCATTTCTGTAGCACCCCAAAGCCAAAGCTGTACAGGCTAAGTTAACTAGAGGATTCTTTTTAAAACACCTAATTAAAAATATTACCAGCTGTGGTAATACAGAGTTTTTGTACTATAAAGAACTGTAATAATAAACTTACTTTCAAATTAGCTATTTGCTTAATTCTAGAAATAGAAAGAATGAGGAACAGAGAACAAAAAAGAATGTAAATCTTCTTACCAATATAAATAGTGTGCTATTCGAATATTTCCTAATGCTCGGGCCAAAAGGAATCTGACTAGAGAGTTGTCCAGATAGGTTTCATATTTTAGAGCCTAAATATATATATAAAAAGATTCAGTTTTATCCAGAGTTCTAGGCTAAGATTTAAGAACAGATCTCTATTTAAGGGACTATACAACAGGAGTGAAACATGCAACTGTAATACTAACTGAAGACAACTTTAGGCAGCTTAGTATAGCCAGACATTTGTAGTTTTGGAATTATTTTAAGAGGGAAACAATTCCCACAACTATCCCTGGGAATATAAGATTGTTCAACAATGATGGAGTTAAAAGACATTCAGAAAAGAATGTATTTATTTAGGGGTGTTTCCAATGCTGTCTTTCCATTCATAGAAGCTCTTTGATCCATAAGAGGCTTCCATAAACAGAAGTAGAAGACAGCAGATTTTTGCAAATTCTTCCTCTCTTCTGCACCACTCTATCCCAGCTCCCGTGCTGTTCCAGAGGATCCCCCAACTGCCTAGAGTAGATGGGGCACATAGGGGGCTGCAGAAGGAAAGTGAAATCAGCAAAAATGGCCTGCCTCCGCTTTCCATTCACAGGTGCTTCTGCTGGAACAGAGCAACTTTGTATATCTGTAAGCTGCTATTCAATTAGGCAATCATAATCACCACTCCAAAACGAAATTTTAGAAAGCAAAAGTGAAATTACTTTAGAAAGCAAAAATTTAACTTTAAATTTAAAATGACTTTAAAACAGTAAGACAATCAACAACAAAACAACAACAACAACAAATTTGGTGCCAGGCAAGCATCCCTGGGTGCTTCACATATAGTGTCACACCTTCAGAAGTAGGGGGATCAGGAGGGCTCGCTATCACCAAGTCCAGCTTACAAACCAAAGCACTGGGTTTTAATCCACCCAGAGTCTCTCCTGGTAATTAAGCCTCCATGATCCTCTTTTCCCTGGCCCTTGTCAAGAGCAGAAGGAGAGTGGGTGGGAGGAACAGCGCAAGCATAAAGCAGCCAATATAGTGCTGCACTGTTCATTGGTTTGAATAACATCCAAACAGAAACAAATATTATCCTGGCCGATCAGCTTTCAAGTAGCAGAATAACCAAATGGAATTACATGGACATAGTTAGGGAGCAGAGCAGGGGAGGGTAAAGTTAGGTAAGTGCAGTTTCTTTTTTTGGTCTACAACTACTCACTCCATGTAAATCACAAACTACCGTTCAGATTTATTGGCCTAAATGTCACAATGCTTAAAATATTACACTTGCAAACAATCCATAACTATTTTAGTTAAACAATCCATAACTATTTTTTTCCTTTGCAAGATGTTTAAATGTCTCACCTGCACGAACTGGGGAAGAATGTCAACAAGTTCATCATCACTTATTGCCTCAATCCAATGCACAGCTTTTGTTCTCACTTCATGATCTGCAAAACTATAGGCCATAAAATATGTAATGAACTGTACTTCCTTTAAATTTGACAAGAGCGTACATTCCTAGAAGTTTTTGTGATGCATGCTATTATTATTATTATTTTTACTGAGGAAGAACCTAAAGTTGCTATACAACTCTTTAAGAGCCCTGAGGAAATTGTCTTGCGAGCTCTCAGCATCACCAGCTTACTGGAACGGCTAAAATAATTCTGAGAAAGTCAAGGTTTAAAAGCTGCCCTTCATATCAACAGATGAAAAGATATGAACTGCACTTATTAAAATACAATTAGCAAGTCCTTCTGTCAAAAGATACCCCATCAAGAAATTCTGCTTGTAAGCTGTATTGATCTGATAAATGATATTCACTATCTTAAACAGTGGTGCATCTCCCTGCCAACACTGGCATAATATTATTTCAGTGTCAGCATTAACACTGAACAATGAACTTTCAGTGTCAGCATTGTTGTAAGCCGCCCCGAGGCTTCGGCGAATGGGGCGGCATAAAAATGTTTTAATAAATAAATAAACAAACAAACACTGCAGCGTTCTGTTGTGGCCACCATGCTCCATCCCACTTATTTGCTGGCACAGCACGCTCAGGGTCAGGCAGTGGACTTAGCAAATGAGTAGCAATTTAGAACTATAAGCTCTACAAAAGGAGAATGTAATCCAGGGGTCTCGAACTCGCGGCCCACCGGGACGGGCAGGGCACGGGGGAGGGGCCCTGCGGTCTTCGAAGCGCCGGCGGCGCCCGGGCCAGCCTCTGGAAGCGACGCGGGATGAGCGGCCCACCACCACCATGGTGGTGGAATACTTGATGCGGCCCAGCTTCACCCAGACTCTACTTCCAGCGGCCCCCAGGTAAGTTGAGTTTGAGACCCCTGCTGTAATCATTTTACGGCCTCTAAACAAACATTCATGTGGCTACAGAAGTTTCTGTTAACTGGTTATCTGAAGGAGTGTCTCTTTCCCTGACCTCACCTTGAGATCTGGGTTGGAGGTCCTTCTGTGGGAGCCCTCTTTGAAAGAGATTAAGAGAGTAGGTACCTGGAAAAGGGCCTTCTCTGTGGTGGCACCCTGGCTGTGGAACATGCTCCCAAGAGGTGTGCCTGGCACTGACACTTTATTCTTTTCAGCGCCAGGCCAAAATCTTTCTATTTTTCCATTATTTTAAGACTTAGGTTTTTTAGTTGGGCTTTTATCATAGATTTTATGCTGTGCTCTTGCTGTCGGACTGTCCTGAGACTTTAATGTATAGGACTGGGCCCAAAAGTTTTAAATAAATACATAAATAATCAACAAACTATCAGTAAGTTAATGAATACAGCCTGTACTTTTATTCTGAAGGCAATGCTTAATCACTTATAACCTCATCACTTTTCAATGCATTTGTGATTTAAATTAATATTTTTTCTTACTTGTAGTCCAGTAATTCTAATGCAGTCAGAGGAAGTAATGGAGCCCACTGCTGAAGCAGTAAATATATTTCAGGGAGATATGACAAATCCCATTTTGGTGCACTGGCTAACACCTTTGGAAGACTATTTACATCTGTGTAGCAGTAATGGCGTTTGTCCCACAAAAAACTTTTATCCTTCCTAGATAGTCTAAACAAAGCAATTCAAAACATTTTATTAGTTTCAAGACAATAACTAAAGTCATTACAGTAATTAGAGACCATACCCAAGCACATGTTTAATACTTTGTGACCTTCAAAGAATTGAGAGAAACACAATTATACTACATTCCACTGATGCATAGTGATCTACATAAGAAGGAAAAAGGTTACCAAAATGTTATTAAAGCTTTGAAGTGCCCTATATAGTTACTTTATTTACATTTAGTTTTGCAAATGTTTGCTATAAGTAAAATAATTATGACAGACTACACATTCTGCAAGTCAGTCCTTTTCAACCTCATTATTTATAATCCATTGCACCTGCCCTGCCCCCATGACTACATTACCCTTCCCCAATGCAATATCCTTCAGATGCTGTGGTTTAACTCCCATCAGCCCAAGCTAGCACTGCTAATGATCAAGACTTCTTCGAGCTCTAGTCCAGAACATCTGGATGATACTAGGTTGATGAAGGCCAACATATGCATTTGCAACTAAGAATAACACTTCTTGGGCTGTAGTGCATTAAAGTCTGTGTCAAAATAAATGTCTTTGCCTGTAAGGTTCAATATGACTTTGCTGTTTTATTCATTTGGAACAGTATAAAACACATTTAGGTTGTTTCCTTACTAAATACTTCATTATTGCTTTTTCAGCCTTCTAGAAAGGGAATTAAAATGCTAATTCTACATAGCAGCGAATAACAATACTATTGTATTGCATTCTTCATAAAAATCTACCCCTTCCCATCCTGATGGGTAGGATTCTACTATGTTTACTTGGAAACAAACTTATTTACCACAAAGGTCCCATTTCTCCCTGCCACTTTAAAGAATAGTTTTTTCTATGTCCAATTCTTTTAAAGAGGTTTCTGTAATTAGCTGCTTCCTATTCACCGACATAGCAAAACAGTTCCTGTTCCTTGGGCTAAGAAAAGGGCTTTAAATACTTATTTTCTCTTTGCACTCAGAGCAATCGCTCATCAATTTTGCAACACTGATAATGCAAAAAATCACAAACCAACCCAAACAAAGAAACCAAAGACAATGCAGCTATAGCTCCAAAGACAAAACTAGTAATTAACCAACTTTACACCATATGCACAGAAGACTTACTGGAATGTAACAATCACACAAATTATCAATAATTATCAAACAAGTAATTATAGAGGCAGATGCTATTTTAAAATCAGGAGGAAGCTTCTAATTAATGGGAGAAAACTCTCAATAATGCATAAGTCCATAAGGGCTGAGCTAGCATCACAATTGCATTTTAAAAATCAGATCTGAAAAACAGACAGAATGATATTATGGATGACAAAGTGACACAGCTGTCTGGCACAAAGTACACTTAAATTCTTTATAAAAACAAACAGGTGGTTCAGAGAAGCTGGTAAGGGTTGAAGTAACATCCTTATCATTAATATGGAGTGAGGCATTCCTTCAGGTCTGAATTTAGGATTTAGGGCTTTACAGGTTAAAATCATTATCCTGTCCTGTTTCAAAAACAATTCATTCTCCATACAACTGCTGCATATGAGCCCTTCAATTTCTAAGCAGGAGGCACTCTGTGTTTTTCTGTACCATTTGAAGATTCTGGAAATTAAGGAAGTATTCTGCCATAGGTTATCAGTTAATTTTACAAAGACATGAATTTTACTTGCTAGACTTCTACTGCCAACACCTTAAATAACAGATTAAAAGGTGTCCCTTGCTACAGTCACCATTTGAGCTTCTTCAAATACCATTATCTCCTATTCCTAAACTACTTCCAAGCTACAAACTTAATCTTTGGGGTGGTTATCAGAAAGTCCCACTCATGGTAGTTAACTAATAGTCTATTTCCTTCTTGAGCAAGGCATTTGAACAGATGTTTGCTGTGCAGCTCCAGGTGTATTTGAATGAAACTGTTTACCTGGATCCATTTCAGTAAAGCTTCAGGCTTGGGTGGTGGTGGTCTTCTTGTACAGAAACTGTTTGGCTTACCCTGACAGATGACCTCCAGCAGGAGGACAGGGGGAGCTTGACCTTGCTAATTCTCCTGGATCTCTCAGCATGGTATTCTTGTGGATAAGTTCTCTAAATTTGTGGCTGGGAGGCAGGGGAGAAACATAATGTTCTGATAGTTCCACTCTGTTTTTGGGCAGGGACCATAGCTCAGCAAGCAGAGAACATTCTTTGTATGTAAAGAGTCACAGGTTTAATTCCTGGCATCTCCAATGAAAAGAATGCAATACTGGTGATGGGAACGATCAGTGTGGGTTAGCCAGACAAATACACCCTGAGACATTGTCACAGGTGAGATACAAGAACTATAAATAAATAAAATATGCATTTTCCAGTATTCCTATGGAGGACCAATTTCAGAAGGTTCTGCTAGGAGGCTTATTGCTCAGTGTTGTAGCGCTAATAATTCCCCACATGTCCTATCTTGTCCATCTTTTTAACATCCATGAGAAGCCAACTGAAGAATGGAGTTAGCTGTCATCATACACTGACAACACTATGTTTGCTTTGTACAGACACCAGTGAGGCAGCAGAAGTGCTAAATCATTGCTTGCAACAATGGACTAGGCAAGGATCAATACATTTAAGTTCAGTCTTATTAGGAGGAAGGAACTGTCTGTAAATGTTCCATCAAACCAGAAAGTGGTATTCAACCTGTTAGTTAGTTTGAAATGCAGCTGATAGGCTAACTGACAACATTAGCCTGGAAAACATTGCACCCGTGCTCCAAAAGCTCCCCTGTCCATTTCTAAGCACAATTCAAATTGCTGCTTTCTTTCAAAGCCCTACATGGTTGGGTATCCAGGTACCTGAGGGAATGTCTTCTCCCACATCAACCTGCCCATTCATTAAGATCTGCTTTGGAGGCCCTTTTTCAAGGTGTTCCTGCCATCTAAGGTGAAGCAAGCGACAAGCAGGAAGAGGACCTTTTTAGTTGTGGAGTTCTGCACAGTAAGGCTTGCCTGTTGCTAGCTTTTAAGCACTCACTCAAGATTTATTTTTCTAGGCCTTTAATTGTTGAAATGTTTCATTCTTCATTTCTGCTAGATGATTGTTTTATGGTTTCAACACTGTTTATGGTATTTTCATGATGCTGTTGTAAGGAACCCTGAAAAACTGTAAATGATGGGTGTTTGACATTTTGTTTAACAAATGATCAACAAACTCTCCACTCCTCTAACAGCTTGTTCCTATTTGACATTTTGTTTAACAAATGATCAACAAACTCTCCACTCCTCTAACAGCTTGTTCCTATTAACATCACTTGTATCATATCTGTGTTCAGTTTCAACTTGTTCTCCCTTTCCCCAACCAGAGCAGAGACAAGTTTCGTAGCCAAAACAACAGTAGGTCAAAAAGGGAAAAAATATATTATCCTGCAATGTTTGTAGTTACATTGTGACCACATGTTCTATTAACTTCCCCACAAAGGGAATAACAGTGATGGATCTAGTCAGGTTCCTCATGATCTATATATCCTTTGAAGTAATGAACCATTCCTTAAAGGAGCAGGAAGCAACTATCTTTCAGTCAGGCACTAATAATCCCTTCCCAGCTTTTATCTACTCATTACAAATGAACAGAATGATAATGAGTCAAAGTCATATGTTGTTTCTCACATTGCCTAGAGTTCTGTCAAAATCCAAGGAGTATATGCAAGAAAAATAAAAGCAAGGACAACAGTCATACATAATAACCTGCATATGAGTTTCATACCCAAGTGTATTTCATGTAGGAATGTGAGATTCAGAAGTGCAGAAAGATTATTCCACATCTTGACAGGTTTAGTCAGAATTTTGTAAGACAACAGATAGAAACAGCTTAAATCCAATAAACTCTAATGTTTTGAAAATACATATTTAATTTAAAGGGTTTTTTAAATTAAAAAGCTAACTATGTAAAATATCAAAGAACAATGCAACATACTCAAGTGTACCCTCTTTGGAAAGAATGGAAAGAAGGCGTTCTCTTGAATTTTTCCCCAATGTTTCTATGGAATGACATGTGGAACTCTCTGCACCTTGAGGAATTTTGTATACAATGTCAAACGGTAATGATGGAAAATCAACCTGAAAAGATGAAAAGCAAATTAATATTGTTTTCACAGTGCTAAGCACACTATGACATGAACAAACTTGCTAGCACTTCAGGTACACCCCAATTACAACTTCTTCTGCACCACCCCCTTTCTTCCCTGAAATCACACAACAAAAATTCCCCACTAAGACTGAAGCCAGAAATACCTACAGGAAGCTGTATGAGAAAAGTTCTCTCAAATAATACATATAATGAGGTTATACACTGGCCAAAAACTTGCACACAGAGTTATTATTAGAGATGCATCACGTCATATTATATAAAAACAAAATTTAGTACATTCAGTAAGTTTACAACAACCACTGAGTTCAGTTAATTGCCAACATAATGCACACTAACTCTGTATCCTTTATTTTCTGGCCTGTGAATATATACAACTAAGCAATCCAAAACAACTTATATGCACCTGCAAAAGAGAAATGCCTGTGCAACTGAAAAAGGCAGGTTGCTTACCTGTAACTGCCATTCTTTGAGTGGTCATATGTACATTCACAGATATGGGCTTTGTGCCTACACAGACCGTGCAAAGAACAGTTACAAGTAAGCAATCTGCCTTTCTTCCTCATGTTCTGTGTGCATCACACTTAAGGGTGATTAGCTAGCTTATTCTGTGAAGGATGTGAAAGTGTAAGAAAGGAGAAAGAAGACAGGATAATAGTCGAAAACACACAGCCAAAGCAACACTGGAATGATTTAAAAATAAGAACCCAAATGTCTTAGAGTGGCCCAGTCAAAGCTCAATCCAATTGAGAATCAGTGGCAAGACTTGAAAGTTGTGGTTCACCAATGGTCCTCATCCAGCCTGGTAAGAGCTGGACCTCTTTTGCCAGGAAGAATAGACAGACACTGTAGACGCCAGACACACAAAGCTGACAGAGACCTACCCAAGAAGACTTGCAACTTCACTTTATACCAAATGTGCTTCTAGCCAGTATTGATTCAGGGGAGTATGCAACCAACAAGTGCCAATTTGATTTTTTTTTAAATTTATATCCTGCCTTTTTCCTACAAAGGGCTCAAGACAGCTTACTTCTCCTCCATCTTATCCCCACAACAACAACCCTGTGAGGTAGGTTGGCCTGAGAGTCTGTGACTGGCCCAAAGTCACCCAGTTGGCTCCATGGCTGAGTGGGTACTAGAACCCAGATCCTCTGAGTTCCAGTCCCATGCTCTTAACCACTACCCCACACTGACTCTCAGTTTTGTTTACATCAAGTGATGTAATAATGGCAATTAAATCAATTTCAGTTCCAAGTTGTAACACAGCAAAACATGGAAAGTCAGAGGGTGTGTGGATGCAAATGGTTCCTCGGTGCTAACAAGCAATTGACAGGGAAATTACACTACCTGCATTGCTATTCTTTCCATTTGATTTCCTTTTTTATGCAACACTCCAGGAACAGTATTTGTGGAAGGTGTCCAAAGGTATAAAAGTTTAGTTCCACAAGTCAGCATTCTAAAGACACAAAACAAAGAATACAATTTTATGTGGATATTTCAAAAGAAAAAAAGTAACAACAAATTCTAGAAAGCAAAATGACCTATCAGGTACAAAGCGATGGCAGTTTGCCTTTAGGGACAATATTTACTTATTCCATCCAAAAAGATAACCATTTTCAATTATTACTAAAGAAAGGAAAAGCATGTCATATATTACATATTCTCCCCAGAGAATCATCCTAATGACTGGTTCAAAAACTTCAGAAACAGCAGGAATATGCCCCTCGACAGAGAACTAATGTGTGGAGAGGTTCATTTGCATGAAAAGGTGATACAACAGAATCTCTCTACCCTCCAGTGTCCTCTTTAAAAAGAAAAAGTCTCCAAGCAAAAAATCCTACATTACTTGGAAGTGAGACTTACTGATCATGACTTATTACTAGGCAGACTTGCCTAGAAAACTTAGAACTTTCAAATGCTCATTTAGCAGTTTATATGGCATTTTATCACACTTGAAAGAACTGCAGTGCAAGAACATGTCTACATGTTGCTATTTTCTTGTGTGTGTAACTACACTAGCTTCAAGGATTGAGGGAGAACACTTTGAAGTCCCTGAGAATGTTCCTAATGTAGAAGCTGGGATTCCAACCTATCCTATGGCCAGCTAGAAAGAACTGTGCCCAAAGTGAATTATTAGTCTTTGTGAAGCAATTCAAATCACTTCCAAATGTGTACAAGCTCGGTCGCCCTGTACGATGACCTGTGCAGGGAGAAAGACAGGGGGAGTGCGACCCTGTCGGTTCTCCTGGACCTCTCAGCGGCTTTCGATACCATCGACCATGGTATCCTTCTGGATAGGCTAGCGGGATTGGGAGTTGGGGGCACTGCTTTGCAGTGGTTCTGCTCCTATCTCAATGGCCGATTCCAGAAGGTGGTGCTGGGGGACTATGGCTCTGCGCCATGGCAGCTATGCCATGGAGTTCCGCAGGGATCCATTCTGTCCCCTTTGCTATTTAACATCTACATGAAACCGCTGAGAGAGGTCATCAGGAGGAGCGGGCTGCGGAATCATCAGTACGCTGATGATACCCAGCTCTACCTCTCATTTTCAACCAATCCAGGTGAGGCAGTGCCTGTACTGAACTGGTGCCTGGCTGAGGTAATGGGCTGGATGAGGGCCAATAAACTGAAGCTCAATCCAGGCAAGACGGAGGTCCTGTTGGTAGGTGAATCGGGCTTTGGGATGGGGGACTTTGACCTTGTCCTGAATGGGGTTGCACTCCCTCTTAAGGACAGGGTCCGCAGCTTGGGAATGCTCCTCGACCCAGAGCTATCATTGGAAGCTCAAGTGACAGCGGTGGCGAGGAGCGCTTTCCTTCAGCTTCGGCTGATCCATCAGCTGCATCCCTACCTGGAGAACGACTGCCTGGCAACAGTGACACACGCGTTGGTCACTTCCCGATTAAACTTCTGTAATGCGCTCTACGTGGGGCTGCCCTTGAAGACGGTCCGGATACTTCAATTGGTGCAAAATAGAGCTGCCAGGCTGCTGAAGGAGACTGGGCGTTGTTCTCATATAACTCCAGTCCTCCGTCAGCTCCACTGGCTCCCCACTGAAGTCTGGGCCCAATTCAAGGTGCTGGTTATCACCTACAAAGCCCTGAACGGCTTAGGCCCTGGTTACCTAAAGGAGCGCCTGTGTCCATATATGCCCTTCCACCCCGAGATCGGCGGCAGAAGCCCTTCTCCGGGAACCCTCCATGAAGGATATTAGGAGGGTGAGTACTCGGAGGGCTTTCTCTGCAGCGGCGCCCAACCTATGGAATGTGCTCCCCAGAGAGGTCTGCCTGGTGCTGTCATTGTTTTTCGGCGCCAGGCCAAGACCTTTTTATTTAAACGCTATTTTAACTGTTAATGGTTTACTTGTTGATTTTAAATTGACCAGGCTGTTTCCACTATTTTATTTTATGTATTTTATTTATTTGATGAACTTTTTGCATTTTATACGGGATTTTAATGATTGTAAGCCGCCCCGAGGCTCATGCGATGGGGCAGCATATAAGTTGTCTAAATAAATAAATACATACATACCTACATACTATTATTTATATAGTACTACCCTTTGTACATGGTGCTTTAGAAAAATAGGTGTGACAAGTTCCATGGATTTATAGTCTGAACTGAAATCTGACAATATCAAAGCAATCTAAGCAGTCAAATAACTAACAAGGACAAGCCTCCACATGCAGATTTATATTAGGCAATGAGAAAGAAGCACTAAAAACTGGTAGTGGAATTTCTGGTTTGGGAACACAGAACTATTGATGCAGCAATCCTGTGAATTGGGCTGCTTGATTACTTTTACCTTCAGTATCACTATTTGATAAGACTGCAGCCAATAATACTTGGTTCTCAAAATTATCTCCACTCTAAGTATCTTAATACTGTGGGCTGAATCAAATATAACAATCTTAAGAGAGCAAGTTTTGAATATATGAATCAAAATAGAGGTTACAGAAATCTAGAGTTCCACTTATGCAATGTTCATGGATTTCTCTTTTCAAGGGTTTTTGTTTTGTTTTTTGTTGTTTTAGTTCAGATCCTTTGCATAGTAGAATGGTTAAGTTTGTAGCTGTGTGGCAGCTGGCATGCTACGTCAGTCTTTGGGCCTGCAGCCAGATGGGCAACTGCATGTGGGTGCTGATTGCCATGGAATATTCAGACCCAGTGTAGTGTAGTGTAGTGGTTAAGAGTGCATGACTGGGTTTTACTCACCGCTTAGCCATGGAGTGTAACTGGGTGACTTTGGGTGAGTTACAGACTCTCAGCCCAGTCTATTTCACAGGATTTTTGTTGTGAGGATAACATTATGAATTGCTCCTGGACGCAGGGTTATTGCTTAAGGCACAAGAAGAATTGGTGGCATGGAGCACCTTTTATCAGCTTAAGCTGATGTACCAACTACAACCCTACCTGGTCAGAGAGTGACTAGCTACAGTTATTCATGCTCTAATAATCTCTCATTTAGTTAAGTGCAATGCACTGAACATGGTGGGGTGCCTTTGAAAAAGGTCCAGAAACTTCAACTGATCCAAAGCAGGGCAGCAAGACTGTTAAAGGGGACTGGCTCATGAGAACCTATTATGGCAGTTTTCTTCCAGATGAACTGGTTGAAGTCCAGGTCTGATTCAAACAGCTAGTATTAACATTCAAAGCCCTAAATGGCTTGGGGACAGGTTATCTGAAAGTTATCTGCATTGCACCTTGACCCATACATACCAACCTGGGCCCTAAGGTCATTTTTGGGAGTCCTTCTGCAGGGCACCTTTCAAAGGAACTGAGGCAGGTAGCTAGCAGGAGGAGGGCCTTTTCAGCTGTGGCACCTCAGTTATGGAATGAATTTCCCAAAGTGGTTCCCCTGTTACCTACTTTGTATTCTTTTTGGCACCAGGTGAAGACGTTTTTATTTTCCCGAAATATTAACAGTTTAACTTTGAAACTTTATTTTTAATATTGAATTTTGTATTGCTGCTATGATTTTATGCCAATTCAATTTCAATTGCTATTCTGGTTTTGTAGTATTAATTAATTTGTGTTTGTGTAATTTTTAAAAACCTTTGTTAACCACCCAGAGAGCACCAGTTACTAGGAGGTATAAAAATTAAATAGATAAATAAGATTTATGTAAACCACTTTATGTTCCTTGAAAGGAAAAAAGGCAGGATATAAATAGAATACATTCATAAAATAGGTAATGTGAAACCTGATCCTAACATACTCTATTGTTTGCCGTAGAAGACACTTTGAATACTTACCGTTTAAAATCAAACAAAGGTAAGGAAACTTGACCCAACATCTCTGGACCTTTTCTTTGTTTATTTGAATCGGGTGAACTGCCATTTTGATTTAAGATTCCAAAAAGAGTAAGGCATAGGATAGATTCTAATGGCAACTGTGAGATTTGGATGGGAAAAATTATTCTGTAAAATTTAAAAAAAACAGATTATTAGAGATTTATTGAAAATATGAAGTTTTTTACTTGGTTGAATACCACTTTATAATACAACGCCTCCAATGCCAACTAAATATAGAGTGCTCCACTGATGCAATCTCACTACACCTTGCTTCACTTCACTGGTAAACACAAATTACAAAATGGTATTAAATACAGTGTCTATACACATAATTAATACTGTACATGAAAAGAAGCACTGACAAACTTACCATGAGTAGAGACAGAATAACATGACCAATCTTCCTACACATGTCACTTTTATATAGGAAATTGTTTGCTACATCATCATCATCGATAATTTTATTTCTATACCCCAAACTATTAACTTGCTTCTTCAAGGGAAGTGCAACCCCATCTAGAGTAGGTTGATTTCCCCCATTCAGTCAGAAGTATATCCCATTAACAGCATTTCAATCTTGTTTGGCCTGCACTTCAGTTTCTTAGCCCTCATCCAGTCCATTGTCATGGCCAGGCACCAGTTAAAGCACATCCACAGACCTACCTGCTGAAGATGAAAAGGAGAAGTAGAACTGCATGTGATCAGCATACTGATAACTGGGCAGTCCAAAACTCCAGATGCATTCATTGGTTTCATATACAGCAGATGGGGGATAAATCTGACTCCCGAGGAACCCCATACTGGATAGTCCACAGGGCAGAGCAACATCCCCTAAGCACAATCTTCTGGAGCCATCCATCCAAGGAGGGGCTAAGCCAATGAAATGCAGTGTCCCCAACATCCATCTCAGACATTCACTCCAGAAGTATACTTGGCTGATAGTATTAAAAGTTGCTGAGTGATCCATGAGTACCAGCAGGGTCCCACTCTCCCTGTCTCTCTTTTAACATATGTCATCATACAGGGCAACTAAAGCTATTTCTGTGCCAAAACCAGAACAGAACCCCGACTGAAATGAAACTGGATAATCAGTCTCATCTAAGAGAGCTTGAAGCTGGTTGGCTACCACCTACTCAGGAACCTTGGCTAGAAAGGGGATATCTGCCAGGGTCTAAAATTAAGAACTTTGTGTCTAGAGAGGGTTTCTTCAGGAGTGGGCTCACCACCTCCTGTTTCTGGAGGCACGGGATGACTCCTCCTCATAAAGAAGTATGGATCACCTCTCTGGCCCTGCCAGTTGTTCCTTTCTTGCTAGCTTTTATTAGCTAAGAGAGGCAATGAGACATTGTTTATTTGCCGCTCTTATTGACTCCAAATATGCTCAACTATAGGTACATACCAGGGGATTGCATCCACTAGGAGTTTTCCTCCATCTATGCTCAGGCCATCTCCTGTTTTGTTTCATCGCTCTCATCTCTAGGGTATAGCATAAAATCATTTGAGCCCTACTACAAAAGAAGGCACACAGGAGTGATCATGTCAACTCTCTGGGTCATCTTTATATTCTAGACAAGCCAGCCACTTAGGCAGGAAGCCCCATAAAGCCTTCTGGAAACTATCTGGACACATCAGCCTATAAGGCAAACCATCTTCATAAGCTCTTAAGCCCCTGCAGAAAGCAAAACTTGCCATTACTCTAATCTCAGCAGGCAATGATCTGAAAAGACAGATTCAAAAATCCCTCACCTTCAGATTGCTATTCCCATGCCTAGCTGAAAAGAAAAAATCTAGAGTGTTCCCTGTTACATGTGTAGGGTAAAAAACACATTGGAACAGTCCAATGGTTGCTGTGGAGTCTGTGAAATCTTGAACTGCACCAGACAGGGTGTCCTCAGCATGGAAATTAACATCCCCCAAGACCAGCAAACGGGGGGTGGGGGGGGTGGATCTTAATATCATGGCCAAGACCAATGTAAGTTCTGGAATGGAGACTTTTGGGTTGCAGGATGGATAGTATACCAACACAATTCTCAATCTGCCCTGCTGGCCCAGCACAATTTGCAAACACTCTAGACGGGGTCAGACATAACGGGTGCCTGGAGAAAGATGGAATTCCTATAGACCATGATAAACCTCCTCCCCAGCCCTGCAGGCTTTCCTGATTCTGCAAAAAGAACCCTGGTTAGCAGAGTTGGGAGAGGCAAACTTCCCCCCTTCACCTACTCAGTCTCAATTATACATGCTAGTTTGGCTGTCCCATCTAATAAGAAGTCATGAAAGAGTATTCAGACACCTGAGGGCAGGTTGATGACAAAGCAATTCATATTTTGTTTTGTACATGCATTTCACATGTAACTAATTCTACAGAGGATTCTTCATAATTTTCTATATGGAAATGATATCTGTTCAAGCCCATTATGCATAAAGCAGTACTAAAATACTGTTCATTCATTACTTCAGCCCAGCATGAAACTGGGGATGGGACCTAGACTTGTAGGATTCTCCCCTTGTTCTCCTTACCATGAGTAATTCTGAGTTCAAATAATATGCATGATTTTTGTTTAGCTTGCAGTGAGGCCAGTGGGTGAGGGACTGTGCAACCCAGTGAGAAAGCCAATATGGAAGTGAGCAGGCAAAGCCAAGACATTGTAATGAACAAACAGATATCTGAGCCTCACACATAGTACTCTAGAATAATTAAAAGAGGAAACAGTATATATTTCTTTTTGTGGTGTAAAGAACACTTACACATTTTTAAAACAGAAATGGAAATGTTATTTTTGTGCAATTTTATGTTTCTCTTAAGTCCTGCCTCCAAAACTTGATCACTTGGATAACCTTTGATTTGAATTAACAGCAGATTTATCTATGTAATTGCCTTGTCAGTTTGAAATTATGCTGAAGGATGTGGTATAACACTGAAAATATAGACTGCTCACAGAAAATTGAAAACAGGATGCACAGTTAAGTATAAAATGATGGAACTGGGGAAATTTAATTAACAGTCTAGGGGGATCTGACAAATATTACCCAAAGCATTCAGAATCTTTTTATTAATCAAATGAACTTTTAAAATTACTTACAGTTCATCCCATTTAATCAAATAGAAGAAATTCTTGTATGTGCCAACCTTCTTGGACTGGACAGGTTTAAACAAATCCTTTCCATTGTGGGTAAGAGAGCAAACCAAGTAGTATTTCTCATAACTGGAGAAGAAAAGATATGGTGATTGAAAGCATTAGGATATACATACATGGGCAAAGGGTTAGGAGAATGATGTAAGCTGCCTTGAGCCCTTTGTAGGAAAAAGGCAGGTTATAAATTGGAAAATTGGAAAATTGGAAAGGGCATCTTAGTTTACTCACAGTGAGATCCAGCCACTGGGAATTCTATGAGCTGCAAATATTGTGAACTGAAGGTGCTCTGTGGCAGTCCATGCTTCTTTAGTGCTCTTCTTACTCTTTGGAGGTTTTGAAGAAAGACTGCTGCACAAGTTCAAATGGAGTTGAAGAAGACCATAAACTGCTGAGGTGAGCTGATCTATGATAATCTGCAGAGGGTTTTCTGGTTGCAGTGAACCTAGTTAAGATTTTATTTTAGTGTAAATATGATGATTAGAGCAGATGCTAAAAGACAAAATAAAAGATTAAGGTTTGTACTTACCAACTATATTTTTGCTTGAGTCATCAGAAGATGCTAAAGATACCTGTGTAAACTGGAAAATTTAAGAATCAAAAATTAAAAAACCAGTTGTTACATTAGTACCAGAAATGTCTAAAACATAGTTCTGAGCATCAAATCAGATATTGTTATTCAGGATGTTTTTCAAAGCACTTTTTGAAACCATCTTAAAAGTACAGTGGTACCTTGGCTCACGAACTTAATCCGTTCCAGGACTCTGGTCGAGACCCAAATTGGTAGTAAGCCAAGTCAAATTTCCCCAAAAGGGTCAATATTTTTTTTTACTCACAAAAATTTGAAGCAAAGTGACAAAGAACGAAGATCACAGCCATCTCCCCCCGCCCCGCAGCAATTGTGCGGGGTGGTAGGAGAAGACGGGTGTGATCATCGGCACAATTGGGGGGGTGGGACTGGCGTGAGCGTGCTCGGGGGGAGACTGGTGCAATTGTGGGCGCACTTGTGGGGGAGATGGCCGTTGGCGCACTTGGGCAGGGAACACTGGCGCAATCATGGCCATCTCCCTCCTGGTGCAATCACGGCCATCTCTCCCCGCCCCCCAGCATTGCCGTGATCGCGCCCGTGCAGGGAAGGTGGGCGCGCTTGTGATCGTCACCTGATGCGGAGTTCGAGACCTGAGGCAAAATTTTTATGAAAATTCTGTTCGCAACCCAATTTGGCTGTGAACTGAGGCACTCGTGAGCCAAGGTACCACTGTACTTTGTAAGATTTCCTTCTGACAACAACCGTTAGATATAATGAGGTAAAAATTAGGTTGCATTTCTTTTACTTCTGTGACAGGTGTCCTACAGCTCTCCTAACCTTCTCGGTAAAAGTACAAATATTACCTTGGGATAGGACTACTCCCACCAGCATTGCTCAAGACCCTTCAAAAGTGTCTAAATGCAGCAGCACATAATTCACTCTGTTCTAAAATACACAGTTTTTGCCTGTTTGAGGAAGAAGTAATTTTCCTTTGACCTCATGTTATGATTATTGGCATCTGAAACAAAAAATCTGTCCAAACCACACTTGTTCTATCAAATTAGCTATAGGCAGTTTGTGGGAGCAAAGGGAATAGGGCTCAGACTACGTAATGGCTCCATGTACAAAACAGAAAACAAAACGACTGAACAATTACCTCAGGACTCTTACTCCTTGGAAGGTTAACTGCTCTTCTTAGATTTTTTACAGACATCGTAATTGCAGGAGTCTCTACCCCATCCAATATATCACAAATATTTTGGACAGCTTTAATAACTTGATCTACTGCTTTAAGTTGGTTCTGATGAAAAAGCACACAACAGAACAAGGTATATACATTGTCCAAAGTCCTACCAAGTCTTAGTAGCAACCTGAGAAATTATAAAAATGGCTTTAAGTCTAATCCGCAACTACTGTAGACATTAACTGCACCCCAAGATGAATGTGAAAATATGAGGTTTCATGACATTTCTCAGAACAAAAGTATAGTCTGAACAGGTTAGTCTTATTAAACAAGGGAGTCTTTTTCAATATGGAGTATCCACAGGGAGACATCCAGCTATTTTGGTAGCCTGCCACTGAGGGAATGCAAAATCTGTCCTCTGTTCAAGATGTTTGTATGTTAAATGCTAAATTCATGACATAATGCTGTTCAGTTGCTTCAAATAACCAACGCTCTGCCAGCCAGTGACATTTTCCATTCTATCTCTTCAGCTGCTGAAGCTCTCCAAAATCCCATCCCAATTCAGTGCAAGAATACCAGTCTTTACCCCAGCTGGTTCAGATAGCCTGAGCTGCCAAAGTAATGAGCACAGAACGGAAATGGTTTCTTCCAATTCAAAGGGATCCTAGCTATATTTCAAATGTTGGTATGCAGAACAACTTTTCCAGATTAAAACTTCAGTGAAGTCTGATTGAAGGATACCAACATGGAACTACTGGCATATCATCACTCTTATGAAAATGGTTGAAGTTTATTGGAAATCAATATATTCTATTTTTTAAGAGTTACCAAGAGCAGTGGGCAGAGCAATCTTTTACCCCTAAAAGAATGCCCATGAATAATAGGATGTTGCAGATACCTCTTCCTGAGGCCACAGATACTCCTATGAACTTAGGAGTGGGAATCCAGGTTTGGGCTGTTCCCTCACCCTTCCTTACAATCACCACAGAAAGCACTACAATGGCTGCTCTTCCGTGGTCACAACAATGATTTATGGAGAAGTTAGCAAGGGTATATTCTAGGTGGTGGGGAGAGGAGGCATGTATTGGCAGGACCTGATGACCTCTCCATCACTGTCCCTGACCAGCACTAGGTTAGTGAGTTAGATGAACTCAGCAGCCTATCTAGCTGAGTGTGTGTGTTTTTGTTTGTTTTTGTTTCCTGAAGAGGAAGAACAGGGAATGAAGTGCATCTGACTGTTTTGCAGATAATTCTGTACAGCACTGGTGCATATACACTGATATTAAATGAAGAGGCACATGGGTAAGAAACAAAAAATGGATTTTTAAAAAGTAAGAATAGGAGGCAGGGATAGGGAGACTGAGAAAGAGCTGAAGAAACTTTATTTTTCTCTGACTTTACCATAATACCACCACCTTGTGATATATGGAAGTGCCAGCCAACTACCACATAGAAAGAAGAGGAACCTTAAGAGATGGTTCAAAGCATACCATCAGGTGCAAGTGTGGGTATCCTTCTTTCAATAATAACAAAAGCCTTATAGGAAGTTTGAATTCTTAAACTAGGACTTGGGGAAAATGTTTTAAGTAGTAAATAAGATTTGAAAGTCATGATTTGTACATCTCCAGAACCAGCAAATACTACATTTATTGACTTATATATAAATAGTTGTCATAAAGTTATGACAAGTTTCATTCAGTTGTGTATGAAAAGTACTAGAAGTACATTAAAGACACAGCTTACCTCAGTATTAAGTAGCATGTCAACTTGATTATGATATGTGTCAAACAGTTCCTCAAGAGAGTGGCTGGAACAAACAATTATTATATTACAAATAAAAGCATTTGTAAAAGTAGTATAAAAACATTAGGCTGAAATTAGTTTGGTTACAAATGATATTATTACAGTTACCTATGAATGCTCTCTTTGAAAAGCTTTTCTACATGACAGAGATGTTTGGTCAAATCGATCGATATTTCATCATCATCTTCTTCCTAAAAATGAGAAATGCAGGTTATTTGATTATCAATATTTTATCTTGTTCCTCTAAACCTAAACACAAATCAAAATAGTAATCTAAACATGGAAAGCAAACTGCTGTTTCAATTTACCGAAAAAGAAAGTTTCAGCATTTCCTCACATCCTTAAATACAAAAACCTGCATTCATTTGTTCTTTTCAACACTCTACTTAAGGATGGTTACAAAGTCCATATTTTCACCAAGATGTTTCATAGTTCCCTCCCTTTTCTACTGATTTTACTCAGCATGAATAAGCGCAAACCCACAACTTTGATCACAAATTCAAAAGATCATTTTCACTGATGGTTCTGTCTCTACTTTCACCAATAAGTCTGTTTCATTCCACAAATACTTTTTTCTTGTCATAGGTCAAGATCCAAGAGCTCTGTGCATATACCCAGAGCATTTTTGTGTGAGCAGAGACCTTGACTTTTTGGGTCCACATGTCCTGCAGTGATGACTATTGCTTTGGTGATCCCCTAAACTTTAAGGCGCTATGTAAATTTCCAACTAATAATTGCAGAAAGCAGAATGTTGCAAGATGAAAATGGCTGTTTAGCTGGTTTAAAAATTCATTTGTTTCAGTAGGACTGAATTTATTAAGTCAAGAAAGGGTAGAAACCTTCCTAATACAAGACTGGAGAATGACTTAATAAATTTCTTCAGCACCTGAAAAGGATCATATTGCTAGTTCACTACAGTGAAAATGACAAAAAATCTTCTGTTTAGCAAACAGTGATGTATGTTGTTCAAAAAAATTATATCACACACACAAGTTGGATTGCTATTTCTCGTTACTTCATGTACAGGCATAAAGGACTGAGATATTAATTCTCCATTGGTATCTATAAATAAGTTGGACTTTAATTCAGTTCTAAGTCAGGGAGTGGAAGGGTGTGCACACTTTCAACAATAATGATGAACTTAAAAAACCAAGGATGTTTTTATTTACTTTGTACTTACCGTTCGTGCCAGATCTCTGCATATAGAGTTACGGGTCAAGAGCTGCAGTTTTATCTCTGTGTCCCACTTTCTGCAGTTCTGAATGTATTCATGGCTTCCTACACTATGCTTACTGTTAAAGAAATGAATATTGTGGTTACTCACCATTTTGAATGTACAATAAACATTTTAAAGGATATTCCCGCAGTGTAATGGTGCCTAGATTCTAGAGGTCAGTATTATGATCCATAGACACATAACATCTCCCAATCTCTCAACCATTGTAGGCTTTAATCCTATAGGCACATGTCCTCCCCTCTCCTCTCTCCCTCACTAATTTCCCTGTCCCCTTCCTTTTGAGTTTTATTTATGGCTTAGAACTACCCTGTTTCCCCAAAAATAAGACCTAACCGGACAATAAGTCCTAGTATGATTTTTCAGGATGCTTGTAATATAAGCCCTACCCCAAAAATAAGCCCCAGTTAAGATCGTCAGCCAGACGGACACATTTACTACATCCATTGCAACACAGTTCGGGGTTTGGAGAGTTACGACGATGTTCCAGAAGAAGATGACATGACTGTATTTGAATAAATGTAGCTTTTTGTACGTGAATAAATGAATAAATGTGGATTGTTGTACATGAAAAAATAAGACATCACCTTAAAATAAGCCCTAATGCGTCTTTTGGAGCAAAAATTAATATAAGACCAGGTCTTATTTTTGGGGAAATATGGTATATCTGCGCAAAGGTTAATGTTAACAATGGTTAGCTTGAAACCAGAATGTGAAACCAGCTTCCTCTGGTTTGAAAGGCTTACAGTTAAGAAATTATGCTTTTTCTGGCTGTGCCTATGTTAAGAATAATCCTTTATTGGAATGCCAGTCCCACTTAAAGCATGAATGGACCTTGATCAATGATATTTTCCTCCCTCCAAAAAGCAGGGGGAAGTACAGTTGCATGTAAACCTGCAGTTTTTTAGTATTTGTATTTGGAGACAGAAAAGTTATATTCTTATCTTTGCTCTTTCTAGGCTGTATAATATCAAACATTTCTACAACATGTGTGCCAGATCCTGAAGTCATGGTATAATGGACAAAACAATCCTATGGCCCCTAGACAACATCTGTGAGGCCACAGGATTCCAATCCTGGAATTCAGGCTCCATGCGTGGATCCCTCTCCTCTGCCTCACAGTCAGTGCATAAAGAAGTATGGTAGTGGTTTCTTTTCTATCACAAGATCAACTTCAGAGAGCAGGTGAAGAGAGCATTTCAGGGTTTGAAGGAGGGAGTAGGGCTAGACTCCTTCCCTTGCCTACCCAAAGCACCTCAGCTAGATGGGTGAAACCAGTCATTTAGTTGCCTTGCAGGGCAGGAACTGCACAGAGGCAAAGACTACATCTGGTAGAATGCCCTTAATCCTCCAAGTTAGGAAGCTTGGGGCATCTCCATTGGACTCCACCATAAATGACTTAACTCCTAAGCAGAACTGCAGGTCAAGATCCAAAACAGCAGTTGCAGTAAACAAAAAGGTAGCAAGAAGCCAAAAAGGGAAACCAGGCTCTGTGTCTGAGAACGCAACACACATAATTAGCGACAGCTTATTTCTAAGAGTAGCTAGGTTTGAGGAGCTATTATAACTTTCATAAAACTTGAATTTAAACAAACTGAACAATGCATATAATAAGATAAAATTTACTAAATTTTTTAGAAAAGAGCAACCTGTGTCCAATTGAATAGAACTTCAAGTTAACAGATACAGAAAGTACATACTTTACATACTTTAATTTCTACTGTTAAATTACCCCTTATACTGAAGGTACTACAGATTCGCTTTCACAAAGTTTAATACTTAAGGATGATTTCCCCAGTAACTATGATCTAAGTAGTTAAACGTTGAGAGAAAAAATGCGCTTACTTCTGCAAAACTTCTTCTTCTCCACAAACTTTCAAGATATAGCTTCCAATGTCTACATCATTCAAGTCATCATGCACCCAGCAAAGTGCTTGCATTATTATAAGCTCAACGGGAGAACTCACTGTTTAGAGAAAGATGAACACAACAGAAAGTAGGAAAGATCATTCTCTTCTTATGTTTCCCTGTTTAACAGAGCCACGGATAAATAAGTATTTATATGAAAGGTACATCTTTCATGAAGGATACTTTGATGCAGATTGCTCAAAGAGCACTAACACAAAATATCTTGTTTCTACAGAATGCCTTGGGTTTTGGCTCAGAGAAAACACAAGACATTTTATGAATATTGTACTTGGAGATTTGAGGAAGCAGTATAAACTTGTTCCACAATAACCAATTCAGTCAAAGAAACTAAAAGCATAACTGATGTTCTATAGCTACAAAAAACTTGGTTAGTCCAGGAAAAAAATTACCAATAGATCCAGATAGGGTAGGTAGGCCCAGAAATAGCAAAAAACAAGCATGCACACAGACACAGACACAGATACAGACACAGACACACACACACAGAGGGGAGGGAATATTCAACAGTCAGTTCTAGGAAGTGCCTTATTCTTCTAAATGTAAGCCAGACCCTCTTAGCTGTACAACATTTATACAGGACAAAATTTGAGGTGCCTGCTGCTAAGCATTTTCATAGATTAGAATATGAATTTCTTAGTAATTGTTACATTCTTGTATTAATTCCAAATAAAAGCAAGATAGAAATAAACTGCTCAAACTTCAAGGGAAGCCCAACAGTTATTAGTAGAAATGCTAATTTTTGGATCAAGACAAGTCCTTGGTGCTGACCCACTGACCCACTCTGTTTTAGAAATAAGTGCTTCCATTCATTTTTGGTTCCTCTCTGACATGCTAAATTCCCACTGCACACTCGAAACAGAGGTTTCCAAAACACAATGAAGAGCAACTGTCCAGCAGAAAGTGAGAAGAAGCCCAAGTATATCTATCTCACTTCATGCCAGGAGTATCTTCAACTGCCTCTTTTTGGGTGATCCAGTGACAATAAGCATATCTGTGGGTAAAGACTGGACAGCTTTATTAGCTGACTACAGAAAAAAAGATTATAAAGTTGAGGTAGGTACAGTGTATAATGCTTATGCCCCCTTTGCTTTTGGAAACCCTTCAAAGAAACAACACTAGCTGACATTTAACTAGGTCAGTATTAAATTTAAGCTTTTAGGAAGACTTCACCATTATCACTCTTGCTCCCATTAAATAAGACAAAATTAAGATGTTTGCACATAACTAACTTTTAAAGAATCTTAAAAGATAATTCTCTGTGCATCTTGGACATTCCCATACCAGGCAGTTGGCCTTGGCCAGTCCCATGTGCTGGTAAACTGCACTTTCAAGTTGGCTGAGGTACAGTCCACAGCCAGCTGGATCTCAGGGCACATCTAGTTCAAACTAATCCAAACAATGGGCAAGAACTAGCTAATTTACCAAAGTATGGCCAACCAGTAGCTAAATGACCTTCCCAAGCCTCAGCCAACAGTTAACTTGTATTTAACACTATCCAAAATGAAAATTAATTAAGAAGCTTCTCATGGAAAATCCTACACATACTAGGCACCAAACTGTAGGAAACAGCAACAGGCAAGAAACCCAGGGCCCAACAGAAAAGGAACAAGAAAAAAAAAAGGTTATACAGAGGATGCCCAGACAAAAGAATGGCCATATACTACTGTCTCTTCATGATCACAAAGTCTTCAAGCCTTTTCTGCTATACAGCAATATTTGAGAAATCACCCTTTCTGAGATTCTTAACACATGCTAAGAACTTGGAGATGAACAGGCTTAGTGGCTACCACAGGTATTAGCAGGCTATTAACTCCAAGCAGAATTTTAACCCTCCATTATAGAGCCAACATGCCCTTTCTCTGGATAGATCAAGGGTGCTGCATAAAATCTGAAGGAAACTGGCATGAAGAAGGAAGAAACAAACAGCAAGACTATATGAATCTTGACTTATAGTTTGATCTATTGAACATATATAAAAATGGAAGCACACATACCATCACATGTAAATGTCACTGGCTGTTGGAAACCTTCAATTTCTATTGAAATTTTGATGCTGGAGTTCTCTCCACTGATGTTCCTTTGTAACATGACCGGACTCAACACAAAGCCTGGGTTTGTGTCATGATCACTATGGGGAAATTTGGTCCTCAACCTGTAATAATATGTAAATAAATCTTTTTTGGTAAAGTAAGTAACAATCCTTAAAGCAGTAAAAAAAACCTCAAAAACATAAAATAAGCACTACAATGTGCATCAGATTGCTGTTCTAAATATACTTTACATGGAATTCCACTGAAATCATTGTGACTCACTTTTGAATAAACATAGTTAGCGTCAAGTAGTTAATCCAGTTCTCCTAAAGGGGGAGGAAGAGTTGCTTCTTTTATATAAAAAGACTATCCTGCCTGGCTAAGTCTTAGCTACCTGTTCCTAGAACACCAAAATGCTACCAATCTCAACCAGATTCAGTTATACACAAGAAATTTCAGAATCACATATATAAAAGTGAACACATTTATATAAGCCTGTCCACTTTGAAATGCTTTATGCAATAAATGTAACACATACCTCTTGATCTCCCCTCTTACTCCTACTCCTCTCTGTTAGATATTATTGCAATAATTCCCTTTGCTTCCAATCAGTGTCATTACTTATGTAGCCAAAACAGTACTTCCCTGCTGCACACATAGGACTATCTACAGTTTTGGAAGAATCCCAAGCTTTGCATAAGTAAACAAAAGTATTCAGAAGTACTAAGGAGCTCAAAGCAGCCTAATAAGTACTGAGAATGATCAGTGGCCACAAATACTGACTGTTGAGATGGAAAAATAGAAAATCAAGGGTAGGGATGGGGAAATGCAGTAGGGTGTGTTGAAAAAAGGAGAATTGTGTAGTAGACATAGAAAAGTATTAGAAGAAACACCCTATTGTCTAGATAGGTCATTTCAGGTTGTAAAGCTATTTTTAAACAAAAGTGAGAGCTAACCACTGTGTTCCAAAAGATAGCAGCAAAGATAAGACTCCTGCTTGGCCCAGGTCCTAATTTAGCATGAAAATATTAAAAAAATAAATCTGCTAATGCAGATTCCAATGATGTTATTGTCCTATACTGCTGTGAGTGGGGTAAAGCAGGTTGCTTACCTGCAAATGATGTTCTTCGAGTGGCCATCTGTGCATTCACACATGTGCGCAAGTCATGTGGGTACTGCGCCTGCGCAGTGCCTAGGCCGGAAGATTAGAAAGCTAATGGTTTTGGCGGGAAAACTCCGCTCCCTTCCCCCTCAGTGGTATAAATAGGGCGGAGTGTCCGCCATTTTACTCAGTCTTGAAGACCGAACGTTCACCCCCTTGAGGTTGAAAGCATATGACAGGAAGCATCAATGGTACCGAAATATTAAAGTATGGTACCAAGAAAAAAATCCACTCACCAACACCGAGCGGGGCCGGCAGGTGGGTTGTGTGAATGCACAGATGGCCACTCGAAGAACATCAGTTACAGGTAAGCAACCTGCTTTTCTTCGTCGTGGCCTCTGTGCATCACACATGTGGGTGATTAGGAAGCTTACCAGACTCGGAGGAGAGAGGTGTCATCAGTGAAGAACAGATGAGAGAACTGCTCTGCCAAAGGAGCAGTCCTGTCTGGCGTGGACATCCAGCCAATAACGCTTGGCAAAAGTGCATGGGGCAGCCCATGTTGCAGCTCTGCAGATATCTTGAAATGGAACCCCCGTGGCAAAGGCAGACGAAGTCGCTACTGCTCGCGTAGAATGACCTCTTGGAAACACAGGTAAGTCTATTTTTGCTAACTGGTATGCCAGGAGGATAGTTTCGATGATCCATTTTGACTGGGGACTCTTTGTCATGCTCGGAATATTTAACTAAGAGTCTATTAGAACGACGAAAGGGTTCTGTATGAGATCTGTAAAAAGCCAAGCAGCGTTGAACATCGAGAGTGTGAAGAGACCTTTCTATTGGATTCAAAGGTGATGGAAAGAATGCAGGCAAAACAATCACTTTACTCATGTGGAACGGCGTAGCCACCTTAGGCAGAAACAATGAATCCATCCGAAGAACAACCTTTTCCTAACGGAAATTCAAATACGGTGAGTCTATTCGAAGAGCACAAAGTTCGCTAGCTCTCTGAACTGATGTGACTGCTATAAGGAAGGCCGTTTTCCAAGAAACAAGGCGTAGGTCAACGGTCGCCAGAGGTTCGAACTGGGGCTTTGTAAGCACCTGAAGTACTACGGAAAGGCTCCAAGTTGGCATAGCAGGACGAATGGAAGGATGTAAATTCTGTAATCCCCTAATGAAACGCCGAACCAAAGGTTGAGAGAAGACCGATGAGCCTTGTACAGCGCCACGATAATGTGATATGGCAGCTGCGTAAACTTTAATGGATGATGGTTTAAGTCCTGAGTGGTACAGTTCCAGGAAGAATTGTAAGATGTTCACAATCGAAGCCATCCCAGGAGGAAACAAATGGCATTCGGCAAAAGATGAGAATCTCTTCCATTTCGCCGCATAAGACCGATGGGTGGATGATCTTAAAGCAGATTCGAGAATCGCTTGAATTTCCTGATCAAAACTGTCGGTACTGAAGCGGTTGTCATCAAATTCGAGGGAGGAGCCGTTTGTACAGTTCGTCAAGCCGGGTTCTCCGGTGCTTGAGATTTCGTCGGTATCGAGTCAGCCGCATGGTTTAGCTGATGCGCCAGGCCGTCAGCTTCAACCAGGTCACATCTGGATGCCGGATCACTCTGTTCTGCTGTGTTAACAACTGAGGAATTGTTGGGAGCCGAAGGAACATTCCTCAGAATAGTTGAAGGAGAGTGGTAAACCAAGGTTGTCTCAGCCTCCACGGGGTTATTAATATCCCTGTGGCGCTGTCTTGAACTATTTTCGATGCCACTCTCGTTAGAAGTGGGATCGGAGGGAACGCGTAGAAAGTCATGTTGTCCCAAGGGATCATGAGAGCATCCCCTGTCGATCCTGATTCAATACCCGCTCTTGAACAATACCGATTGCATACCCTTGTTGTCTCGGGTAGCAAACAAGTCCATGTCCGGGTAACCCCATAAACGGAAGAGGTTTTCGCACAGTTGTCTGTCCAACTCCCATTAGTGGATTGTTGACATCTGTCTGCTCAGCGTGTTAGCTTCTATGTTGTCAGTTCCTGCCAAGTGAACCACTAGGAGTAGTATGCCCCTTGGGATGCACCAATCCCAAATTTCCATCGATAAGACGGGCTAAAGTTGGTGACTTTGCCCCGCCCTGCTTGTTGATGTAAAAAACAGCAGCGATGTTGTCCGATGGAATCTGGACAACTTGACGGCATAGTACAGTCTCAAAGGATTTGAGAGCGTTGAAAATCGCCAGAAGTTTGAGGAAGTTGATATGCTTCGTTGTTTCTTGTCGGTTCCAAGTCCCTTGGACCCAAAGTCCTGAACATGCTGCACCTCATCGGAGTAGGGATGCGTTGGTGTACAGGGGTGTTGTTGGTTGAGATGGTCAGAACGGAACGCTGATAGGTTGTCTGGAACAGTCCACTAAGTCAAAGTACGTAGGATCGACAGTGGGATCTGGATCAGCTTGGTGGGAGAATCCCGCTGTGGGTGAAATGCTCTGTTGAAAAACAGCTGTATGGGCCGCAGACGTAGTCTGGCGTATGGAACAGTGGCAACTGCAGTAACCATGTGTCCCAATAGTCTCTGGATGGTTATGGCTGTTACCGTTCTGTGTAGTCGGATTCGATGAATATGGCTGCAGAGAGTATCTTGATGGTTCGGAGGAAGGAAGGCTCTCCCCCAAGTAGAACTGAGGCGTGCTCTGATGAAGTCGATGACCTGCGTGGGAATAAGGGACGATTTCTTGCGGTTAATGCAAAGTCCAAGATCGTCAAGTAGAGCGCAAGTCTCGTGTACAGCTAAGAGAAGGTCTTGTCTAGTCTGCAAACACAATGAGCCAATCGTCCAAATATGGGTATACTTGTATGCCCTGAGTCCGTAAGTGTGCGCACACCGGAGCCATACACTTCGTGAAAACTCTAGGGGCAGTAGCCAGGCCGAAAGGCAAAACATTGAATTCAAATATATCGGATCCGTCAGTGAAACGTAGAAAGTGCCTGTGAGAAGGATGGATGGAAATATGGAAGTAAGCATCCTTCAAGTCCAGTGAGGCAAACCAGTCCTCTCTCCTCAGCAATGGAAAGATATTCTATAAAGTGGTCATCCGAAACTTTTTAGGTTTGATGTACCTATTAACATTTCGCAAGTCCAGGATCGGATGAAGACCACCGTCCCGTTTTGGAGCTGTAAAATATCTGGAATAGAATCCATGCAATCCCTCAGAGCGGGAAAGCTGTCGAATCGCTCCTTTACGAAGCAGCTGGTAGACTTCGTTGCACAGTACCGAAGAACAGGGTGTAAAATGAATCGGACTCAACGGAGGAACGACATCGAATTCTATTCTATGTCCGAGCTGGATGACAGACAACACCCACCTATCAGATGTAATGGACTCCCAAATGGGGAGTCGGCTTTGGAGCCGATCCCCAAAAGGGAGAGGGGAAGGTGGGGAGTGGAGAGAGAGAATGGTCCGCCCAGACCGTCAACATTGGCGCTTCTCGGTGTCGAAACGTCGACGGCCCTGGGAGAAGCGTTGTTGTGGCTGCTGCCTTCGACATTGCTGTCTTTGTTGGTAGTGCTGTCGAGGCTGATATTGCTGGCGGTAGGAGGATTGAGGCCATTGCCACTTACATTTTTGCTGAGGAAACTCCATGCGGCGTGCGGTCATGCACAATTCGTGGATTGACTTCAGTTTATGGTCAGTCTTCTGGTGGAAAAGTCCGGTGCCATCAAATGGCATTTCCTCGATCCTCCTCTTCATATCGTCTGGAAAATTACAAATTTGTAGCCACATGTGGCGGCACAGAGAAATGGCACTGACGAGGGCCCTCGAGTCAGTGTCCACGTGGTGCCTGACAGTGGAGAGTTGTTGTATCGCCACCTGCATCGCTTCCTGGCCAAGTCCGCTTGGTGGTCCGGAAAGGAGGAGGCAACGTTATCCAGTTTTTGCATTATGAAGTACTGGTAACGTGCCAGTGTTGCTTCATAATTTGATATATGCAGGCCGAGCCCAGAGGCCGCATAGACTCGACGTGCGAGCATATCGATTTTCCTCCCTTCCTTGTCACAAGGGGCCGTGTGACCCCTCGACTCCCTGCCCTGGGAGGACTCAACCACCACCGAGTTTGGCTTTGTGTGATGGAGCAGGAATGGGATGTCATCCTCCCAAACCTGGTACATGGCCTTGTACCGACGAGACGTAGCCTGTGGTTGAGCCGGTTGGTGTCAGGGCTGGACCATAGTCTGATGAAGTGTCGTAATGAGTGGAAGGGCTATGGCTGCGGACTGCTCTCCTCTGACGATGTCGTAAAAGCGATCGGTACTAGGACCGGGGCGATGATGGGCCTCGATTTCCAGAGACCGAATGAGGCGGAAGATGAGCTCTGCAAAGGTGACATGCGGTTCGTCAGGGGATGCGGGGCCTTGGGAGGTGATAGCCACATCAGGAGACATAGAATCAACCTCCGACTCATCCGAGTCTTCGTGGTAGCAGTGGCATTCGCTAGAAGATGAGGTTTCTGGAGAGGCTGGATGTCCTCTCTCCATATGCCTCGACATAGATGGGGCCTCTCTCGGGACCGATGGTGACTCACGGTCCTGAGGGTAAAAGGTGTATGGTTGGTAATCACCCCAGCCGGGGAAACCACTATATCCAGGCATTGACCAATCCTCATCTTGGTGCTCAGACGAGCGGCTTCAACGTCTGGGAGGCGATGGTGAATCTGCAGGTGGCTCAGCTGTGGGCATCGGAGAGCGTTCCCTCAGTGGGGAGTCTCTGATCTCTCCATCAGAAATTGACTCCCTAAGCGACTCCTCTGGCTGTTGAGGAGGTGCGCTCAGGCCGAATAGATTGCCTGGGGGATCCCAGCAGAGTCACCTGCATCACAGATTGCAGGGCTGGTCCCAAGGGCGTCAGTACCGCAGCAGAGGTCGGTACCAAAAAGCTTGATGAACCTGAACCATGATGTTTGGGGTGGTCGGGTTTTTTGCCCTTTCGGGTGGGCTTGTCCGCCTTTTCCTTCCTTGGCTTCTTGTGTATTGAGGGCTTGTCTGAGCTGGTATGCTTACACTTCTCCCGTTTTTTGGCTGGAGGAGAAGGTAGCTGCTGGGCCTCCATAGAGGTGGCGCCTTCGTTTGAAGGACACTGTGGAGGAGCAGCAGAAGCCGGAGCAGGGCGCTTCACAGGTGCACCAGTGGTAGAGGCGGAGCGCTGAGAGGGTGCAGCCGAAGAGGAGCCAGGCCTTAAGACCAATTGGTCTGATTGCATCAAGGCCTGGTCCCATAGGAGTTTGTGGAGACGATTATCCCTATTTTTCCTAGCTTGCTGGGTAAATGCCAAGCAGTGGCCGCATTTTTCAGTTCTATGCTCCTCACCAAGGTAGAGGAGGCATAGGTCGTGTGGATCTGAGGGCGACATTTTGGAATCGCATTCAATGCATTTGCGGAATGCCGCTCGCTGCGCCATCGCAAAAACAAAGGAGAAGATAGTGCAGAGGGTAAGATGATATTTTTGGGTGTTTTTTAATAGGAACAAAAGGTTTGAAGAAAGAATGGTTAAGAGAAAAACTTGGAGTAGAAGAGGAAGATAGAAACAAGATATATAAAAAGTGTAAAATGAACAGTGAGCACGAGGATCTAAGCGAGAGACAAACAGGCACAAGGCACAGCAAACGGCGGTTGAAAAGACTAAGTAAAATGGCGGACACTCCACCCTATTTATACCACTGAGGGGGAGGGGAGGGGAGTTTTCCTGCCAAAACCAATAGCTTTCTAATCTTCCGGCCTAGGCACTGCGCAGGCGCAGCACCCACATGACTTGCGCACATGTGTGATGCACAGAGGCCACAACGAAGAAGAATGGTTATTGTGGAGTTCATATTAAACACTATGAGTCATGCTCTTAGTATTCCAAATCAATCCTCCATTATTCCTCAAAGATATTGGACCACTATTGCAAGTTGGGCTAAGTATACAAGAAACCTGCAGTGTAGTTCACTGTTATACTCCACTGTACTTGGAGAATTGTGGTATGAAAGCAGCAAGACTGTAATCCAGTCCACTACTAATATTAGAGGTCAGAGGTGGATTCCCAGTCAAAATTCCCCCCCACACCTTACAGATGGCAACAAAAGTCAACCTACTTAAATCACCACATCAGACCTCTTCCCATTCAACACAAGCACTCAGTTACATACAGAAGCTTTACCGGAACAGACATGTATGCAGACTGTCTGCCCTTTTAAAAGTCAGAAAACCTTAAAAAACAACATGTGAAAGAAATGCCATGTTAGGCCCATCCTGTCTTTCATACAGATTTTAATTTTTCAACCTTCTCAGCAACTGGCTACACAACAGTACTTTACTGAGAGGTTCCACTCCTATTGAAAGCACAACAGGATGGCTAAAACAGATTTATATGCAATGACTAGGCATTTAGCCAAAGCATATATTATAACATATGTTGTATAAAACAAAATATCCAAATTATATATTTTGACAAATTAACAGAAAGAATGGTCATATGTCTTTCCTTAGAAGGTGTATATATATTAGTCATTCCACTATATTATTTAGGGTTAGTATGCACTCAACTGTTGCTTACTTTGCAATGGCATCACAAAATGCTGCTTGTTCTTGATTTTGTCTTTCAGTATTTTTTAGAAGTTTATTTCTGGTTGGCAGGCTACTGGTCCCAATGTCTGTCTGAAATTTAAGGATAGAGAAGTCAAGCAATGACAGATGCAACTCCTATAAATCTTCCACAAACAACAATTAATTAGAATAGTAGCCTATTTAGATTGCTAGCACACTGATAAGCAATCTAATCAGATTCATGAAAATGAGTGTGTTTTTAACTATATGTTGTACAAATAACAACACTGCACTGATTTAAGCAAACAGCTCAGCTTTAATAACAACACATAAGCATTTTACAGTGAACTCAATTTTATTATACAAAGTGGACTTTCCAAGTAGATATGGATGCTCTCCAACCCTGCATATGACATAGGTCTAGCTGAAGGGACTTTAATTTCAGAACAAATATATACATAATTAAGGTAATATTATTTGAACAGTAAGGTTAAATTGTTAAGTTCTACTATAAAATCTAAATTAATGTTATTCAGTTGTTTCTTCTCAAATCATCATCCATACATATAATCCCAGGTTAATCTATTTCCAAAGGGTTCTAATATGAAGAGACTAAACTGCAGCCTGCATTCATAACAGCATGGTCACAAAATGTGCACTTTGTATTTAACAATAAGTTTAGTAATCCTTTCAATGTAATAGCAGTATCTATTCTATGCTGTGTTCAGAGAAGTCCCATTCCTTCAGCAAGATTTCAAAATTGTAAAGCTCAATGGGAGAACTCACTCAAAACTGCAACATCAGATTGCTTCAGCAATGGAAGGAAGGCCTTATATGTTGAGGCTGAGCTGCTAATAAAACATACTGGACATAAGGCATTGATTACAAACATATGTACCTCACAGATAGGTGTATGGCGCTGTTTCTGGCAAATCTTCAAGTAACTACAAACAATGCAGTCTGTTTCCAGTTTATAAAGTGAGCTATAAATGGCTTGAGATAATAGTAAATCCTTACTTTACTACTAGATTAGCCAAAAAAGCAAACAAACCCCCGCATATGTTAAAAAGTAGAAGATTTGTTCTTAATTATTCTCTAAGCAGGGTTTTTGTAGTACCACAATGATACAGGCAATGATGCAATTTGCTGAAGAAATTTCCCACCATCTAATGTGTCTGAAAAGTTTTCCTGTATACTATGGGAAGCAGCATATTAACTGTCATTCACTACCAATCTGGAGATGCATTTGTTTACTCTCTATTATATACCATATGCATAAAGTATAATATGTTTGAGATATAATACATGCATATTATTATTTATCACATATAAACACAATATGGATAGATCCTTATACATCTTACCATGGGAAAATTGCTGTTCCCACTAACTTTGCTAAGATATCTCACTAAATAAGCAATCTTTATTCCACTAAATATGAAATCTCAAACCTAACACAATGAAATAACAATAAGTACACAGTGGATATTTTGTGCTGAATCCATCTTTAAAATTCAACCAAGTGGAACAGACTTCAATCTGGAATTTATGCTAAATAAAACAGAGCACACAAGATTCTTATCCTAGTTATACAGTCTTAAAATAGTCCTAGTTTTTATGTCTTCTTCTAATTTCCAAGATACAAAATTCAATGGTATCCCCGTAAAACTAAATTCTGAAACAAGATGTAAGTAGGTTTTTTTCAAAAATCTGTGGAACATTTTATTCATAATGTTAAAAGACCTGAATAAATATTTATACAGCTGCTATTAGTCAAGTATCTCATACAAGGCAATATGAATGACATGAAAATAACAGATACTTTAACTCCATAGTTCCTTCCACCTGTGACACTTTTGTGCCAGCTACTTTAATCACACATTTGCTTCTGATTTAAAGCACATGTCACATGATCATGCCACAGCAGGAAATGTCCCATTTGACAGTGCCAAAGTACATTCTTAACAGCAGCACATGCTTAGAAAAACATCTTCTACTCAATAGCAAATAATGGAAAGTAGTTTGGGCCTGGTATGGCTTTCGAAATATTAAGGAGCCTTCATGTGCCTTTTTCTTACATAGATATTTCTGGATCTAAATCACAGAAAGTGTCACATTTCTAGGCAATTGTTGGTAGAGGCACTGCCCTGGTTTGGATGCAGTGATAAACCTCTATTTAACATTACATGGAGGAGTTTGCTTCCCTCCGCCTTTCTCATCCCTTGTTGCAGCCAACAGGTGGTAAGAAGCATTTGCTCACATCTTCAGCTAACTGCATTTTTTTGTTAAGTCTGAACAGGGAACTACACTTTTAACTAGTGTTTTAACTAGAGTTTTCCTGAAAAAGCCAAGTCTGAAAAAGGCATCTTCAGACAATCTGTAGTAAAAACAAGCACAGTTTATCCCAGACATAACAAACTACAGTTGAAAATGGGTGCAAATACTTTCAATTTTCTTCTCATAGTCATGTCAGAGTAGAGATGAGGAATGAAGTACATGAGCCCAAGGCTTGTTAATATAACACTAAACCACCAAAATCTGCATATATCTTTGAAATACAGCAAATGTATATTCAGTGCATGTGGGAAATTTTTGGAAATGCTTAGCCCCAGAAATAGATTTTATGATGATTGATAGCGCTGGAATTAACACAGGATGTTACTGAACAAAACACAAACTGCTTATTTTGTGTTATTCTTCCATGTAGAACATGAAAGTATTTCTTATTTGGCTCTAATAATGACCAACGAAGGCCTTGAAAGTGCTATATGACAGAACAGATGATCTTTCACTCCAAATTTAAGCTCAGAAGAAGGGCTATGGCTCATGTGTGAGCAAAGAAGAGCGTACATGGATAAAGTCATGCGCACCCTCTCAATTCTGAACCTGGAGAGCAATGTGGGAATTACTCCTAACCTTTATGCTGTATTTCATACATAGCCGGAGAAGCTCCACAGTTCTCTCATTGACACAAAACCACTTGCCTGCAAACTCGCACTTATGCTCACTTCAGTTAAGTTGAGAACAGTAGCAACCAAAGCTAAGGTACATATCCTTCAATTGTGCTTCCCAACTACCCTCTCCTTAAACTAGATTTAAAGACTGGAAGCCAGGTGAGTAATAAATAAGGCTTAGTAAACAAGCTTTCCAAATCCAAAGCTTTCTTTAAGACCAATGTTTCCTTAGGGCTATCTACTGAAGCTAGTTTTTGACTATGTATAACTATTGTGTTAATCCATTAATGAAAATCATGAAAGCCCAGTACGAGGAACAGCAATGAAAAAGGTGGGATAGAGATAGTCCTTGGTGATTCTTAACCAGAGTCATGTAGCACCCCACCCAAACAATCTATAAATCTTGGAAGGCATTCAGAAGGAAGAAGGAGAATAAGAGGCATTTAGAATTTTAGGCAGCTCTTCTCAAACCCTCTTTCAGTGATTTTTGACAGTCCATGAAGAATTATTGTAAACAGGTAGGCCATGGATTATGGACAAGTTCCATTCCTGAGAACATCCTTAAGTAGAATTTATATGTAAGTTGGATCACATGAGTAAGCCAAATGTTTGTCTTACAAAAAAACCACTTAGTATGCTTTTAAATACTGAATAAGCACTTCCATATTCACTAAAACATCTTAAACACAACACAGTTATGTAATAATGATCTTAATACTGTAATAATAAAGTACAGGCACTGAAGAGAAAAAGAATCTGTATGTGTGTTTAGGTATACAGTACTGTACAAAACAAGTAAAAGAAATTGTTCTTAAAACAGTTTAGAACACTCTTTCAAATCAGTGTCTTATAAAGAAGCAAGGTCACTATCATACTTGCACAGACTGTAACAAAATCACAAACATGAGCACTTTCAAGTATTGTATGCTGTCTGTTCATTTTTTGAATATATTTTTGAGTTGCTCTGCTAATTTACAATAAACCATAAGAATAATAAAATGCCACAGTTCCAACAAAACAAAGCTAAAACAAAATGATACGTCATGGTTTAGGAAGTTATGAATAAAAACAGTATTTCAAGCTCAACAACAACAACAGAGCAGGGGAAACTCATCTGTCTTTCCCAGAAACTATTTTGCTATGGTTCTGCTGCATCCTTGAGGCCCTACACATGCCCTGAAACACACTGGCTTGGGTATGCTTGAGCTGATACCTGGAATTAAAAGTCATGAATACTGTATCTCTAGAAAACTTTGCTGCATCTCTAGGAAGTCTGGAACTACACAGCTACTGATGATGCTTTGCTAAATGCATTGCATAGTTCCCTAGAGTTATTCACGGCTTTTTGTAGAGATATTCATATAGGGTCTATGGCAGTCCACACATTCATAAGTACAAGTAGTTCATAACTTAAGACATTCATAACCCAGGGACTACTTGGACTGCTTACCCCACCCTGAGGATAAAATTCTAATTCTAGAATTCTCCATCAAGTCCCTTAAAAAGTGGCACACAGCAAAGAGAAACCCATCAGCAATGACATCTTCCTGGTTTAGGCATCATCATCATAATCATCGAGATGATAGTTCAGAAATAATGGGACGGGGGCGGTGGGACTGTAATAGCAACAAAGGTTAAGGGAAGACAGGATCTCAGATATTTTTGAAAAACTGTGTTTCTCCTATCTATGAGCTTCCAGAATTCACCACCTCATTTTCCATCTTTTATCATCTCTCCCATCTCTCCCACTTGAGAGCAATTACAAGAACATTCAACCATCTTTACTTCCTATGCAGTATAAGCATGTAACAGAAATATATCAGAATAAAGATGCTTTGTCTAGAGCAGGGGTCCTCAAACTTTAACAGGGGGCCAATTGAAAGGTGCCAGTGATGGGCGTGGGCCGCCAAGGCAGTGTGGGCAAGGGGCAGGGTGGGGGGCGCACGGACACACACACACACACACATGCACGGCGAGGCACCGGCTTGCTCGCAAGGAGATCATTTTCTCCGAGGGAGTCCAAAACAATCTCCACACGAGCTAGCCCCTACCTCACCACATGTGAACTTGGCGATACACAAAGTTACAATAACCTCTGCAAATATGAATGAACAAATGAAGGAAAAATGAAGTTTTTTAAAAATGAAGGAATACCAAAACCCAAAAACTATATATATAACTTTCCTCTCCCCAAAATCTTAATCAAACAGTAGTCCTAATCTTATTACTAATTTAAGATTAGTAATAAGAACTAAGCACTCCGAATTTGAAATAAGTCTCACAGATTTTATTTCCAAGTAAACACAGTTGTGACAGAAATGTATTATTTTTAAAAAATGAAGAAAATGGTACTCTTATTTCTCAATATATGCATGTGACTGCTCATTGTAGCATAGTAAAACCCCTATCAGCTGTTTCAGATACCATGGTTTCACTTAACCACGGTTGACCACAGTCTGAACAAAGTAAATAGAAAATTGCAAGGAGAGGGAGTGAGTCTGTTTGTTGAGAGAGCCCTGTCTCTCTCAACAAACAGCATGAGGAACATATAAAAAATTATATTGCCTTCCTGGTTGCTGCTCCAGTCGTCATGCTCCCAGCTAACATAGACAGAGAAAGGGGTGGAGGAAGAAGAAGCAATCTGGAGAGGGCCTAGAAATATTTGTGGTTTTTCCACTTCTGTGGTGGCCCTCATCCTCACAAATGTAAAGAGCTGACTGTACAGGTTATAGTGTTTGCTAATATCTGGTTCCAGGCATCTGCTGGGGGGCTTAGAACCTATCCCCTGTGGATATGGGTGTCTCACTGTTCGTTTAACTGATTTTTTAAAAATATTATTTTCCACTCCCAAGTTTACAAGAATGTAATATTTCTGTGTTGAAAAAAAAGTATCAAGAAAAAATAAATCTCTCATTTAAAACCTGAATGTTCGCATTGTCCTTAGAACTGAATCAAGAGTAAAACAAGGATTTAATTTATGAAGATACCACACAGAGCTTCAACCTCACAAATGAACATGACATAAATTTAATTTGAACAGTCACAGCTCTTTTACCAAAGAATTCACTACATTTAATGGACAGCTAATTCAACAGTTTGATTGTCAGGACTGAACTATTATTTGGACAGATTGTCTGAATTAATCTGTCCAACTGTACTCTGTAACTAGATTTTTTAAAAATAATGAACTTTAAATGTCCATCTTCATAAGCCTCAGAGCAAATTTCATCAAGCTTAATATTTTAAATTTGAATGTTTTTCATGCACCAAAAAAGCCCAAATTTGTAAGAGAAGCAAAGATTACCTGACATTTTTTATTTCTATCCTGCCTCTTAGGTTAAGCCCTAGCAAGCCAACTTAGAACAATAAGGTTAAAGACAAGTATTGCACATAAAAACATCAGATTAAAAACTTGATAGGGAAAAACTATGTAGCAGTTGGATTACTGCCATAACTTATGAATTGAGCTATCTACAGTATGCTCATTTGTGGAAGTTTCAGACAGAAACTAAAAACAAAAAAGCCCCAGAAATCAAGCTAACCTAAAGAATAAACATTAATTGACAAATCCAATTCCTTATTGTTTAATTTACCACCAACTCATGGCATATATGAATCAGAGATTTATGTAGTCATGCCAAAAAAAAAAAGTGAAACACATTAAGAGTAATTATGCCCACCACTTGTGAAGAGATTACACTAGGTGAGAAAAAAATGAGAATTTTTCTTTTGAGAATTGATGTAAATATACTAGATCACAATAATTTGTTTTGTTCAGCAGAAACGGAATTGTGATCCTCTATTCCCACACCAATGTTTTCTTCATACAAGGAACCTAGACATCTAGTTCCTCCTGATTCAAGACAGATCACACAGCTTCCTCTTTCATAGACAAACCATCAGTGTTTCTCATGCTGGTGTGCACACTGTTCCTCTCTCCCTTTCCCACCAAATTTAGAAGCAATATATAATAAGTTAAGGAACAATTCTATGGTCCTTTAGACAGCATTCAAGAGGCCCTAGGATGGTTCTAATTCTCACATCTGAGGTTAGAGACAATTGCAGAAATGACTTCCCTCCCAACCTGCATGGAAAGTACTGCAACACCTGCTCTCTACACTTTTAAAAGTGTGGGAAAAGAGTGCACTTTGAGGGCAAGAAGAGAGAAACTATCCTGCAGGCATTGCAAACTCCTTCTCTATTCCTTTGAAACAGTCCAGTTGGAGAGGTGAAAATGTCCAGTTGAAAATGCATAGTGGTAGGACAAATAAGTAAAGATTGCCTCTGCCACTATTCCCACTCTGCAATGGATGCCCACAATCCTCCATGCTCTGGGACCTGAGTGCATGGCAATAGGATTATGCCATTTTTCTCTGCTTAATATATGAAATGTATCATTTTATAGCCTAGTAATATACCCAATATGCTATACATGTTAGATCCAATGTCAGTATATGAAGCAGGTTATGAGAGATATCACGAATCCCAATTAAAAAAGAAAACCTGTCAGCAAGAGGTTTGGGTTAGAGCAACTCACAAACAAGTAGCTGTTTCTGTATACTCGGGTCCCAGAAGCAGGCTTATGAGGACAGAGCATGATCACTGGTCTTGAAGAGGCACAGAATGTTAAGGGTTGCAGGTGAGAGGGAAGGAAAATGCATGGAGAAGGTATTGGCCTGTTTGAGCTCCTAACTACAGTTCTGGAGGAGAGATTAAAGTCAGGTATAAAAACAATGATGTTGGATACTCCTTACTGCATGGATAGGTCATCTGTTCCTTTTTCTACTCTTTAGAAATCTTTCACATGGAAATAGCAAAAAAGCACTCAGGTAATAAGATTGGCATTGCTAGTAAAACCAATTCTAGCACAACTTTGTTAGTACTTGCTAGGCAACAAGAAAAAAGCAGTGAGTTGCCCAATTTTGGTAGTACAGTTTGTTGAATCACCATTTCTCCTCTGGCACAACAAGCTTTAATGATATTGCATGGGAGCTATATTAACACAATGACATTGGCACTAGTGCTGTAGCAGCAGTGAATGTTACGCGTATGATTCCAGCATGCCACCTTAAAATCATATACAGCAATCCAAATGCTTGGATACCACTGCAAGTACTTTCCATGATAGCACCCCATCTTTGGAATGATTGCCCTAAAGAAATACGCCTGACATTGGATCTACAATATATTTGACAAGAAGGTATATTTTATCCAAACATTTTAATCCATATTACCTCATAGGTTACCCTTGTAATTGAAAATGTACTGTATTAGGTTTCTGGGTGGAACAGTTAACAGGGAACTGAGCTTTTTTTAAATTAAGCAACCCTTGAATGATTTTTTCAGTTAAGATTACAGCAAAACTGTGACAGCCTAAAGTATCTTAGAATAGAAGCTGAAATAGGATCTGATCCTAAAATCATCAGTAGGGGTCTTTTTCACTTGCCTGATGCCAAAGGTGGTTATCCTGGTGAGCCCAATGAGGAATGGTCTTTTCAGAAGTGGCCCAGCACCTCTGAAACAAGTTTCCACTGGGTGTTTTGGCAGGTTGCACATCTTCACACAAGTTTTGCAGTTTTTGCTGACCTTTCTTAATTTCTAGATTACTAGTTTTATTTATTTATAATCAATTAAAACCAGTTAGTTTAATTAAAACCAATTGTTCCATTTTTCTTATGCCCTGTCCTGGAAGCATTCTACCTTTAAAGGTGCCTAAAAATACTGAGCAACAAATAAATAGTACAAAACACACTCAGTAGTGTCCTGACACAATTTTCTGCAAATAATTGAAATAATTAAATTCTTCATCTGAGTTGTATAATACAAATTTGTATGGCCAATTACACACATTTCAGCTTCACGTGAAAACAGATATTCAGAATGTTTTACCTGTGGTGTTTGGTCCTGTAATTTAGCAAGCTGAACAGTTCGAATGTTTAAAGACTGACTTCTTGTAACTGTTGCCCCAGAAGTAAATTTCCCACTAACTTTTCTTTCAAGATGGCATTTTCCTGAGGGCTTCTTCTCCAGCAGCACAGCTTCCCAAGGATCTTCTATAACTGTACTACAATTCACCTTTCCACCATCTTCTGCAGAATATGATATATCCATATTGTCCACTTTTGGCTTACTTAAAGGATCCAAATCCAACCAATCAAATTTACTAATATCACTGGAGTTTTCAGAGGTTGGCAAATTAATTGCAGCTTTAGCACCAGTCATTTCTAAGTCTGTGGTCGATCTCCCATTTTTCTGAAATTCTGAAGTGCTTGCTATCTTATCAAACACTTTTGCCATTTCAGGTGTAAGTGTTGAATGATATATAGGCAAATTTCCTTGTGGATGGAAAGTTGTGCTAGCTGGAAGTGCATATGAAATATACTGGGACCTTTCTGGAAGACTAAGATAAATAGGCTTTGTAGACTGGTAAGCAGACATACCTGGATGGAAGCCATTCTGAAAGATACCAACATGTTTATTGTAAGAGGATACTGCATAAACAGAAGGTACAGTGCAAGTAGAAGGTCCAATCAACCCAGGTGGCCAATGTCCTCTTTGAACAGTACTGTTAGAATAAAACTGTGAAGAGAAAGATTGGCTCAGAATAGGAGTAGCTGGTAGAATAGGAGGCTGGCTGGATTCAAAATTTTCTTCTAGTAGTAGTTTCTCTAGCTCGGCATGGGTAAGTTTCTCTATATCAATTGCATTTAATTTATCCACCTTTTTCTTGACATCAGACTCTGGAAATACCATAAGATCCTGGTCCTGTTTTCTGCAGGATTGTACATTTGGCCAGGACTTACTCAAATTATCAATGCTTTGTTTATTACCAGCTACTACTCTTTCCTTTTGCATCTTAGCCAGAGCCTCAGCTTCCATCTGCAATGCTTCTTCTTTGTCCACTTCTTTTGCCCTTGTGGTACCCAAAGATGGTGATGAATGTTGTATGAATTCATTGCTGCTAGATATCTGGGCCATGCCGTGAAAGCAGATGTCCATTAACAGTTCCAGTCCCCTCTCCTGAAAATCTTTGGCTCAAGAATAGTGACAGATTCAGTGCCACTGGAGGGAGAAAAAGAAAAAAATGGATTTTAGAAGTTTTCATAAAATCACTACTTTTGCATTTATCTACCATTACAAGCTTCTGGATTTCTTACAACTGCTTGAAGAACCAGGGCCAATCTATTACTTGCAGTTGTACTTGTAAATAATTGACATGGTTTACACAACGGGTTAAACTGTGGCTTGTTTAAGCCATGAGTTTCAGCCACCATTTGCTTAATCACCTGCCAATGTTTGTGTCATCCAACAACAGTTTATGGTTTATCTGAGCATTGTTCTCCCCTCCAACAAGCCATGCTACCCAACTTCAGATGACACAAATATGTTCAAGCAGGTGATCAGGAAAATGGTATGGTGGTATGCCATGGCTTCTGTAAGCCATGGTGACTGTACAAACTGGACCACTGTCTTCTACAACTAGCCTTGTTTCTCATGCCAGTTGCATATATATTTACTATACACTATTTTCTCTTGTCCAATTTATTAACAAAACTATTTTCTGGAATTATTGAAGTATACAAACACTTCAAAAGTGCATTACCCTTCAAATGGATGCAAATCTCAGTATACAAAAAAATGGTATCTTCTCACATTAGAGGTCACCTTGGAGGGAATACCTTAACTGTATAATTTTCCTGTTTATCTGAAGATTTCACATTATTAGTTACATTTTTATCTCATCTTTGCCCTAAAAACAGAGCATAAGGCTTTATGAAATGTTGATAGGAAATGACTGCATATACAACTTGCACAGGTGAAGGGCCATTTAAGATTATTTCAAACTTCTAATGCAGCTGTAGTGGAAACTTTATTGCATATTTTGTAATTTCTGTCTTTCAACTCTACACTGTTGATCCAGGTCTAAATTTCCTCCATTTTAGTACTTAGAAATCTTACTATGGAAACAAGCATGTATTTTTAAACAGTCTTTGTCTTGATAAGTAATATGAAAATTACAAGAGATTTGATACAGATGTATTAAGCAAACTGTATTCAACCTGTGCATAGTCTGGGTAGGAGTTGTATTGCTTGCTACTAGTATATTTTGGATAATCTCACTTTTAGCCAAGATATGTTTAAGTTTTTTTCTAATATGTTTTTATTGTATTTGTACCTAAGTTGATGAATGAAGGAGTTTGGCTACTCTAAATGGTATATAGTCTGTCAATAACTTGACAGACTGAATGATCAAACTCTGAAGCTATCTACATTAAAGGAGATTTGTGGGGGAACTATAGACTGGGGTTCCTCTCTTGGATGCACACTGTAACATGGTGAGCACCAAAGAAGCCAAGAGCATAAAATTATGTGAAGCCAACTGGCTGTTTATTAAAAATACATACCTCAGGCAACCAATCAGAAGACTGTATATATGGAAAGCACCCAGAGGGTCGATAGAGAAATCAAACATACTATGCAATTGGAAATAAGAGATGGCGAAGATGTATTCTCACAGACAAAACAAGACTGGGAGCAAACTGTGGTAGTGACGAAACAATGGTCCTCAACTGAAAACATTCAATAAACATTCCAATCCCTAACAAATGAGATGCTAAGGAGTGCAGAAACTATATGACCATTGCACTAATTTCCCATGTAAACAAAGCAATGTTCAACAGGTTACAAGGAAGAATATTATCTTATATGGAACAAGAAATGCCTGATGTTCAAGAAGCTTGATTCTGTAAAGGAAGATTATATTGATAACACAGCCCAACCAAAAACAAAACAAAACAAAAGCCCTTTTTTCTTGGTTCCTTGCTTTTTAGATTTGTTCTTGGTGTTATTTGCTGATTCAGAAAATTGCACTGGCTAGATTGCATTAGCTCTAGTTTCTTAGATATGGTCAAATGTATACAGATTTTATTTAGTATTTGAAAAAATCTTGGTGATCAACTTGTTCTTCTGTTACCTAGTTTGTGTTTTTGTGTACAAGTTAGCAGATATAGTGAGAGTGTTTACATACTTCCAACTGTAATTTTACATCAGAAACATGGGATTCTAAAGGTTAATTTATTCACTGTAATGATTGTATAGGTGTGTGTGTATCCCCACTCATATAATTTCATTTTGCAGATACTCAAATAGCGGAGGAGATGCTCTTTCATTTCAACGGGCTTGGCTGTAAAATGAGTGTCAAAATCCATTATCTGCACAGTCACTTAGATTGCTTTCCAGAGAACCTTGGTGACTTAAGGGAAGAGCAAGATGACAGATTTCACCAAGACATAAAAACAATGGAAGGAATATACCAAGGAAGTTGGATTGCACACACAATGGTGGATTACTGTTGGAACCTTATGCAGGATTGTCCTGGCAGATCCCAGTCTTGGAAATCTTACAAAAGGAGCTTCTTCTGTGTTGCATGATTGGAATGTTTGTATCATAAACCTGTGCTTTTGGTTTGAAATAAATATATTGCATTTCACTTTCCTTTTAATTTTAATGTGTTTCTTTCATGCTATAAGGAGATTAAAAAAACACCAAATTAAAATATTCTGATTTTTGATGGGCAACCAGAGTGGTATATGGCATTTATACTGTATCTCAAAAACTAGTGCTGATAGGGAAAAATTGGTGCCATTTTTGGAATCAGTGGGTCAAACAGACCTAGGAACAGATCTAAAATTCAAGGCACCATGATCTGTGTTGGCCAGATAGTAGAGTGCATCAAAGAACTTCAAAAGAAGATGAGTCTATACCCTATATATACTTCAGTAAAACCATTGACTGTGTGGATCATGAGAAACTATGGATGGTCCTGAAAGTAATGGATGTGCCTTAACACTTGATTATCCTGATACATAACTTGTATTATGAACAAGAAGCTACTTTAGAATAGAGTATGGGGACCAGGATAGTTTCCTATAGAGAAAAGCATCAGACAAATAGTATTTTATCTCCCTATCTCTTCAATCTGTAAGTAAAACACAACATAAGAAAAGCTGGATTAGGATCAGAGGAAGAAGTAAAAAGAAGTGAAAGATACATCAATACTTTAAAATATGCAGATGATACCGTATTATTGGCAGAAAACAGCAAAGAACTGAAACAGCTCCTAATGAAATTGAAAGAAGAAAGCATAATAGCTGGACTGCAGCGGGATAGTAAGAAAACAAAAATCATAACCACAGAAGAAGTACACAACTTTAATGTCAACAAGAAAAACATTGAAATTGTGAAAGATTTTGCATACCTTGGTTTAATAATCAGCTCAAATGGAGACTACAGCCAAGAAATTAGAAGACAATTGTGACTTGGAAGGGCAGCAATGAAGGAACTAGAAAAGACCATCAAGCATAAGGACATTTCAGTGGAAGATCATCCCTACTACTGTACTGCTGATCACTATGTATGGGTCTGAAAGCTGGACAGTGAAGAGAGCTGTTAAGAAGAAATGGAAACATTCAAAATATGGTACTGGAAGAGACCTTTGCGAACAGGCTGATCTGACATAGAGACAAACATGTGGGACCTAAATCAAATCAAGACAGAACTTGCCCTGGAAGCAAAAATGACGAATTGAGGCTGCTAGACTTTGGGTTCATCATGGGAAGGAAAGACTCATCACAGAAGACAATAATGCCAGGTAAAGTAGAACAAGAAGCCCAAATATGAGATGGACTGTCTCCATAAAGGAAGCTAGAGCCTTGAGTTTAGAAAAGCTGTGCAGGGTTCTGGAGGACAGGCCATTTTGGAGAGCATTCATTCGCAGGACTGCCATAAATTGAAGATGACTTGATGGCACATAACAATATTATTGCATGCAGAAAATTCCAGGTTTAATCACTGACGCATCCAGACAGGACTGGGAACGACTCCTTTCTGAAACACTGGAAAGTTTCTGCAGATAATCTGCTAACGTAAATGAACCAATAATCTGATTCAGTATGTGACATCAGACTGTTCAAGTGAGGGATTCAACATGCCAGTGTTGTATGTGAATTAGACTTTCTCTGCAGCACAAAGTGACAGAACATATGCAAGGGCAATGTATGCTGAATAACATAAAATCCTGCTACAAAGGACAATGGAATGTGGTGGGTGGAAGACAAAATTCCTTGGAGGAAAAAGATCCCGCACAAAGGTATGTGGGATATATATATATAGTATCAAAACCACAGAAACAAATCCAGATAAATTTTTAATCTTTTTTTGTTATTTTCCCTGAAAGCAACTATAAAAGCTTGTATCTGATTTGTCCCTTCCTCTTTTCCATGTCCAGCAAGACATATAAAGTCAAGAAGCAGGGAATGCACCATGAAATGAATTTGTAGATAAGTCTTAATTTCAGCAGAAACCAAACTTCAATCCAAACTTGTTTTGGACAGATGGCAGTGGCAACATATTTTCTAACGATTTACAGTTATACTGAATTATCAAGTGTATTTTCCTTCTTTGTAACAGTTGTTTAGTAAATCAATGCAATATTGTCTGGAACTAGTGATTTGGAATACAAAGAATATTGGATATAAAATATAGATTATAGAGATGTCATAAATGCATTTTGTTCCACTAAACAGCTATACAGTTTATATCTATATAAGTAGATTTCTGTTCTTATTAGTTCCTTCCTTCAAAGAAAAATACACACAGAAGACATCTCACGCACTACATCTTTGTTGTTTTGTGAGGCCTTTTGATAAGGTTTCCTAAAGAATCCATTGAAAAGAAACGTTTAAGATAGAACGTTCTGCAATGCAGTTTAATTTTTATCTAGCAATTTTGCCCTCATCCATTTCCAAATCTATCTTCTTTAATTCTACAGTCTGGAAACTATGACTATGTCTTTCTAGAAACTGATGAAGTTTGTGTTAGAAGAGCTATAAAAGAGAAACATGTATTTTATATGCTTTTACTGCAGCTTCAATACTAAAAGTCTAGTAATAGTAAGCAGCAGTACTTAGTTCACTACATGTTGTCCCATATTTCAGTGACTACACATCTGAAAAGCAACATAAAGAATAAAGCTTATCACAAGCATCAGTTTTTTTTAAATGCAAGTAATAAGCTCTTAAAGCTATGACAAATTCCCACAAGTAAAATAAATCAAGCTGTTTAGCCATCCAGGTAAACTAAGATCTGTGCCATTAAACTTTTTAAACCTTATAAAGAACAAATATGGACACATATAGCTTGCATTCACAGATACAAATACTACTATCACATGAAAACAGATGTGAAGAATTCTGTGACAATTCCTGTAAAGGCTCATGGGAACATTATACAACCTACTGGTGCTGCTTTAACATTAATGTCGTCCATAGAATAACACTGATAATAATCTTGCCAGCTGTATAAACACTTCCCAAAAGTGCTGTTGCTTGACCACCTGTGGTACCCAAGGGCCTTTGAGCACAGAAACGTTATCTTATGCACCTCAGTAGTTATTATCGTAATTACTGCTGAGGCTTGCTCACATAAACATCAATGACACAAGGAGCATTCACAACTACCGTGAAGCATGCTTATGCATAAGTGAGTCCCATGAGTAAGGGGTGCCTATGCTAACTAAGGATGCTCCAGTCATAATTTTTAGGCCCCACACAAAACAAAGCGATGGAAACCTGTCTCAGAAATTCAGCAATGGCGCTATTTTCTATCTTCCGATATCAAACAAATAGTGGGCTGAGTCAGCCTTTTCTATGTAAAAAAACAAAAATCCTGCTCTGCAAGGCCGGGGGGGGGGGCACAAGTCCCCGACTGCCTTAGTTACGACAACTCAGCTAGTAGGACAGTTCTTTATCTACTCAACTGTTTCCTTTCTCGAATGGAGCCATAATCAGGCAGCTCGTCCTCGGCGCCACCTTAATTGGTCGGCCTTCGCGCCCCCAGGGTCACAAACCGACCAACACAGCCCCTTCATTCATTCCTTCCCTCTTCCGAGGCTATGGGGCTCAATGGGAACGCTCCAAGCATGCAGAGCGGAAAGACGGGTGGAGAACGAAAACAGGCAGACCGAGGGGGACGACTGCACGGGGTGCCGAGCAAGGGACGAGCCGCTGGGAACCAGAGAGGAAGCGAGGCCTCAGCAACGGGAAAGCAAAACAGACTCCAGTGAGGCTGCGCCACGCTTACGCCGGGATGCAATCCGCCAGAGGAAGCTCCCTGCCAGCCAAGACAGAAACTCCTCGGAGGTTTTTCTTTCCGACGCGCACCCGTGCAGCCTCCTCGTCGGCTGCCCGCCCCTGCCCCTCACCTCAGCGCGCCTCCATCGCAAAGAACCAGCCGCCGCCGCTGCAGCCATTTTCCGTCCTACTCGCGGCGGAGAAAGTTACAGCCGAGCTGGAAGCCCAAGCGCCCGTCTGCTCTTTCTCCTTCTTCTTCCCCGCCTCTTTCGCTCTGGGCTCTGGGCTGGCTGTTGCTAACGCCTGTGTGCACTTCCGGCCCTTGGAGCAAGGCAAAAGAGGCAAGGCTGAAGGGGACGAGAAGAGGCGGGGCGGGAGGAGGGAGGACTGGTTGAGCGCGGGGAGACGGGGCGGGGGGGGGACGTTTGTTCTTCGAAGGGGCTGGGCGCCGAGGATGTCCTTCAAGACAAGTCAGGAGAAACCATTCTTGCTGCTGAGGGAGGGGAAAAAGACTGCAAAATCAATTCCACACAAACACAATGGCTCAGCCTTCCTTTCTCGACAGTGAGGACGGGGTTTCCCTAGAATTTCCTCTATCTTGGCAGCCTGCTTTGGGACATCCAGGCTGGTATGGCCCTGCCATTAGGCAAAAAGACGCAGCTACCTGATTTCGGGGTATTATGTAAGGGAAATTAACGGGCGATCCTATGAGTGTTTAGCTCTTTATTACTGTAATTTTAAACGCAAGGGAGCAGGATAGGTGCTTCCAGGATTTTCTGTTCCAGGTGCCAAAATAAATCTGGGTTACAAGAACATCAGTGAGGGCTAGTGGCCTTTCTTGTTCTGCCTGGGGTGGCAAGATGTTCTGTGGAGGCAGCACTTGAAGGAGAACTCCTTACTCATCCCCTCATTGCTAAGCATGGGTAGAGAGGATTGGGTTTATTCTACTCAATCGTCACCTGGTCCAATCATCCCCCTCCACACACACTCCATCCAGAGGGACAACACGAGATGAAGGGAGAAAACACACACACAAAACACACCCTATGCCCAGAAAGATCAGGCAGGCAATAGCTGCAGTTTGCACTTTCTTTTGAAGCAAGGCAAAGAGCCACAGAAGAACAACTTCTTGGAGCAGCTCCAGCCTCCAACAATCACTCAACCTTTCTTTCTCTGGCCACCAAAAAATGGGGAAAGTGATGGTTGCCACTGCCTCTGATCAGTCACTTGTCCTCTCCTGCTGGTAGGATGTACTTGACCTGGTGCCCTCCTGATGTGGTCTACAATCTCAACACTGGGGCAGATATTGGGAGTTTTAGACCACATTTTGAAGGGCAGCAGGCTGGAGAAGGCTGTTCTACCTACTCATTAACCTTCACTCCCTCTCACTTTGGGTGATGCAAGAGTGGGCCCAGCACTGCCACGCAGATGAAGTAACGGAGCAGATGAAAAAGAATAGCTTCTTGAAGAATATGCACTTATTTTCCCTTTCTTATTCAGTAGCATGATGCAGGAAGGTGGTGGTGAGAATTGATCTTCTTGGGCTCAGTTCCTTCCTCTGTATCACCTGGACTTGAGAGCTTTATGGAATTAGGGCCATCAAGATTCCTAAAGAGGATAAATAAAAGATTAGGAGTAGCAGCAGTTCACATTTGTTGCTCACATCTTTTTTCTCTTGTGCAACTCTCAACGGCAAAGGTTAGACGTGACTCTTGGAGGATTATCTGTGGTTAGGGTGTCCTTTCCTCTTATTTCCAGTTTCTGATACAGGGTGGGGAAGGGAAGGTTTTAAAACTAGCACTATTTCTAAAAGTGTATCCAAACTATGGTCAAAAGCATGGTCTGATGTTAAATGATAGTTGAATTCAGATTTTTAAATTCTGGAAACCAACTCTGAGGTTATATGGAAGCCTTGGTTCCTTGGCTTTCTCTTAGAAAGGATCACCTACTTCTTTCCATATACACCCATTATTGCCTTTGATAGTGGTGTGCTGAGCAGAAATCCAGCCACTGATTCCCCCCACTCCACAAGCCCGTGGAAGTAATGATGGGGAGAGTACATATTTTATTCTGTTGAACACCTGTTCAAGGCACAAGGAGAAAAAAACTTTACAAGCCTCCTCACACACCACTTGAAATGGTTTCCTCATTATGTGTATGTACTTTTAATTGCTCCAGGAAGTGCCTGGATACTGATCTGACTGTGATGTCACCTGAACGCTGTCCTTTTCTCACAGCCTCCTGCCACGTGGACTCGGGAGCATATATGAGGCAATTTTTCAAATGACTTACTAAAAAGGTCTGTGGAAGCATCACCTTTTTGTTCTGTCAGGCTGCAAGTACTTTTAACAACTGCATGACAGACAGAAATTCAATAGGTAGCATTCATTTTTAAGCTTAGAAACACCTCATCTTATATTTCTGCTTGAACGCAGTTGCTTAAAGGCGTAGGATTCCCACCAGGAAAAGGACCAAAACAGTGGCTTATCCCATGACAGACAGCACAATTCAAGAATTTCCCTATTCTTCAGAATAAGAGAACTATGATTAATCATTACTAGTTACAACTAGAAGTTAAAGATTTTGACCTGAGGTGGCAACACTACTATGGGAATTTACTTGGAAGGCACAACCTAAACATTAGTCTCTTTCCCAGAGAAATCAGAAACCCCTCCCACTCCTAACTTCATTGGATGTTTCCTTGAGTGGGTGGTGGCAAACGGCAGTGGGGTGACAGAGGGGTTGGATTTCATGCTCTGTCCTGGACAACATGACTTTTGTTCTTGAGGACGTGCTGTTTCTGGCAGTGTCTGTTATCACCATGTTGGGGCCAGGCTCAGGATGTCACCCATTTCTGCCTGGGTGACTGTATTTACAGCAGTAAGGATGACATTTACTTTGTTTCTGAACCATCAGTCCATATACCAGGAGGGACATAATCTATTTTGATGCTATCCTATTAAAAGAATTCTACCCTTTGAGAGAATATTACATTACTACCATTACAGGTCTGAGTGTCTTGGAATACACAATAGAGAATTATGTTACTTCTAAACTAACACAGTTTTCTTGAAACAAAATCCAGAAATATTCCTTAGATGACACTGGTTAAATGATTAACTGACAAATTAGCTTACAGTCAGTATAGGTTTCTATGGTGTCATGCTAAAATGTCATTTCCATATCAAACAAGCGGACAAGTAAGCTATTAATCATCACTTCCTCTTCCTATCATTAGATCTAAGAAAGAATGTGGTAAATTACTGGAAACTTGCACAATAAATATGCCAGCTGGAATGCAACTGCAGGAACACTGCTCTTTTATCATATGCTGCTGTAAAGAAGTTACTGAATGTACCCACATGAAGTCAAAGTACGACAAAAGAAGACAAATGACGTGACTGTAGTGAAAAGAATGGTGAATACCAATTGGCAGTGCATGCTTATATTTCAGTTACTGTATGTAAGTGACTATAGCTGCCTCTATTATAAAATGTATGTTTAATATAAACATAAAAAATATTTCAAAGCCTCCCAGGGATAATTATTTAGAAGACAAAGCAGTAGGAAAAATGCATTGTCAGTGAAATTGGTCTATACAGTTTTTGAACAAATAGCCTCAAGTCTAATCTTGTCTCCCATGAGTGACTGAAAAAAATCAAGCCAATAAATGTTTACAATATAATTTAATGCAAAAGTTGTAATCCAACTACTTTTACTAAATGTTACAGTTGCTTTTATGTAACATTTATCTTGGATGTTGGAAATGATGTATCATTCTTCCCTAATAGCATTTTCTTCTGAAAATTATTTTTTTTGTCCTAAAAGTTCCAAAACATGTGTGGTATATTAAAGTAAGTTTACACATAAATTAATGTTGTATTGTGCCATGCAAATGTTTATTATTTTTAAAAATTAAAATATATGATTTTGATTCTGCACATTATTATTTTGAGTTGCTGAGGTTACATTTCTATGTATACTTATCTAGGAGTATGCTACACTGAACACAGTGCTACATGTTGTTGTTATGTGCCATCAAGTAATCGCTGACTTGTGACCCTCTGAATGAAAGTCCTTTGAAATGTCCTGTCCATAACAGCTTCATTTGACTCTTTTTCAAGACTGTGACTTCCTTTATGGATTCTGTTCATCTCATATTGGTCTTCCCTTCATGGATAGTGTTGCCTAAACACTTAATACCAAAAGGACAATAAGGGTGTAATTGCTGCATGTTTGGAGATAAAAACATCCTACAATTCCAAGCAATCCTCAGCATGCTTGTTAAATATTCTAAAAGAGCTAACTTATGGCTCCTAAACATCATTTGGAGGAAGGGGGAACTTAGGATGATTGGGATTCCCAAGACTGAAGGCACAGCTCTAAGTTCAGAGCTGGGAATCCACACTCAAATCTCACTTCTTCCTCTTGCAGCTAGCCTGGAAAGAACAGCAGGACTGCCTTGCTGGGTTCATCATATCAACCTCAGAGGGAATAAAGGGGGCATTCTGGGGCCAGGGGAAGAGACTAGGGTATCACTGCATCTTGATAGTGCTCCAGCCACCTTCCCTTCCCTTCCCTTCCCTTCCACAACACCTCAGCTAGATGGCTGAAAACCCCTCTAGCTAAAATGCAGAGTGGGGAGTATAGAGAAGCAGAGATTGCCTTCATTGCACTTTCTGTTTGGCACTGGATGCTTGTAAGCATCCAAGTCTTAAATAGACTTAGGGCACCATTCTATGCTTAGCTAGAAGAAAGACCTAAAACTGCCAGTATTCCAAATGGATTCCAAACAGACTATTACTGCAAGTCTCCTTAAAAATTAATTGCTTGATCAGAGTTGAATATCCAACAAGCCCCAGCAATTGCAGACAAACAAAATGTAACTGCGTGAGCTATGAGTCATTTTCTGCAGACTTATAATAGTATATATCTTGAACTACCTTATAATTGTACATCTCAGTTTTCATAGCAGATTTCTTGGTTCACACGTAACAGTTGCAAATCATGTCTATATCATTTAAATAACCCATGAATGTCAGGTCATGTGCACGTGATTAGTTCTTTGGGTTTTTTAACCCACAAACAACCCATAGTGTCTGAGTGCTCAGGTCATGCAAAAACCTCTAATCAGGCCTATCAAAAATTAGTTAACGCAAAGTGGAAGTGGCATGGATGTGGCACAAAACCCAGCAAATCATGGGTTAATTAACATACCATAATTGACCTATATTTGCTGTTGGTACATGTAAACAATGCCAGTGAGGACTGACCCTCTGGTTAACCTTGTCACAGATTGGTCCCAGGATAAAGCTAGAATGAGAGTGGTGAAGAATTGGTTAATTGTGCTCCCTATGGAATTGGATCAAAATATGCAACTTCTTATTTGCATAAGCTATGATTTATTGAAATAAGTGCTACATTGTATGAAGTCATATCTAACATGCTACTCACTGTTACAGATGATGTAATGGGTCCTCATCCTTTCCACAAACAGCACACTGAAGAATTTTTGAAGATGTGCTGTCTTCCCACATAATTAAATCATGATATTTATGTTCCAGTCCAGGCCCAATTTAGAGTGTTTTCTCGGACATGTTAAAGCCCTAAAGGACTAGGTTTCCAGAGGAGGTGTCTCTCTCCATATATTCCTACCCGCCCACTTGGATCCTCTTCTGAAGTCCTCCTCCAAATATTGTCCCCAGTGAGATCAAGAGGGAAAGGGCTAGAAGGGAGGCATTTTCTGCAGTGGTGTCCAGACTCTGGAATTTGCTCCCCAGGGACATACAGCTGGTGTTGACTTTGCTTTCCTTTAGACACCAGGTAAAAACTTTTTTGTTCTAACAAGCTGTTGGTTAGTTTGTTATTCATTATTTATTTACTTTTCGCTGTTAACCTATTGGTTGTATTTGGTCATGTTGTGTATGATTTTAGATTATTTTTATTATGTGAGATTTTACTGTCTTTTACTGTTTACCAATTTTTACTGTTTACCAATTTTACTGTTTTTATCTGTTATGCCCATTTTATCGATTGTGTTTTTATGTTTCAGCATTTGGAAGCCACCCAGAGAACCCTCAGGTTATAGGATAGCATAGAGATAGAATAAAATCAATCAATCAATCCATCCATCCATCCATCCATCCATCCATCACTTTCTTCTTAAGAATATTCTAAGCAGCTGTGAAAGGTAGTAACATAAAGATATTATTTAAATCTCTCAGTGTTTGATCCATTTATAAATGATAATAAAATGTACAATTATCCAGAATACCATCCAACGTTACCACTCTATCCCTGAATATAACTCCAGCCATGTCCACCCTTAGACTTATCTTTTCCTCAACATTCCGTACATGGCAAAATATGTGATTGGCTGCCTGTATCTTCCTGCCTTCAGTCATGTAATTCTGTCAGCCAGGAATACTGTCATACATTCCAGGCCTACTTTTGCTCCCACTGTAGCTCATAGGCTGGCTGCTGGGGGAAAATGGAAATGGAGAAGTTTCAGTCTGATAGGATTAGACCCTACCTCATATCCTCTGCGTAGATGACACAAGAGGCAGGTATACAAAAGTTCATAATACTCTGCATTTAAACTGTTGTTGGTGTGGGAAATCTTTAGTGTAAATGAGGTGATATCAGTTTAAAAATGAGGGTATGGTGAATGGAGTCAGCAACATAGTTCTATTAAACTGGGTCAAAAGTACAATCAGTTATTACATTTGAAGTCACCTCAGAATTACATTGTTGCTAAAAGCTGAACATTAAGCAACACTATAATAAGGGCCTAGATTTGTAGTTTTTCATTGCAGATCTTATTGGAGTTAGATGGGCTAAAGGAACTGAAAATTTATCCTTTTATCAATGTCATGCTATATGAATTTTTTTTAAAGTAGGTCAGAACCTTGATTAAAGATTACTTCATTCAGGCAGATTTTTTTAAAGTCTTTGGTGCTGTATATGAAACTGAATTAGCTGGTCACTGATGCTACTGTAGAGTAACAGCAAGTGAGTTCAGAACTATTTCCTCTCCCTCACCAAAAAGCAGGACCAAAAGAAGCCTTCTTAAAACATATAATCCACACAAAGAGTAGCTGATGTCTTTAACCCTAAACTTATTATAAAGCCCTTCTCAATAAGCAAATTTGTGCCTATCTTTTTCAAAATGACATTAATATATATTACATATTAAATACTATTGTCATTTGAAAAGCATCCTATCACATTCAGCATGAATGATGTTCATAACAGAACATATTCATAAAATGTTAGTATTTTATATTGTTAAGGTTAAGTGCTATTTTAAGGGTAAATTCTTAGGGATACTAAACTTTAATGTGCCTTAAGTTCCTCATATTTAAATAGGAGGAGGAGGAGGAGGTTCTGTTCATGCATAATACTGTGTGTGGGCGAGATTATTTCTGCCAGGTTGAAATAGCATGTCCCTGAAAACAGCCTGCATTTGTGAAAGATGACATTCTTTTCTTGTTGCATTCCATCAGGAGGCTGCCTGATCATGGAAAGCGAGGCCAGAGTAACCCTGGAAGAGCCTGCAATGGAAGTGGACAAGAACAACCTTTTTAAAATTCTCCTGCCCCTCTGTTATGAAGCACCCCCACAAGTTCCAGGGATTTGGGAAGAAGAGGCCTATATCTGCAAAGGGATTGGACTCTGGTCTCAGAGAAGGATAAAGCAAATCCCATAGGATATGAAAACCTTGCACATCCCAAGGGGAGCTGCAGACTTCTTGCATACAGCTTTCTGGACAGCCACTGTGCTTTGAGTGCCTCAATTCTTCAATTTCCTCAGGACTACAATCACAGAAGTCCCCACCAGGAAATATTTTCTAACCTTCTCTTTAAACCAAATAGAAGGGAAAAAATGAAGATATGCAAATTCCTAAATATGGCCATGGGCTCAAAAAGGTGGATATTAGCTGATCGAAAGTATAAATTATTTAACCCCTCTGCTTAAATGTTTTCTCCCTCTATTTTCAAACCCGAATTCTCCTATTGGGTTAATTTAGCATGATGATATGGATTAAACCGCAGCTGGCAAGCCAGTACATTCCAAGTCTCCCTCAGAGTTGGCAAGGAAAGAACCTGCCCTGCAAGGTTGTGAAAGCTGCTGCTCCCACACTGCACTGTATGCTTGGAAGCCTCACTGAAGGTGTAATCAATAGGACTGCACCTCTGGTTCCTAAAGCCAGCAGGCCAAAAGGGATGCCACATTAGTTTCTCCCTCCTTGTGGTTTTTTCCCTTCTCTTTTATTTAACGATTACTGTATACAACTATTTTTGTGACATGAATTCTTTTAGTCTTTTTTATTGTTTATGATTGTTGCTGTTGTTACCATTACTGTTGTATTGTAAAGAAAAAAAGATTAGTGGGGGTGCTATAGGAATGTAAGTATCCAAAATAGGGTGGTCTCTTTTACAGAGTATAAGAGTATTCTATCTTTGAATGGCTGCCAGAAGGGTACTGTTTGAAGAGCTGTCCCATCCAATTCCAGTTAAAGATTAAAAAGAAGGGAAACATAGAAACAGAGCGAGTCAGAAGGGGTCTCCTGGGTCATCTAGTCTGACCTCCGGCACCAGCCGGCTCCGCTCACAACATGCCCACCATGTGGATGTCCAGCCTATCCTTGAACACCCGCACCGATGGGGCCTCAACGACCTCTCATGGAAGCCCATTCCACACCCTCGGGGTCCTGACTGTCAGGAAGTGCTTCCTGGCATCCAAATGGAACCTTAACTCCCTGAGCTTTGCTCCATTGGAGCGTGTCCTGCCTTCCTCTGTAGGGGAGAACAGGTCTCTACCCATCTCCATGTGACATCCCCTCACATACCTGTATGTCGCCAACATATCCCCTCTGAGTCTCCTCTTCTCCAGGCTGAAGAGACCCAGTTCCCTCAGTCTCGCCTCATACAGCATCCCCTGCAAACCCGCCATCAACCTTGTGGCCCTACGGTGCACTGACTCCAACCTGGCTATATCCTTTCTGTAATGAGGGGCCCAAAACTGAACACAATACTCCAGTTGCGGGTGCACCAGAGTCGTGTAGAGTGGTAGTAATACCTCTCTTGATCTAGAAGCCACACTTCTGGCTATGCAACCAAGGGTGGCGTTCGCTCTCTTGACCACCGCAGCACACTGCTGACTCATGTTAAGCCTGCAGTCAACCAGTACCTTGAGGGAGGGAGGGAGGGAGGGAGGAAAATTGTTGTCCATTAATGGTTAGCACCTAACTGCAGACTGAACAGTCAGGCACCCAGGTTACCTCATCACAATGTTCCACACAATGATGAAATGCACTTTATTTAGCATGAAATTATAATAATTTAAATATTTAAATAATTTAAATGCATGTAATGCTAATAATATCTAATCTTCTATCTATATGGATTAGCATAAGCAAATGACTGTTCTCTTTTGCCTTCATTTCTGCTGATTCATAAGTGAGCGAAGTTATATCCTTATACCACCTCATTTTTAAAATTAGATATTTTATTGTTTACAGACTATAGCCACATCAGCCTGATAAATAGGAAAGCATGGATGGAGAATACCAGTGTTTACCCTTCCCCTGTACATCTTCTTTTCCCTTCCCAGCTTCTTCTAATCACTTACTTCCCAGATTTATCAAGCAGAGATAAAAATCTATCCTGCTTCTCACTCTTTCCATAAAAATGGAAGCCAATGATGCCTTCAGTAATGGATGGAAGGCCAAAGGGAAAGGCATTGAAACTACTATGATGGTGTGCCTGTATGAAGAGTGTGTAAATATTGCAAATTCCTTGTATTCCATTGGCGGGGTATAGATTTTGCCTCCACTACAACACTGTCTGCATTACTTTTCCTGCAAGAAGGGCAGCCATTCCTTTATACTGGAGAAAGTAAAAGGGGACACCAAAGTGGGAGCATTTGCTTTTAGCCTAGTGACTGTAAAACTGGAACTCACTCTTATTGCACAGCTCCATCCTAAATTCTGTTTCCCTGTCACATCGAAGTATGAAGGAATATAGGATTTGACCTTTATATGGATAGCTTAAGCGATCTGTTAAAGTATTGCAAAACAAGTTAGTATTCCTTTTAGCTCATTTTTTTGTTTCATACATATTTGCAGCCTAAAGAATTTCCATTATGACATAAAAAGAAACATGCAAGCAGCAAACATGGGGGGGGGGGGGGGGGGGGGGGGGGGACGGGACGACGACGATGACGACACCACAGTCATAAGGATACCAAAAAGAACAGAATTGGGGAAAATATCTTAAACCCCTAACTACCATAACAGAATATGGCCTGATTCATACCTAACACTCACCCAGGTTTGTTAAATCTTAGTTTCTGGTGAAGGAACAAATGTGCTAGTTCACACTGCTTGATATATGAGCAGAAGTAGCTTAACATGCTGATTCTTGTAAACCAGTACTTTTAGTCTCCAGCCCCAGACAAACCTGACTTGGAACTGAGGGCTTGTTCATAATAACCAGATTTGTAATAAAGTGATAGGTTATTCTGACTTATGAACTGGGCCTATGCATAGGATTCTGGATGTCCAGGACAATATTTGATGGTTTTTCCCCCTCTTTTTTGGATAGCAGACCCTCATAACATGTCATATAGCAAAATGCTTTTGAACTTCTCTAAGTTCAAAAATGGTTTCCAGGCAAGAAGTAGTGCTGGGGGTACTATTCAAGAAACATAAGCCCAAATGAATCCTTTCTGATGCACAAAACGCACTGACTAGCTTTTTGGGTTCAGAAAAAAAATCTTTGACAGGTTAGTTGCAATTATGAAGTTTGTGCAAATATCTTAATTTATGCAAGATATGGACTTTGCTATCAGCAATAAGTGTACGGAAAGCAGCCTGTGGGTGCTGAACCTAATTAAGTCATGTTAACCACTGAAATAAATTATTAATTTTCTTGTCTACTGGTGTAGGCTCTCATTTTATTTAGTGCTTCTCAAAGCCAAGGCGTTTGGCAATTATGTATTCAGTTATCTAAACCTTGAAAAATCCACTCCCCTGTGCTTGTTCGTATTTTGTTAATGAGATCATTTTGTTCCTTGACATAATTGACACATTGCTGTACAGCATGAAACAAATCTAACTAGGAAATCTAACTAAGAGGGAGTAACTGATTCTGCATGGCAATTTCACTGTAGTCAGTGGGATTTTTCTGGAGTTGCTTTACAATGACAGCCGTGTGTCTGCCTGTACATTGGACAAACCTTTTAAAGCAAAAAAAAAAAAACTTTACTAAAGCAAAGGCTCAAAATAGGTAAAGTACCCTAAGTTATCAGAATAACTTTTTGATAAACTCTTTTGAATTGCATAAAACCATGCTCCCTAAGGAGAATCCAAACATTATGGTAGCTGTGTTGAACCCTATCAACTATCCACTTATTGCAGTTTTCACCTCCACCTGCACTTCTGTAAAATGAATGGCCCTTAATCAGTTACCCATTCAAAATCAAGCCCCCAGATCTTTGCATTACAATAAGGAACTATAGGTTGTTGTTGGGAAATGGATGTCCCTCAGACACTGTTCAAATTGCATATGAAATAATAAATTCAGAGGAAATAATAAATTCAGAGAAGTCTGAAGGGGAGGTGGCAGCAGATAACATCCGTGTCCTTGCTATTAAACATATACTTCTGGTTTGTCCCCATGTGACCTTCCTCACTACATCACTGTTCAGATCTCAGCAGGTCAGATCTAGGTAGCAAAACAATCAAAGTCTTCTTGGAAAATATATGTGTTCATGTGGCAAGAGAATACTGGCACACTTGGAAATAAATTAACCACCTGGGTCACAGAGTTCTACATAGCAGGTGCCACGGCAAAAAGGGTCTGCTCATGCATCCCGACCAACGGGCTCTCTCTGCAGGCAAAAGGGCCAAACAAAAGATTCTATAAATCTTTGTGGGAAGCTCACACATTTATACAAATGTTGCACAGTTTCACTCTCCAATAGAAGACTGACCTTGGTGGTTGTTTCTAGGCCTTTTGTATCAGTTCCACAACTTCACCTTTTTTTGGGTGTGGGGGGAGCATAGGGCAGTTCTCTAGCAAATATTTGAAAGAGAGAAATAAATAGACAAATTGTTTGTCTGGACATGAGCAGGTTGCTTACCTGTAACTGATGTTCTTCGAGTGGCCATCTGTGCAGTCACACATATGGGTTCTGCGCCTGCGCAGGGCTGGAAGATTAACAGCTAATGGTTTTTGGTAGGAACTCTGCTCCCCCTCCCCCCTAGCATTATATAAGGAGTGCAGTGTCCGCCATTTTCCAGTCTTTGAAAGACTGACGTTTGTTCTTATAATAAGGTTTGTCAGTATGACAAGATAGCCAAATTCAGTAGTGGTACGACACATAGCAAAGAGATCATAGTATCGAAAGAAATAGTCGGACCACCCATGACACCAAGCGGGGTCGGAGGGTGGGTTGTGTGACTGCACAGATGGCCACTCGAAGAACATCAGTTACAGGTAAGCAACCTGCTCTTCTTCGTTGTGGCCTCTGTGCATCACACATATGGGTAGGATAACAAGCTTACCCCAAATGGAGGAGGGAGGTGTCATCAGCGAAGGACAGAAGAAAGGACAGCTCTGCCAAAAGAACAATCCTGCCGGGCACGGACATCGAGTCTATAATGTCTGGTGAAGGTACACTGGGTAGCCCAAATGGCCGCCCTGCACACATCTTCTATCGGGACCCCTGATGCAAAGGCCGAAGAAGCAGCAACAGCTCTTGTAGAATGACCTCTTGGAGTAGATGGCAAGTCCAACTTAGCTAACTGATAAGACAGGACAATTGTATTTACTATCCATTTCAAAAGACGTTGTGAAGTGACTGGACAGCCTCGGTCATGTTCTGAATATTTCACAAAAAGTCTATTGGAACGCCGAACAGACTCAGTCCTGGACCTATAAAAAGCTAAGCAACGACGAACGTTCAGCATATGTAGAGATTGCTCTATCGGATTCGAAGGGGTTGGAAAGAATGCCGATAAAACAATCTCCTGTTGCATGTGAAACGAAGTAGCGACTTTCGGAAGGAAAGACGGATCCAGCCGAAGAACCACTTTTTCCTTATGAAAATTTAGAAAAGGGGGGTCTACCCGAAGGGCGCAGAGTTCAGAGGATCTATGGGCTGAAGTCACTGCAACAAGGAAGGCAGTCTTCCACGAAGCAAGGCGTAGATCGATCGTTGCCAGGGGTTTGAAAGGTGATCGAGTCAGCGCTTGTAAAACCACTGAAAGACTCCAGGTGGGCATTAGAGGTCTTATAGTTGGATGCAGATTACTCAATCCTCTCAAAAATCTTTTAATCAGAGGTTGAGCAAAAATGGAGAGACCATGTATAGTTCCCTGGTAATGTGAAATCGCTGCTGTATAAACTTTTATGGATGAAGGTTTGAGTCCAGACTGATGCAATTCAAAGAGAAACTGAAGTATCTGTGAAACAGAAGCTGAGGGGGCCGGAAACGAGTGTAAATTGGCAAAGTTAGAGAATCTCTGCCATTTTGCCGTGTACAACTTCCTAGTAGATGGTCGTAGCGCAGATTCGAGAATATACTGTAGGTCTGGCTGTAGACTCTGCTGAGCAGGAATGGCCGGGACGGTTGGTGGGGTCGATACCGATGTATCGCAGCTGGTCATCGTATCCTCCATGCAGTCAGTTTCAGCAACAGCAAGCCTGGGTGGTGGATCGTGCCCTCCCTGTGTAGCCCTGTGGCCCCTTCGTGAATGATCTTTGCCAACACTCTCATGATGAGTGGGATCGGAGGGAAAGCATAAAAAGTCATATTTGTCCAGTGGATCATGAAAACGTCCCCGAGCGAGTCCTGACCCATCCCCGCTCTGGAACAATAGGCCATGCATGCCCTGTTCTGTTGTGTGGCAAACACGTCGATGTCTGGCTGGCCCCATCGGTGAAATAGCATGTCGTGAACCCGATGGTCTAGCTCCCATTCATGTGACCGCAACATATGTCTGCTCAAGAGATCCGCGTCTGTATTTTCTGTGCCCGCAAGGTGAACTGCTAGAAGAGTGATACCTCTCGGTATGCACCGGTCCCAAATCTGTATGGCCAGGCGGGCTAGTTTCCGGGATCGGGTTCCCCCTTGTTTGTTCAAATAAAAGACCGTTGCCATGTTGTCTGAGGTCACCTGGACGACCTGGTGTAGAAGCGCATCCTCGAATGACTGCAGGGCTTTGAAAAAGGCAAGAAGTTCCAGAAAATTGATATGGTTCCTGCAGTCCCGGTGACTCCATATCCCCTGGGTACGTAGATCGGAGCAAATGGCTCCCCATCCCAGCAGGGACGCATCAGTGCCGAGGGTTACTGTAGGGTACCGGGGTCGAAACGGAACACCTACAGTCAGATTGGCTGGGTCTATCCACCATAACAGGGACTGAAGAACGGAAGCCGGGAGTCGAATCTGTTTGGTAGGTGGATCTGTCTGTGGTCGAAACATTCCGTTGAAGAACAGTTGAAGGGGACGTAGGCTGAGTTTGGCATGCGGAACCACAGCGATGGAAGCAGACATGTGTCCCAACAGGCTCTGAATAGACCGGGCGGGGATGGTTCTTGCTTGTCGAATCCGAGCGATGCACTGAGCAATCACATGCCGTCTGTCCTGAGGAAGGAAGGCTCTTGCCAACGTCGAATCCAGCTGGGCTCCGATAAAGTTGATCACCTGCGTAGGGAGAAGGGAAGATTTCTGTTGAGTAATACAGAGTCCGAGATCGTGCAATAGAGCACATGTAAACTCAACAGCAGACGAAAGTCCTGCTTCTTTGTTGGAGACCAGCAACCAATCATCAAGGTACGGGTATATCCGAATTCCACATAATAGAAGGTGTGCACAGACAGGAGCCATACACTTCATAAAAACCCATGGTGCAGTGGCTAATCCAAACGGTAGCACATTGAATTCGTAGATTTCAGAGTCCACCGCAAAACGAAGGAAACGCCTATAACCTGGATGTATTGAAATATGAAAATAGGCATCCTTCAGATCCAATGAGGCGAACCAATCCCCTCTTCCCAGCAATGGGAGAATACTTTGAAGTGTGGTCATCCGAAACTTCTTTGGTGTTATGAATCTATTGAGAGCTCTCAAGTCCACTACTGGTCTGAGACCCCCATCTCGTTTTGGGACCATAAAGTATCTGGAATAGAACCCGTGGAATCCCTCCGATAACGACAGGCAACGAATAGCTCCTTTAGCAAGGAGTTGGTGAATCTCGTCTAACGGTACCAAGGAAGTCGGAGTATAGCGGATAGGATTCGGTGATGGCACAACGTCGAATTCGATTCCATATCCGTGCTGAATGATAGATAACACCCACCCTTCAGATATGATGGACTCCCAAATGGAGAGCCAACTCTTCAGTCGATCCCCAAATGAGAGGGGGGAGGGTAGAGTTGGAATGAGAGGAGAGGTTCGCTCATCGCATCAGCACTGTCGCCTGTCCGTATCAAAGCAGCGGCGGCCCTGTTGGAAGCGCTGGGGTGGTTGTTGCTTGTGACGCTGCTGATGTTGATGCGGTTGCTGTTGCCGAGGTGGAAATTGTTGACAGTACTGTGGACGTGACCATGACCACTTACATCGGGGTAGAGATTGCAATTCCATACGACGGGCCATCATCCTTGATTCATGGATTTTCTTCAATTTGCTATCCGTCCTCGCTTGGAAGAGACCAGAACCGTCGAAGAGCATCTCCCCAATTCTCCGCTTCATCTCGTCCGGAAAATTGCAATTACGCAACCAGGCGTGTCTGCAGAGGGAAATGGCACCGACCAGTGACCTCAAATCAGAGTCCACGTGGTGCCTCGCGGTGGAAAGCTGTTGCACCGCCACTTGCATAGCTTCCTTAACAAAAGTCTCAGAGGTTTCCCGGGAGGGTATCAATGATGGCGTCCAGGTGTTGCATAAGGAAATATTGGTAATGCGCCAGGGTTGCCTTATAATTAGAAATTTGTAAACCAAGGCCCGAAGCTTCGTATACCCAGCAGGCAAAGGAATCAACCTTTCTGCCCTCTTTGTCACGAGGCAAGGTGTGTCCACGGGGCTTCCCGACCCTGCGAGGATTCTACAACAACCGGAAAAGTAATATTTTTGGGGGGTTTTTTTATATATGAACAATAAAGAGGACAAAAATGGTGCAAAGTTAAGAAGAAATATAAGTGAAGTACTAACAACAAGAACAAGGGATACAAACTTGGTAGGAAAAAGGAGAGATTTTTGAACGAGCAAGAAGGTAAGTAATAATCTTAGCGAGAGCAAAGTGGCATGAGGCACAATGAACGGTGGTTGCAAAGACTGGAAAATGGCGGACACTCCGCTCCTTATATAATGCTAGGGGGGAGGGGGAGCGGAGTTCCCGCCAAAAACCATTAGCTGTTAATCTTCCAGCCAAAGGCACTGCGCAGGCACAGAACCCATATGTGTGATGCACAGAGGCCACGACGAAGAATGTTCTTTATGCATAAAAAGAAAGCATAAGTTTCCTTTCTTTCATTTATGTGTGCATTAGAGGGGGTATGTGACTCTGTATTGTGTATGAATGGAAAATATACACCCATGAACTCTGCAGTTCTTTTGCCCAGACCTTATACAAATATGGAGCTCAAACAATTTAAGACAAGCATGTTTGTTTGCTTGTTTGTTTACTTGCAGTATTTTGCTTCTGCCTTATAACCAAAATTCTCTGGACAGTATACCAAATTTTAAAAATTACAATAAAACTAAAATTGCAGTATAAAACACATAAACATTATAAAGAATAAATTGAACACAGACAAGTCTTAAAAAGCCAGAACTACAGAATCTATTTAAAAGTCCTGAAAGAACTTCTATAAACTCTGAGAGAATAAAAAAAAAGGAGTTGCAGCTGAATCTTGCTTGACTGTGGTGTTTGGAGAAGGGCCTATGACAATAACCTTAAAATCTGGGCAGAAATATATGGGAGGTTATGTTCCTTTGGGTAACCTGGCTGCAAGCCAATTAGAGTTTTAAAGGTTAACACCAGTACTTCAAGTAGTGGACAAACTCAGGGAGAATTAAATGGAATCAATCAACAAAACTATGCATCGCCATTACAGAAAAGAAAAAGCAGTGACTATAGCAAGCCATGAATGTTTAAGAAAATATGCAGACCTGTACAAATATTGCTATAAGTTTATCATGTATATTTTGCCAAGTGCAGATGGAAAATGTTTTTCATTCATTTCATTTCATATGTATTATGAGAACAACATATACTCTGTCTGTGGTTGTACATTGTCCTCCCATACAGTAGCTGATTGAAAGAGGATTGCAGATTTGTATAGCCTGGCACACATCCAGTTCACACCATGTGCCTTATTAACCATGTCTAGCATAATGGCAGAGTTGGACCCATCAGAAGCATTGTTCATTTTGGATGATCATGCACCAAACCGTTCTTGTTTAAACAGGTTCTTCTGTTTGGTTTGTGTCAGCCACTGTGGAAGTGAAATGAGCACAAAGATCTGGCTCTTAAGATCATCATGGCTTATTAGGCACAGTAGGTTGTGACACCCACACACACCGGCTTGCCAATTCAATCCTCTCCCAGTGACTTCTCATGCCATCTGAAACTGGTGAGGGTGATCTGTTGTTAACAAACCACCCAGAAGCCTACAACAGGCCAAAGGTTCTGGGTGGTTTGTTAACTGACACAACAAGCCCCCCTTGCTGGGTTTGGATGACACAAGAATGTATGCCTGGCAAAACTAAGTATGCAAAGCATAATCTTTGCATTACGCTAAGGAACTATAGAGGTGGGATATATATCTAATAAATAAAATAAATGGCCAGCATGCACCGGGGGGGGGGGGTAACCATGTGATTATGTGATTTGCAAGTAGAGACTAACAGGCTAGATATGAAAAGCTATCTTTTAATGACAACCCTTTAACAAGAAAAAATAGTCCTCAATTTTACCCTCTTTTGTGATCTTGAATTTTGACTTTTGGTTGAGTAAGTAAATGAGGTTTAACTGAGTTTTACATAACTTCTGATTTGTCTTGGGTTTTTCCAGTGTTGTGTAGGGGTTAGAGTATTGGACTGGGAACATGGAAGATCTGGATTCTACTTCCTACTCAGCCATGAAGCTCACTGGGTCTCTTCGGGCCGGTCACTCACTCTCAGCTGAAACTTCCTCACAGGTTTGCTGTTGTAAGAATGAAAATGGAGTGGAGGGGAACTATGGAAGCTACCTTGGGTACTACACAAGAAGAAAAAGGATAGAAATGTAGTATAATAGTAATAGGCTCCTATAAACATTGGAACATTTTAAAATAATCCTAAAATTTAAAAAGTAGGATACGATGGGCTTAAAAAATATAAAACTAAAACTCTAAAAACAATCGCATCTTCTTTGTCTTACCCAAGTCAGAATGACTTTTTAGATCCAAACCCTGATACTATAGAGCCAAAAGCATTTGTAGGATCCTTTTATCTAGTGAAGCCCCAAGGAGGAAGTACACTGTGCCCTTCAATACTGGTGGACCTGAAGAACCGCTATATAGGACCCCCAAGAAGGCACAGAGCACCACAACTGAGGCAAAGCATGAACCTCAAACCAAAACTGGCCTACTCATGAGTAAGGAATACCTGGTATGCCCAGGTCCACTTGGAAAAAGAACTGATCTTAATGTGATGAGAATTATACAAGGCTAAATCCCATATTTCCTTTTGAAAATTGCTAAAGGCTAGTATAATAAGCTCTGTGAAACCAGGATATAAACTCTGAGAGTTTCATTAGGGCTATGAGCAGTATTTTTCTGTCAACTGCTCCGCATGGTAATTGTCATAAATACTGAATGCTCTTTGCAACTATTTCCTCTGTAATGCCTGGTGAACCAATTGTTTAAGAATGGTAGCATAACTTTCTAATATTTAAGATTAATGCTCAGTACTTGATTGCATATCAGGTCCTTGCATGGTTCAGATTTATTCAGACATTTTAAACATTAAAAATTCTCTCCCAGGGGGATAAACTTTCTCTATATTCTTGGAAATAAAGAAAAAAATCTTGGGAATTAAAGTCACATGTATTTCCTGTGATGTTTATCATTACTATAAAAGCTTTGCACTCTGCTTAATACAGCCTAAAGTCACAATTCTCTAAGTGTGAGATAGAGGATGTTGCTAAGGAGACACGAGCAATTTACCAACCCTTCTAAGCCTAGTTTTGTGAATTACTTAATTAGACCAGGAGACAAAGTGCTCTCACAAAGCTTTCTTCCAGTAAAACAGGCAGCTGGGTGAGCCATACCCCACTGCCCTGGTCTTGTGTTAACCTTTTAAAATAACGACAATCATTAGTGCATTTCCCCCTTAGAGATCGGGAAATCTTAAAAGGATGCCATGAAGGCTCCCCGCCCCCATACTGAGTACAAACAGAAACAGCACAAAAATAGCCATTCTTGGTCGTTGCCCCACAACCACGGAACTCTCTTACTATGGAAAATAAAAATGGAATGCTGGTCATGATCAGCCTTAACTTTTTCCAAACTTGTGTTGGAAATATTTAAGCCTACTCCAAGTTAGACACTTGATCTGTCATGGTCTGGGACATGAGCGGCAGGAGACAAGACAGAGGCACGGGGAGCAGGGCAACTGAATTTCAGGCAGGGCAGTGTATACACTGTCGTAAGTAGTCCCACAGCAAAGTCCAGTTTTATTTTTAATGCCTTACCTAATTATGCCTAACATGGAGCTTCCCTTTTTTAACAGCTGCACACTGGCTTGACATTTTTATCAAGCTGTTCTCCACAACCTCAAGATCCTTTCCATGGTCAGTCACTGGTAATTCAGATCCCATCAACCTATACTTAAACCTGAGATGTTTTGTCCCAATATACATCATTTTATACTTCCTAAACTGCATTTGCCATTTTGATGTCTGTTCTCCCAGTTTGGTGATATTTATAGGGAACTCCTCAAAAGCCTTTTGGTTTTAAACACCTTAAATAATTTGGTGTTGTAAGCAAATTTGGCCCCTTCACTGCTCACTCCTAATTCAAGATCATATATAAATATGACCAATTGAAAAGCATTTGTCTTAATACAGGACTCTGTGGGAACCCACTGTTTACATCCCTCCATTGTGAGAAATTACCAGTTAGTATCACTCTCTGTTTTGTTAACGGGGATTACCCTTCTATATGCTTACTAATTCTATCTTTAATAACACTGTCATCCAATTTACCTGAAACAGACATAAAACAAACCAGCATGTAATTTCCTGGATCCCCCAGAACCCTTTTAAAAAATTGCTATTACATTAGCTATTCTCTAGTCCTCTAGTGCAGAGGCTGATCTTAGGGATAGAATACATAATTTAAGAATGTCAACAATTTCATATTTGAGTCCTTTAAGAACTCTAGGACAGACACTCTCTGAGTCTGGTGATTTATTAATGCTCAGTTTGGTCAATAAGGATAATAATTTCAACTTTTGTAACCACTATTTGCCCTGATTCCTCAAACTCCTTTTCTGAAGTTCAAAAGAAGTTCAAAAACAGGTATCCAGGGCTTTTTTTTGTCATGGAACGCACCAACCCACCGCACCAACCCATGGCGGTGTTGGTATTCCAGCACCTTTTTTTCCAATGAATTTTACGAAGTGATTTTGAATGGTAGCAAATCAGCAGCAATCATCATTAACATAGTGCCTGAGGGCTGCTTTTGTGTCTGCTATCGCTGCTGCTGCTGCTGCTGCTGCTGCTGCTGCTGCTGCTGCTGCTGCTCCTCCTCCTCCTCCTCCTCCTCCTCCTCCGTTTGGGATTGGAGTGTGTGGTCGTGCTGAGTGCTTACTGCCGGCGGGGACGTGAGTTCCAGCCCTTTTTTTTTTTTTTTTACAAAAAAAGCACTGCAGGTATCCATCCTGTAAACTCTACTGTGAAAGCAGTAATTCAGCTTTGCCAGTCTCTTTCTTCTCCTTTAGTACTCCTTGAACTCCATTATCATTCAACATTCCATCCCCCTCTGTTTTCCAGCTTCTGGTATATTAAAAACATCTTTGTTGGCCTTGATGTCAGTAATATGCTTTTCAAAATGCTTTTGTTTCTCTTACCTGATTGTATCTCCTGTGTGCAAGCTTTCCCCCCTTTTGTTTTCCTCACTTGGGAAAGACTTCCATTTTCAGAAGGAAGGCTTAGCTTCCTTGACACCGCTTGTTAACCATGAAAACTTTTGAACTTGCTTGCTTGTGTAAGTTGTTCTATAGTTACTATCTGAGCTTGTATTACTGTGTTTTGCCTAATCTCCAAGCATTTTGGGGGGATTTAAGCTTCCTTCCCTTTAGAGAAGTTTCCTCTTTTTGAACTCAAATGTGACTTAAATGTATATAAAATCTTATAGCACTGTGGTCATGGTTTTCAATTGTTGCAACAACATTTACATCTCATACTAGGACCTAGGCAACCTCACCTAAGATTAAATCCAGTACTGTCTGCCCTCTGATTGGTTCTAGGACACAGTCATTTAGGTCATATGGATATTTAACCTCCTTGTCAGAACTGGAACATACATATTTCCAGTCCATGTGGGGGATACTGAAGTTACCCATTATTATAACACTCCCCCACCCCAAATTCTCCCCAATTTCATTCTCCATCTCAAGTTCACTCTGAACATTCTGCTCCAGGGGACAACAGCATGTTCTCAGAATTAAGCTAGTTTAATAGCCAGATATTGTCACTCACAGTCCTTCTGTGGAGGAGTCTGCATTTTTTTAATTTCCAAGTCTGCTGACTCTACCCTTTTGCTGACATACAGAGCAACACCTCATGCAGCATGTCCTACCCTGTCCTTCCTGTATAATGTATATCCAAAGATATCGGCATCCCACTGGTACTCTCCATTATACCAGGTTTCTGTAATGGCCACTATGTCTTAGTTCTTTTTAAAAATCAGGCAGTCCAGCTGTTCTCTTTTAGCTTGTAGGCTTCTAGCATTTACCTATGCACAGTGTCCTTCTCCAGATGTGCACAACTTTTGTTTTGGCATTTAGGTCTCTAATTGTATAAGGACTGCTTGTTTCAAAATATTGCATAGTGCCTAACCATTCCTTTGTATACCATCATTTTATCTATGCATTGAGACTACTCAGTTTTGCCTGTTCACCTGGCTTGTTGTGTGGAACAGGTAGTATTCCAGAAAAAGTCACTTTGGTGGTCCTGGATTAAAGTCTTCCACTGAACAACCTAAACTGGCTTCCATCCATCCTAAATTTGGCTTCCTGAATGTGGTGTGGAAGGGTTGAATTCCTGTGTGTGTTAAGTGGTAACTTGTGCTGTCAAACTTGGAATGCTGTGTTTCTGAGCTAGTTTGTGAGTTTCGTTGTATACCCCAAAAGATGAGTCTATACTGAGCCTTCATTTTTGTTCATGAGCATTCTTCCACTAGCTTGGAGTGCACAGTGACCCTTGTCAGTATAGAGCTATGTATTACTTTTCTCTCCTCTCTGTAAGCTGCATTTCTTTCCTGTATTTTCCCCTGGGATTTAGCTCCCAACTGTAAGCTTATAAAAGGTTCCTGTCCTGAGATTTTATACTTTTTGCTATTCCTTGTTTTGGTTTCAGCTGATAATTTATGAATTTTAGATTATTACCTGCTGTGTGTGTGCACACACATGCACTCACAAAGAAATCATGAAATATCACTTACCTTCATTTCACATTGTTGCTTAACTTGCTTCTTTGCTGGTGCTTTATCCACTGGAGCTGGGAGATGTCATCACTGGGGCTCCTTGTACTTGTACAGGAATGCTGGAGATAATGACTTGGGTTATACGTAATGCTTCAGTTTCTGGGTTTTTACATCCAGAAAGTGATATGGAACCCAGCGAACTGTTCAACATGTCCATTTTCAACTAATCACCTAGTTATGAGCCATTTCTGGCTCATTTCATGACACCTGAACCAGGAACTCTGGGTTGTTTATGGGTTAAATAACTCAGGGTTCTTGGGTTGTTTCATGATATATGAATCCAGTAACTCTAGGTTGTTTATGGATTAAACAACCATACTTAACTGTTTGATGAGTAAGCAACCCAGGATTTCTTGGTTTTGACATGAGGGAATGTTCCTGTGTTGGTAATTGAAACTGGAAGTGGAAAGTGGAGTACCTGGTCCCACAGGCCCTGCCAATTCATAGGTTAAAGCAGTCCACTCATTAAACATTATTTCCAACTCCGTTCAGTATTTTTCAGTTGATTCTTATACAGTGACTGCTATAGTATAGTGCCAATTTTTACCAATGTGCCACCTAGGGCAGTCATTTTCACTTGCCTCATAACTATACTAGCCATGGAGAGAGTGACAGTTGGGACTGTAGTAAAACATTTATCTGTCCAGACCTAAGTATTGTGATCAGCTAAACAAACTAGACATGGATCTTGGCTGTCACTTCCTAACAAACCTGGATTTGTAAACCAAGAAATGCTGGATTACAACTCTAGCTTGTCAGGGGAACAGGCCAAGATCCTGGGTTGGGTCTGGATAATGCACAGAACATCCTTTCTAATTTTCTAACTGTCCCCTTGCTAGGGTGATTAGATTTTTAGGTTCCAGTGGTGCCCATAGGTGCCTTTTCCTAAGCCTAATTATCACAAGGATTGGGAGAGGGATTGAGGTGGGCAGGCAGTTAGGTAAATTTTAAAAAGGAGAAGAGAGACAGAGAGAAGAGGGAAAGAGTTATATGTGAAATGTATTGTTGGGTTGGGTGTGTGTGTGTGTCTGAGAGAAAAAGGGGGGGGAGAATGGGGGGGGGGGGAGAACAAGGGAGGGAGAGAGAAGGGAGTGGATGTGCATGTGATGGACAGACTGAGAAACAGTAAGAAAAATAGTTGTGTGTGGTAGCAGTGGCTCCAGCCCCGCTTCCTGCTGGTATGAGATTCCAGACAGATTTTTCCAGCAGGAATGCAGCCTGAGGGGTAACGGGTCCCCATGTCTACTTATTTGGCAGTGCAATGGCAATCCTGGCCGGTGAAGTCACACTTAGATAGCCCCAATGTTTTCTAGAGAAAAGGTTGCTCTTATCTTTGCTCTTGACAGAAACTTCCTAAGGAGGGAGTGGACTGGTATTGTTCACCTGAAAAACAACACACTACTACCAATGAGTCAGAATCAGGACTTAATTAAAACCAAGCAGGAGTTAAAGGTTTGTTACTGTAACAAATCCTTGTGTAAGCACTCATCCAAAGAAATGCATGTATTTCCCAGGAAAACTACCTCAAGGTAAACTGATGACAGAAGGGCAAGAATAATTTATGGCTGCAGCAGATACTGTATTTTGCCACAACCAGACCGTAAGTACAGCCCTTGAATGCATTCTAAATTAAGCATCATTTCCAGAAACAAAATGTAGATTTCTTAGCAACAGGTATATGGTATGTTTTTGCCAAGTCATACTTCCTTCTTCCTTAAGAGAAGGAAAACATTTGGCACAGTTTCTACATTCTTTAAGCTTACTGGGAAATAGATTGTGTTTGCTACCGCTGTCTGCAAAGAACTGGAATAGTTAGAGTATAAAGATTACCGACTGTGTAGTTTTTCAGAATAAATAATAATCTCAAATTTCGCCAGTAGTGAAACTACTTTATTTATTTTGGAGTGGTTTAGCATTTGCTGTAGCACAATGCTGTTTAAGTAAGCAATAATATACTTGATTTCTTAAGAGATGCAGCAACACTGATTGGATATGAAGAATTTGTACTCAGGTTTATAACACTGAAATTTAATCAATTTATTATGTAAAATCCCAGAATATGTCCAAGACAAACATAGTCTAGAAAGACTGAACAAAGGACAGGAAAACATACTATCTTGGGATAAAATAAAAAGAAGGTGGTAACAACATACAGATTATATAGCTCTGTATATAGAGTTATACAGAAGAGATAAAAGGATGACAGACTCCTTTGAAGACGAATCCTATGAGCAAGAACCTGAAATATTAGAAAGTCAAGTGACATCTGTTCTGAAAACACTTAGAAATACTAAAGCAGCCAGAGTAGACAGAGTATTAATAAAACTATTCCAAGCTGCAGAGACTGCATTGGCCCAAATCCTAACAAGAATATGCGAACAAATGGCCCACAGACTTGAAACATTCAATATGCATTCCGGTCCCCAAGAATGAACGTGGTAAGACATGCAGCACCTACAGGACCACTGCACTGATTTTCCATGCAAGCAAAGCAGTGCTCAAGGTGTTGCAACAAAGAATGTTACTCTAAATAGAGTGACAAATGCCTGACATTCAAGCTGGATTCCAAAAAGGAACAGGCACTCACGATCACACTGCAAATACATGTTGGCTAATGGAGCGCATCAAAAAATTTCCGAAGAGGATCAGCTTATGTTCTATAGATTATAGCAAAGCCTTTGACTGTGTAGCTCATAAGATGCTATGGATGATTCTGAAAGAAATGAGTGTGTCTTGGCACTTGATTGTCATGATGTGTAACTTTTATCATGGACAGGAAGGTACTGTTAGGACAGAATATACAGACAAAGAAGGGCTTTCTATAGGCAAAGACATCAGAAAAGGGTTATTTTTTCACCCTATTCAATCTGTACAAAGAACGTATTATGAAGAAAACTGGATTAGGATCAGAGGAAGGTGTGAAAATTGGTGGAAGATACCTCAATAATTTAAGATACACAGATGATGCCATATTATAGGCAGAAAGCAGCAGTGATTTGAAATGGCTCCTGATGAAAGTGAAAGAAGAAAGTGCAAAACCAGAACTGCAACTGCATATTAAGAAAACAAAGAAGTAGCATATAACTTCCTTAAAGAAATTGAAATTGTGAAAGATTTTGCATCCCTTGGCTCAATCAGTTCAAATACAGCCTGCTGCAGCCAAGAAATTAAACTTGGACTAAGATTGGATGGGCAACAATAAAGATAAACTTTATGTAGAAAAGATAATCAAAGATATTTCACTGGAGACCAAGGACAAAATTATCCACGCTATTGACAAAATCATCTCAATCACTATGCATGGGTGTGAAAGCTGGACAGTAAAGAAAGCTGACAAGAGGAAAATTGATGCCTTCAAAACATGGTGCTGGAGGAGAGCTTTGAGGATACCCTGGACTGACAGAAAGACAATTATGTTGGTCCTAGATCAGATCAATTCAGAACTTGTCCTGGAATCAAAACTGACAAAAGTGAGGTTGTCATATCTGGGCACAGCATGAGAAGGCAAGACTCACAGGAAAAGACAACCATGTTGTGGAAAGTTGAAGGCAGAAGAAAAGTAAGACCAATTGTAAGAGGGATGCATTCCCTAAAGGAAGCCACAGCCTTGAGTTTACAAGCGCTGAGAAGGGCTATTAAGGGCAGGGCATTTTGGAGGGCATTCATTCACAGAGTTACCATAAATTGGAGGTAACCACAACAAATGACCAGGGAAATTTATTTTGTATCTGGCTGCTACCTGTAATTGTTACCTGCTGGACAGGAGTTTTAAAAGATGCATACACAACACTATAAGCTTGATGAATATTTACAACAGCTTTTCTTGGGCTCCATTATTAATGTTTCAGAAATTCTGCCAGACATTATATAGAGGGTATCGCACTATTCCTGGATACAAAAGATAAGTCATAATCTTGAAATTACAAATACTAATGTCAGTCTGATTTTGGTCTGGTTCTGACCTACAAATGGAACGAGGGTATGATCACCTTCTGTCCTGCAGTGGTTCAACCACACTTGTATCTCCATCGAAGTCACTGGGTCTAAATTCCAAAGGTGGAACTAAATGTAACCCTGATTGTTTTTCCTAAAGGCTGTTTTTCCTCATTAAAAGCAGCTATTTCTTTCACATTGAGCAGAATAGTGGGGAAGAAGAGACTAAACACTTTGTCCAACCAATCTGCCCGTTCCTCCACTCCATATGCTTTCTTTCTAAATAAATTTATGATGATAGATCATTCTGCTGGCAATTGTCATTGTCTGTAGCTTCTGCATTTCATGTCCCCATTTCCAACCATGTATAACACATGGTAACATTTCATAAAGCATCAGATGAAGCAGACTGTAGACAATGACATCTGCTGTCTAAATACAGTACGTTTGTTAGTTTTTCAGATGCTACAGCATACTTTGCTCCTTTTGCTACAACAGACTAAGATAGCTAACCTGCTGGAAAGAATCTCGGAGTTTATTTTCAAGAAAAGGCAGGAAACTCCTGATTGCACTTATTTACAACTACATCTGGTGCCATCTAGTGACTAAATATTATAATTACACTTATACAGTGCGTTTGTGTATGTGAATCATTTACATGTCTACACTAAACTATGGAATCAAAGACTGGGAGGTATAATGATTTAGTGCTCACACTAGAGTCTCAATATTTTAATTACAAAAGAAAAAAACAACTGCTAATTAGCTTAGCCATCCTGAGATTACAATCTTATTCCACATTTTCTGGAAATAAAGCCTCATTGAAAACAATGGGATTTACCTCTGAGTAGACACGAACTGCATAGCATGTTTGTTTTGCATTGCTTTTTTAACATACCTTTCCTCACATGACACATTTTTTACTCCGGGAACTTTCAGAGGGGCAACCCTCTAGTAGTCTCTGTTACCCCTAAACCAAGAAGGTCTTGTGGTATCTTAAAGACCTTAAATATATGCTGGCATAAGCTTTTCTATATCAGAATCCATCTAATTATCTGTACAGGACTGTAGTCCACAAAAGCTAGTTCATATGCCCAAATAAATATGTTCCTTTTCTAAGGATTCTTCGCTCATACTGGGACAGATACATAGGGCATTTTAGCATTTAACAGATCTGCAAGTTTTTGTTTTTGTTTAAATAGGCTGCGGTGTGTGAGAAACAATACCCGTTTGGTCATCTTATTTCTAAGGGAAATTCCTGACGTTGAGCATGGGACAGAGATACTAGGCCAGCCTCTCCTTACCTTGTGTCTTCCAGATGTTTTGCATCACAATTCCCAGGATTAGTGACCAATGGCCATCTTGGCTGACGATGATGGGAACTGAGGTCCACAACATTTGGAGGGCACTAAGTTAAGCAACCCAAAAATAAAATATCCCAGATTTCCCTTAATCCAGCCTTCCCCAGTCATGTACCCTACAGGTGTACTGACTGCAACCCCCATCATTCCCAGCCAGTGCTATGCATGATGGGTGTTGCAGTCCCACACATCTGTAAAGGACCCGCTCGGAGAAAGCTGTTCTCGACAGCAAAGGCTTGGGGAAAACCTTCCAGGCTTTTTTCATTGGTTACTCATCATCCCCACCGCCCCCTCCATCTTTCCCTTCCCAACGCAGCGCGTCAGTGAGGAAAAATATCATTGGCACCACCCACTCCTGTTAGCGCCACGTACCTTCACCAGCGCAACGCACCTTCATCTCCCTCTCGCTGCTCGCTCAACTGAGCTTGGCTGCCTTGCAGTTGGCCAATCGCAGCTCTACGCGATGCCCAGAAGGAAGACACGCTCCGCCAATCCCTGTGCTCCAAGAGGTGGTACCTATTACTATGGAAACGGGAACTAGGTTTTTGCTCGAGACCAGGTTCAAGGGGGTGTAGCAGCGGAGAAAGCGAGGGGGGCACACCGAAAGGAAGGAAGAAAGGAAAGGAGAAACGGAAGGGAGGGGAAGACCGATCCACACCCCGGGAGCCTGGTCATTGTGCTGCTACTGCTGGGGGCTCCGCGCGCTGCCTCTCTCAAGCACAACAGCGGGAAAAGCCTCATCAGCTGAAAGCAAAGACGCTCAGGATTACTCTGTCCCCATCTGCATAGCTATGGATCATCTCGAAAGGAAGGTAAGGTCTTCCCCAAACCCAGATCACTGGGGCAGAGGGGGCTGTGCCCTGGGAAGGATCAGTGGCGCTTATTCCCGCTCTTCGACCCATGACCGGTGGGCGCACTGAGCTCGCTGGGCGATCAGGTGTCACCTCCCAAGTTCCTTCTTTGCCCAACAGGTTATTCTGGTAGCATCTTTTACCCATGGGGAACATGGGGCGCTTGCAGATTATTTGTTTTTAAACTAAAGAACAGTCAAGATGGGCAGGAGGACTCCAGAAGAGCTTGGCTCCTGTTGGTGTAGTGCTTGTGTGTTTTCCACAGTAGAAGTGTTGCATTGGATAAATGGATAGAGCAGAGCTGGTCCAAGCGATTAGCATCTGGAGACTTACTTGTTTTAGCATATGTGCTGAAGAATTCCCATTTGAATGGCAGATTTAATGCTAATAAATAAACTTCCTTGTGATAACATCAGTTTATCTGGGGAGAAAGAAGTCCCTTCAAAAAATCAGGAGCAGTCTAATAATATAAACTTTACTTCTCATAAGCAGGAGTACACAGGTGGGATAGACAGAAGCATTATATGTCATTTTCCCCCTCAAATATGATATACAAAGAAATTTGACAGAGCAAATACTTTCTTGTTAAGATGCAAACATATTTGAAGTAGTAGACAGGTTCTTCTTACATTTGTGCTAAAACATAAGAATAAGTTACCTGGTTATTGTATGTTTAAGCATATTTGATGTCCCTGTGTATGTTTCAACACCAGATATTTCACGTTCTTATGCAAACTGATTTCTAATGTGTCATCACTAATAATCTGTGTGCAAGGAGAACAAGTTCTCTCACAAAGGTGTGTGGGATGCTAAGTGGTTGAATGTTCTTCTGTTTTGTTGTGCTATCACAACAATTGTCAGTTGGTTCTGTAAAAATTCTGTGAAATAATATGGTTCTAACACAATGAAGCAAAACATCAAACTGTTGCTGATTCATCACAGGCTTGCTATTTATAAAGAGGAGAAAAAAACAACAACTTTCCCATTCATAAAAAGCCTTCGACTGCATTGGTGTTACAGCTGCTCAAGGTTCGCATATTTTCAAAGAGAATGCTCTAACACTAGCTGTGCTAAATAAAATTGAGATTTGAACGATTATAATTTTAGGATAATAATAATCATATTATCAAATCATTGATCTACCTGTTAATTTAATAAAAGATTTGTTTGTAAAGAAGGAAAGACTTTAATAAAGTGTTGTTGACTTAGATTGAAATAGATTATCACTACATTTATTAGTTCAGCTGAGTTCATACTTGTGGGACTCATTTCCATCTGGAGTTGGCAGTTACTCCATAAAGTTGCACTGATATAATTGACAATGGAATTTTGAATTGCATTCTGCAAAGAATAAGGTCAAATTCATGCATTTAAAGACCTTTCTGTTTCATTGCTATCCTTCTCTGCATGTTGTTTTGAAGAAAATGCATAAAGAAGCAAATAGCTACAATTAAGTTGCAGCAAAATTGGTTATTTCATTTTCTAAGGGCACAATCCTATGCATATTTAAAGAGAACACTGTCCATCTCCCAGCAAGGCTGGCCAGGACATGTTAGTTATTTTAAGGGGGTTTTTTTCTGGCTAACAAAGCATAGGATCACACCTTTAGGGAATCTGTTTTCTGAATAATACCTGAATAATGTTTTCCTCATCAGTTGGATGTAAAAAAAGAATTATCTGTAATTCTGCAGGTGTACACATTGGTTTCTTGTTATTTTCACAAAGACTTAATCAAATGTTCAACCAGTGTGACAGAAACCCAGTAAGAGTATGGAAATCTCTAATCTGCTTTTAGTCATGTATCACTCTGAAGGGTACAATCCTAAACATACTCATTAGAGAGTAGATCAGTATACAAAGGATTGCACTACATGTTATTTGTGTGGTATGCATCTCTCTGATTAATAGAGTCTAATTTAGCACCTTTACATTTTAAGAACTAGAAGACACAGAGTAAATATATAATGGATTTCTGACTAGAATTAATGAAATTGTTACGACATCTTTGCTTTGCCAGTGGAAATATACATTTAAAAATTAAATGAGAAAGTAACTAAATGATGTGCTTTAATGCACATTTAAGTTCACATTCAGTTCTGCTTGCATGAAACAAGTTGAAAGGGTATTGTAATACTTGCTTGGAAACTGTTGTTCAAAATGCTTCTGGGGAAAGTTTCTGTTCAATATGTGTTGGACTTAATTTTTTCCCTTCCCTTCCCTTCTCAATAACTGCTGCCTTTCTTGCCTTTTCCTCTGATGTACATCTTACCTTTATTCATAAAAATAATTAAAAACAAAATCTAAACATATGTTTGTAGAGGTGCTCAAAGGTGACTTTTCTGGAGAAGAAAAAAGTAGAGTATTTCCTCACTTAAGGAGTACTTAATGTCTATCTTCCTTTAAATCCTTTCTAGTACCTTTCTTGTTTGGTCTCTGGTTTATCCCTATAATCCTCAAACCATTAATCCTCATTCCCAACTGTAACCAGTTTTAACTGTGTGTAACCTCATTTGCTAATATTTATCCCTCTCTATCTTTGTCTCTCCATCTGTGGTCTTTCCCATTTTCTGTTTTAGATTGTACCTTCCTTGAGCACAGAGACATTTCTCTTTTTGTCCATTAAACACTATATGGCACTAGATGCTATCGATGGTGCAAATAAGTATTATATACAGTTACATCAAACAAAGTATGTTGGGTTGAACTGAGATAGGAGTTTAATTGCTCCTTCAGCCATAAAATTCATTGAGTAACATCGGGTCAATCCCTATTATTTTTTAATTATATTTTTTTTTAAAAATTCACAGTCCCCTTTTAGTTTAAAAACTTCTGAGGTAGACTAGGTTGACCATAAAATGGGGATGGCAGACAAGCCGTCGTTACTGTCTTGAGCTTGTTGGAGAATGAGCAAGATTAGCATGGATAAAATAAATAAAAAATGAGTAGTCCTTGGCAGCCTTGGACATTTTGGCTGGAGTTGATGGGAATTCTAGTTATACACATATAGAGAGCACTGAGTTAGAAAAGTCTATATTGCTCTTTTCACTGTTACTGTGAAGAGTAACGAGAGTGTTCTGATACGTTTCAGGTAACTTGAAATACAACCACAGACCACATTTTGACTGTTGAATGTTGAAACATTATGAAAGAATGAAATAATGGCTTTACCAAACCTTTCCTGCTATTTTCTGAGACTTGCATCATATTCTTATCTTGATGTAGCCAATAGTAAAGAAGCCTAAGGTGAAAAATTTTCAGAGTTTCTAAATATCTGAAATCCACATCAAAAAGGAGAACAAGAATTGTACACTACTTCCATTTAGTTTTTTACAAGAAGCAGTGCTCTTGAACAAATGCTGAAGATTAAGTTGAAGCTTAAACATGGGAAAGAGCATTCTAGTGCTTTCCATAATTTAGCAATGGAACATTCACTTTTAAATTGTATTTATATCCTGTCCTTTTTCCTGCAAGGAACTCAGGATGCCTTACATGATCCTGCTTCTTTTCTCCATTTTATCTTCACATCAACCCTGTGGGGTAGGTTAGGTTGAGAGACACTGACTCTCTCAAACTCACCCACTGAACTTCCTGATTTCCAGTCTAGCACTCTTTCCACTATACCATACAGGCCTATAGGAACATGATTCCTAGAAGAATCTGTCCTTTTTTGGTAAGTTTTGTAAGTTTTATAAAAGATTGGACAGTCAGGTGTCAGTGTTACTTGAGAAAGAAGAAGGACTTGGATAGAAAAGCCATTGGATCTTGCCACATAATTAGTTCTGTGATTAGTTCTTTTTGAAAGTTGTGCAAGAAAAGATACTGGGAACTGATGTGGAAGAAGTTGATAGAATGTACGAAAATGTCCACAATTTATTAAATATAAAATAAAGGATGCAAGTTACATGCTAGTGATGTTTTTAATTTTTTTTTGTTATTGCCACTTTGTAACATTAATAATTTAGCTCTTGTTTTTTGGGGTGCTTCATGAAGACCTAACTAGATTCAACCAATAAGGACTGGCTATTTTAGAAGGATTTTTTTTAAACAACTGTTTTAAAAAATATATTTTTATAGCTCCTTCAATATTTACATAAGACATGTTATCTAAATTAGATATGTACTCTGCTTCTTTAATAGGGCATGATAGTTTACATAACTTATGGTATTGTAAAAAATGCTGAAAGATCCAACTAATGCTTTTATTAATAGCAAAACAAAAGTAGTCTAAACTCCAGGCCTACCATTTGAGATGACATACAGTAAAGTCTTAGATTAAACAAAATCAAACTAGGAGATGTGAGGGGAGCATTAGGGACATGCAGATTTTAATGCCATCTCATTTGTCACCCATCAGCCTATGGCTTAGAGTTTAAAAGATCCAGCTGGCAAGGCCTTGAGTGAATTACATACCCTCCAGCCATCTGAGTTCAGTCTGGACTGAAAGAAAAGGGGTCTGAAGGTCAAGAAAACCCGTCGGTGCCACATGCTAGTTTCCTATCTAGTCTATTATAGGGATTAAAGGAAATATGTCACAGAGTTTGAGTGTTCAGTTCCTATGTGGTAAGTGTGACCAGCTAATTTTTATTCAACTGAGCCTTCAGGTCAGATAGTATGACAAAAAGACTCAGTATAGCTGGCTCAGATATTCAAAATCATGAAACAGCTTTTTGGCATCAGATGAAATAAGCTGTAAGGTGAAAATTATTACAGATGCAATGACATGAATGTATATACAAACAAGCCACAGATATGAAGACAGTTCAGAAGTTCAGCTACCATTCATCAGCTCTAAAGAAATGAAATGCATGTGTGTGAACATGTGTGTGCCATGAACATAGTGGGTCTTAAAGAACCAGGTAGGCATCTTGTACATGGATGTGCCACTTCTGAGATCCAGAGTGTTATAATAGTTACAGGGTTGGAGTTGGACTTTGGGGAATCTGGCCTGTAGTCCCTCAGTTGGCCATGGTTCTCACTTGATCACTTGGAACAATCACTGACACTCAGATTAACCTACCTTGCAGGGTTGTTGTTGTGAGGATCAAATGGAAAGTAGTGAGAGAATTAAAGTAAGCCAGCTTGGTTTCCTTGCAGAAAAAAGGCAGGATATAACTATAATAATAAACATTTTCTCTCATTCAAAGTAATATTAGAAACTGACCATAGTTCAGTGGTCAAGCATGTTCTTTGTCTAAAGAAAGTCCAGGGTTCAATCCTTAGCATTTCCAAGCAGGAATAGGAAATAGTCCAATCTGAAACCGTGGAAGGGCACTGCCAGTCAGTGTCAACAGGCTAGATGGACCAGTGGTCTGTCTTGGTGTATGGCAGCTTCCTCCATGCCTAGCATAAGGCAATAAGAGAACTTCTGTTTAGACCAAATGCAGTCAGTAGCCTGCAGGCCAAGCTCAGCTTGCCAAATGCTTTTTTTCTGGTAGATACAGCCCTCTGCCATTCAGAACATTAAAAAGAGCTCTGCTAAATCAGAATAAAGAGGAATCTACTCCATTGGCCCATAGATTGCTTCTTGGAAACCCTGCGCCAGGGCTTGAAGGCAAATTACTTTCTGCTACTATTGAAATTAGTGATATATCTATCTTCTGTGACAAATTTCTCCCTTTTTCAAGTGGTCACCACCACATCTTGTGCCAGTTACATTTCATGAAATGAACTTCCCTAGGGTTAATGGCCCTTGTGAAGCTTCCTGTTTCATCATGACCCAACATGAAGGATTGACTTGAAGATGGGGGGCAGGAAAGGAAGAGGAAACAAGCCAGACTGTGGAGAAAGATTAACTGCTTGATATCAGACTGATGCTTATTCTTTAAATGATGAAATATAAAAAATATACAGTTTTTACAAAGTTCTCTTGATGACTTTGAAAATTGCTTTTATTTTCTTCTGTTTTATAGCACTTTTCAATTTCAGGTTAGGCTCAGTTCTGTAAAGTGCGTATACATCTAGGTCAGTGGTTTTCAGCCTTTCCACAGCTGGGGACTGGCGAAAACAGGAAAACCACCTTGGGGACCGCTGAGGCAGAAACAAAAAGCACCATACACATAATAGAGTAGTCTGTGTATTAGTTTCCAAGCACAGTACCAAAGAAATGAAAATTCTCCAAACAGCCAGAAATGGAGCGACAAAAAATGCCAGCAAAAGAACAAAAATGCCAGCAAAAGAGCAAAATACTGAAATTGGCGTGGCATGGCTCCTAGCCAGCTCCCACCAAGCCATCTGTTCCCTCCACACCCCTGGTGGCACCAAAGCACCCCCTGCAAATGCGATGCCAACCGAGGAAGAGGTAGTGGAGCACAGCCAGCCCCCGCACCAGTCTGCAGTGAGTGGGATGCAGGCCACGGACCAGCAGGAAATCTCCTGCGGACAGGTGCCAGTCCGTGGACTAGAGGCTGAGAACCACTGATCTAGGTGATACTTTCTGATGCATTGCTTGACGTTGTAGTCTTTATTAGCAATAATTTCCAATAAATAATGAACATTTTTGCCATTTGAAGAGTATAGGCTGGGATTTACATATTTCTTTTACTGTATGGTTGCTAAATACAAAGGTAATGCCTGTATGTACTTTTACAAGGTACTCATTGTTGATATTGTGTAAACCAAGTATACAGATGCAAGATTGTTTATTGTGGTAATCCTGCCGAGAGTGATGGCAGCTCTTGTCTTTGTCTAATGCTGTTCCTGAGCTGGCCAGATGCAGTGAAGAGCAGGGCTGCTATACCTTTAATACTTGCATAGGAAATGGAAGTTTTGGAAAGCATAGCTTGGCAGGTATGGGTGAGAAAAGTAGCAACTGCGATACTATATGTATACAGGTGTGGCTTTTCTCACCCCTGCCTGCCAAATTATGTGTGCCAAAAATCCCATCTCCTATGCAGCTGTTAAAGGAATAGTAACCCTGCTCCTCCTTTGTATCCATAGCCATTTCCCTAGGAAGGAAAATAGATGAATGTGTGCTTGGATATTTCACTAAGACAAAAATATTTGTGCTATAACACTGAGCGTGAAAGACAGATTCAATTAATGTAGCCTTACCACTTAATCTGTATGTTCAAACAGATGAATGACTGCTATCCTAAACATCTTGTATCCTAACACTTGTCCCACTTAGCTTTAGGATTGAGGCTGCAATCCTAGGTATGTTTCACTTGCTAGGGAGCAAGTCTACCACTGGGCCTTACTTTTGATTAAATATGCCTGAAGTTGCTTTTTTAGCCAACTCTAATCCTAGCTCTTCGTTGAATGTTATGTTTTAATAATGAAGTAGAATTAGATTTGGCTATTATAATTGTTTTGACATATTGTTTTAACATTATTATCCTTTAAACCTGAACATATGCAATTTTCTCATGTCTGATGTTTAAGCTATCTATTCTGTTACTGTTTAATTTGGCTGGCAGCCCTGATACTCCTTAACTGGAGATGCCTGTAGCTGATCAATCAGACCTTCCTATAGTCATGTGAGTGGGCTGTCCCAGAGCTTACCAAACTGGTTTGTACAGTCTTCTCCCAGGACCCAAAGAATGGATGATGGTACATAACTGCTGGAAATATGGAGACAAGTTATCTTTGTCCCATAAAGCTGTGCAGGGAGTTCTTGGTTTATTAGTATTTCCAGAATAACTGAGAAGCTGTGTGGAATCCTGACATCTTGCAGGGTATTAGAAATGCTTCTGGATCATGGTTAATATTTCTTAAGTTGAAAGGGGGAACATTTAAAAGGTACATTTTCTTCTTTTGTTTGCTACCGTCACAGAATCTTGCATCATCTGGACTCACTAGTCTCATTATGAATTGCACATTTGTACTGTTACTCACATTCATTCATGTCTGAGTTCAAAGTCTGATTCATTTCCTAGCTCTTGAGCATGACATGCTGGCACATACATTGCTTGGGCAGACAACCTTTGTATCTAGTGATATGTTCACCAGGCTATTTTAGGTTGTCATTACAGAAAGTGGATCCCTAATAATTTGTGTTGTTCACCTTACTTCTAGAAGTTTGCTTATAAAATCTTGATCACTACAAAGATCACAGCTGCAGACCCAACTGTGTATTCATTACTGAGCATATCTATTTTTACAGACTGGATTAGCCCTTTGATACAGTGAAGGCCTCAAGCAGTGCTACTCAGCTGTGCGAATGGGATACATCATGCTGCCCTTGGAGTGGAGCCATGGCCACTGCCATCTCCAGGCATGGCCTCTGCCATGGTGCATCCATATCGCTCCTGATGGAGGAATCTGCCCACTCCTTTCCGCTGGGGGGATGCCCCACAGCACGGGGGAGGTGGCAGTCCTATAATTCTGTTCTTTGGATTACTTCTTCATATCTTCAGTTTGTATCAACTATGTGTTCATTAGAGAAGTCTGCCACCTAGTAATTGAAGATGATATACAGGTTTCGAACATACAGATACATTTAAATTAATTTTTTAAAATGTGCTTTAAAAAACCAAACAACCCTGAAGTGCACACCCTTATCGTCCCCTTAATATGCATGGCAAGTTTCAAGTGTCTAGGTTTTATAGTCTTGGCACTGTAACGTTGACAGACACACATACTCCTTTATTATTATAGATTATATATATATTATAGATATAACAGTTATTATAGATATAGGTTGAACACCATCAATTACTAACAATTTGCAGTGGTTTGCCCTTAGTAGCCAAACTGGAATGTGTTTAAGCTGGATTATGCTTCCTGGTCATTTGTATCTTTGTTTATTCCTAATATCTGAAACAAACTGCAGGTTTGTATTTGGTTCAGGTGAGAGTGAAGAAGATGAAGTTATGATGCAGACTGGAGTGCTTTCAGCATGATTGTCTTGCTGAAAGGTGCTGCTTAATCCATAGATGAAAAAAATTATGAACTACTAGTAATTCTTTGCTTGCTACAATGGGTGTTAATTTGAATTTAGAAAGTTTTATTTTGCTTTTAGAAAAACAATTCCCTTTAAAGTTCATAATATGATCAGAGTGGAACTTAATGTACATTAATGGATGAAATGGCTATGCTCAAGTTCTAAGATGCAAAGAGATAGGGCTCCTGTACATGATTTTGCTGACAAAGGCTTTTCAGGAGGAACAGCTTTTCTTAACCCTGCATGACAAACTCTGCATATCAAAACCCACTTGTCTGCATAGTTTTTAAAGGCATCGGAGATATTTGCATCTAATTATGCCAGGTAACATGAATTCTACTTTTGCTAAATCATGCATGGATCATTGAGATCTGTACCAAACTATTTCCTGGGGTTGTGGCTGAGAGGCATTTTTCTGACCCGAATCTGAGCCTGCTGTCCCATAATATTGGCCTAGTTTTCTGATCTTAAGGTTGCTGAGCACTGCCAAAAATAACCCATGCAGCAATCTTAGTAGCAGAAGGGAGCAGGAATGGTGACAGAAGAAGGAGGGAGGTATAATACAGCAGAGTACTTCGTGATCTGCTTGATAGCATCAAGCTTCATTAGACTCCTATCTGAATTCCTGTAGAACTGAATATTTTATTATTATTGAATTATATTTATATTCTGCTTTTTTCTTGTGAGGAACCAAAGTGGCTTACATAGTCAAGCTTAACCACACAACCCTGTGAGACAGGTTAGGCTGACAGTGAGTACCTGGACCGAAGTGACCCAGTGAGCTTCTTGGCTGAGAGAGGACTAGAATGTGGATCTTCTGGCCAGACCAGCGCTTTAACCACCACGCCACTCTGGCTCATCTGAGTGCCAGTCAACCCTCATTTGTCATGCAGAGTATAGAAATGACACAGCAACTAACCAGTACAGTAGGAATTCAATTGGTTACTCTTCCATATAAATATAAGATTGGAATGATTAACTCACAGGCTAAATGCACACCCCATAAGTAAGAATAATTATGTAATTTAATATGCATGTCTCCCAGGGCATGAGATTTAAGGCCTGGTCTTCAGGACTTACTTGATTGCTTAATCCGTAACAATAAGTTCTTACTTAATAAGTAAGAGACTTAATAAGTCTCGTTTTCCATCAGTAGAGAGTGATCTCAATGCAGAAACTTAATTTCAGGGCTAGTTATCTTGTTACCACTGAGCCAAAGGCTAGAGAATGAGCTGCCCAACTTCAGCATTGGTCTACCCATGTTGCGTAGTGCTGAAGCTCAGGGAAAACGGGTTTTGATCCAGGGGCAGGCCATGGGCAGAGTAGGGCTGGAGGTCTGGCTCTGGAAAAGGTAATTCAGGTGCCAGAGTCAGGGGTATTGGCAGGGCAAGACACCAGAAAGCTTTTCTGGATGGGTTGTTCTGACTGAGGAGCTGGTTGGAGGCAATGACTTTACAGAGCTGTGTGGATCCCAAACACCCAGTGGAGTTATCTGAGAATATTCAGGCTGGCTGATATTGCATCCTAATACCATCCGATTCCCATATGCTGTAGATGCTATAGAGCTTTGTCTGTTGGACTTGCTGAAGAATTTGTGTAGGAAGTAACATGCTACTATGGGTGCGAAAGATGCAGGACTCCAAGAAGAGTCCAGTTCAGCCGAAAAAGGCAGAAAGACGATCTAACCATGAAGGAGGTGATCTACTGGTATATTGCCAGGATGAGCTATTGTGTCATGCAAACCTGCTGTTGTCTTCAGCAGCAGTTCCCCATTTTTTTAAAAAGGGAACAGAGAATAAGGGTTAGGGAAGGACTGTCCTGCTAAAGTGCTATGAAAGTAATTGCTTATTATTATGATGGATCGCATAACCAAACATATGGCTTCATGTGTTCACACCTTTAAGCATGAACAGAGATGTAAACTTTTGGACAAGTTTAGCACTAGGCTTAAGCTGTGCTTATACTACTCAGTTAAGCCAATTTCTCAGTTTTGGCCTACTTCAGATGTTGTAATTTTAATTTATGGGAGTGTGACAGTAAGTCCTGTCATGTCAGAAGTGCTTCTAAAGTTGAGCTAGGCACACTCCTGGAATTTCCCCATCCTTCTTACTCTATTATTTTTGTCATGGGAACAACCTGTGGATACTGTGGGTGAAAAGTGTGATGCTGGAAAAGCACTTAGAGGAAATATTTTGCTTTATTTCAGATAAGAAGGAAAACTATTTTATTACAACGGTGTGTTTTGCTGCTGGCTTATCTTGTAATTACACTGGAAGCAGTGCCTATAGACATAGACAAGACAAAAGTACAAGAGAAGGAGCATGTAGAGAGTGAAAAAGTAGATAATCCGGTAAGTCATTTAATTAAATATCATTTTTGTACAGCACAATCAGTTGCACTCGAGGATTACAGACATCCGATGGAGGGTGAGAGGAGCATGGACAGGGTGGTTGCCTCTGCACTGCTCCCACCCCGCAAAACGCTTAGATGAGTAATATCACCAAGTGGGGGAGGGGTGGGCAGTGAGGTACCATCAGGATATTTTCTTTAGTGGTGGTGCCTCCCCCTCCCCCCCTCCCCGCCCACAAAAGCTCATCTCTGATGGCTTGTGACCCCAGAACTGCAGCTGGTGTGGTTCCTTCTGTGCGAGCTGCAAGTGTGGAGAGAGGATATTCTGATTTTGGAGTTCCAGCCATGACCTCAGAGCAAATTTCCAAGGTCAGAGATGAGGCTTCCAATTATGCTATGGCTATATGGACTCTGTGTAGCAGACATAGAATTGCACCTTAGTCATTTTTCATTAATATCATTATCCTTAGCTTTAATCTAATGAGATCAGAAGACATAATAGTAATAGAAATGATGATGATAATGTTCAGTGTCATCAGTAGCATTTGGCATCTGTATTCAGGTCCTTTTATGGACAAACATTAGATCAAGAAAATGATGAGAGATTATTTAAAACTTTTTCCTGGATGATTACCAGAAATAGAAGCAGTATTTAATTTAGAGAAAAGACACATTTCCACATGTTGAATACAATACGAAAATGAGGAAGAAAGTTACCCCCTTATCCATGGGACAGAAAGTACTATAGTAACTGGTTGGTTGAAGGTACTTAAAGACAAGTGCTTAGTTTGTTGTGGTAGCTGGGCAGACTGAGCTCTCTTCCTGCTCCTAAGCAACTTGAGCTCTTCTTCAATTATTGCTTTTAGTGGGATGAAGGCTAGTTGATCACTCAAGGGTGACTTCTGCTCATGAACTTATCATAGTGGAATTTTCTTTGTCTTAGGAAAAGTGTATGGCTTGGTGCATGTTCTCTGAGAGTTTAAGCCAGTCTTCCTGATCATATTCCAGCTAATGGGGAGTTTAACTTGATAACTTGATTCCCTCAAACTATTTTTCTTAACTGAAATTGCCCCCTTCAGAATGGCTATTTTCTCATGAAGGAAAACATACATGTATGATGCAAGGGAAAAGGGTTAATACTCTTCATCAACCCCAGACCTCCAGTTCTGTTTGAGGCCAGCATAATTAAGGTGGGGGGGGGGGACCATGGGAAATCTAGTCTTAGCATCTCCTTTAGTTTGGCCCCTGAAATTAGCCAATTTCTCAAATCGAGTGGAAAAACAGAGGAAGGGAAACTATAGAGAAAGCACCGCTTATGCCTTATTGCCTGATAACCTCTATTGTATTTCTCTTCTGTGCTGCAGAGTCTTCTCTTTAGAAGTGGCTTCTCAGAAGAGGCCTGTTAAATTTTAAAAAGCTGTTTAAAAAGAAGTGGGGACCCTACATGATGCATTTATGGATGATTCTTCCAATGTAAAAATGTTTGATCTTTTTATCTTGTATTCAAGCGTTTGACTAAAAAAGTTACAGAAACTAATGGGTAAGGCCTAGAATCTCAGCCATGTTAAGACTCTCAACCATACACATACATCTGTATGGAAAAAAGAAACACCTCTCTTCCCAACTCCTTGACTGAAATTATGTTTATTTTTCTGAAGGATACTGGGCTCTATTATGATGCTTACCTCAGGCAAGTGATAGATGTTCTGGAGACAGACAAGCATTTCAGAGAGAAGCTGCAGACAGCAGACATAGAGGAAATAAAGGTATGTACAGTGATTAGCAGACAGATGTTAATGAAAAAGCTAGATGAAAAGCTGAGGATACCAAAATCTTGATTCACAAGATGCGGGAGAGCTAAGTACTTGCTTAAATCTATCATACTGAAACCAAGAGTATTTTAACTGCTTAAGCATGCAACTTATTTTGGAAAAAAAAAAGAGGCGGCAGCAGAGGCTCATACAGAAACAGAATCATTACAAAAGATAGAAAATTATTCTGGTTCATGGGTTAAGCCTTTTTAGAATTTTTTCATGGTATTCTTACCCTGAAATTTGTTTTCTGAAATTCAAACATTGTCTAAATTGCTCAGTATCCACTGAGATAGAGAGTAAATGGCAATTCTCTTGCTGTGGAAGTGGGTAACTTTCCCCATCCTCTATGTAGGAGTGGTCCAAACTAGGTTATGTGTCTATTTATTACATTTCTAGACTGTCAAAGTTTTCTGACTGACTCATCCCAATTGAAATGTCACCCATTCTTCTTAATCGAGGGCTGATTGCCCTTGCTCATTCCCCATCTTACTAAGCTATGATGTCATTATGTTAAGAGGAAAATGATGAGGGAAGAGCCTGAAGCTTAATACTAAATAAGAGCTTTGTAGATCTGCATGTCCTAGTGTGTGCCCTAATGCAGTTAGGTTATGTTATAACTTCTTGATGGAGATGCTGCCAAGAGTCCCAGTTCAATAGGGATATGGAACAATGGGATGGAAGTTGCCATTTCTTGCATATTCTAGCCTTCCTTGGGACTAGTATGATTGTTTAGAGAGGCAGAGTTCTTGCAAAACAGCAAAAGGAGCCATTGATGATGAAAGTTCTCCACTCCATTCCTGGCCCTGTCCTTGGATATCTTTCTGGTAGCTCAAACAGCTTCTGTTGCATAATTGTATATGATGCTGTTGAGATACCTCCCTTGGGCTTTTATTGGCCATTTCACCTTCTGATTTTAGTGTGGATACGCCTCCAGCAGCTAACTCAGTTTTACATCTCTCTTGAACATTGCAGAACTACCTGTGACCAAGCTATTCTTGAAATATGTAGGAATTCCAGGGTGCAGAGTTCGCTGATCAAAACATCCTCATTCACTTTAAGCAGGGAAAGGAACTGTTTGTGTATTTTCACTTGTGCTTGTGTATTTTCTGCTGCATATATTGCATTTCCTTGATCCTTAACTGAAAAAAGAAGCCATTACAGGCATAAGAACTCTATGTCAGTGACACTGTGCTTTCAGAGTTTGGGACTGGAAGGTGTCCTGTACCAGTTTGCTGTTTATATCTGGAACATGAGAATGTTGTATTTTACATTCATTCTGAGGATTTTGGACTGTGGATTCTAATTCTATGTTAAAAGTGGGTGATATTCCCTTCCAGTAGGAACATGTCAGTTGTAAAATTGAAGAATGCTTCACTATTTGCACTGATACAGCACTGATGTAGTTATCATGTCAAAAAGTAACTGTGACTATCTGTACAGATAATTTCTTTCTTTTTGTTGACAGAATGGAAAGTTGAGCAAAGAGCTAGACTTAGTTAGTCATCATGTGAGAACAAGGCTGGATGAATTGAAAAGACAAGAGGTTGCAAGATTAAGGATGTTGATTAAAGCCAAGATCGATTCATTTCAAGGTAAGAACGCAAAGGAAAAATTGGCCCAGATGACAGATACCCAGCTGATGCACACAATAATGTTTCAGTTGTCTCTCTTGTTTGTATCAACAGCAATGAGATGTAACAACGTTTTTCTGTTTTCCTTGACCTTATTATACATTCCTGTCCCTACACATTCCTGTCCTGTTTGAAAATGAAGGAGAACAAGACAGACTGGCTCTGTGGAAATAGCATACACAGAATAAGTTCTGTGAAATTGTGCTAGGTTAAAAAAGAGAAAAGCCAGTTAAGATGTCCATTTTGACTTTTTGTGGCTTTTTTTTCTTTGAACCTAGCAAATTCCATTTCCCACATTGAGGACCAGTGTCTTACCTAGTTGAAATACAAATGCTAAATTATGGACTAAGTATAATTGAATCTTTTCAGGTTTTTAAGACCTGGACAGTATTTAAATAAAACATAAAGCTCAACAGTTCCCATTTATGAGAATATAAGGTGAAATAAAATGCAATGATAATACTATTTTTGAAATATTAGTGAATATTTCCACAAGACTTTAAAAAAATCATGTAGTAACTGCTTTTTCCTAAAAAGTGCATAGAAGTTAAACTCCTAACATTTTTCAAAATCTTTAGAACACAGATGAACTCTGTTTAAATATAGGTTCTGTTTCCATTGAAACAATGTTAACTAAAATATATGCTATTAAACATGTCTTGCCATGTAACAACAATAATAAAACTATGAAACATATTTTAAGCAGAAAGCTTAATTTTGTCTTATGGTATATTTTGCTTAATTTGTTCAAAGTAGTATAGGCATCTGCTATGCTACTGCAGTGCTGATATGACAGTAACAATAAAAAAAAATTGTTTCAGAAATGGTTTTCTGTTGCAGAAGGGGGTAGCACATAAAGGATAATATCGAAGCATGCCAGAGGGACCCTTCACTAGCACACTGGGAATGAGCATTTCTAAAGACAACCTAAAACAAGTGGGAATGCTCATTTTTTTGAATGAGGCCTATCAGTGAATTTACTGAAGGAAGCTCCTCTGACCTGTCCCAATCTACAAACAGGTATTGGGGGGGTGGGATGTAATGCAACAGTGAAAAGGAAGAAATGGGGAGCATAACACAAATTTGCAGGGCATACAATGTTAGGACGCGGGGGCATGTGAGTTTTATTTATTTATTTATTTATTTATTAAAACTTTTTTGCCTCAGGCAGCAGGAGTTCAGGCAGTTCAGGCAGTTCTCTTGCTTCAGGCAGCAGGAGAGTCTGCATCAGTGCTGAACACATTTACACACGGCTCTGCATATTGATGCTTGCATTCTTTCCAGGGCAAGGAGAAGACGTAATACAATACAATACAATACAATACAATACAATACACAGCAGCCTTCCCCAGCCTAGTGCCTTCTCTCAGGTGCCAGGCTGTGAAATGATAATCTGTGAATAAATTACTCTTCTCTACTCCTGTGTAGCATTTGTAATGCTTACTGTACAACAATACATTATGCTCCAGGGGAATGGAGAGATTTTTGGAAATGGTTTACTTTGTCTATGGGACTGTTTTTTCCCATCCCTTACGTAAGTTCAGTTTCACTTTCCCCCCTCTTGTTTGAGTCACATGATAATCTGAATAATTCCACATCAGAGGAAAAAAAATCACAATTCTGTAAACCACAGCTCAGCCAATATTAAAAACATTTGAGGTGGGTTGTAGGAAGAAAAAAAAAACACTTTGCCTTGTACACACAACTGATGTTGACTTGCTAGAGCTTGTTTAATGAAATAAAGGTATTGCTTAAGAATCTATTTTATTCTCCTTCTAAACAGACTTGCAAGTGTTCAGATTGCTTGGATAACAGAAGGATTATGCACTCTTGCAAGGCTAGTGCCCTCTTGAAAGGCTGCAATTAGAAATCTTTAGAATTGTCCTTTCCTACAGGTAGTTCAGTGTAGGAATCAGCATGCTGTTAAGAAGTGCGCAGCTCTGTTGCATGCAATTTGCTGCCTGAGACAAGAGAGTCCACATGCTACTTCGTCCTAACATCACAACCCCCACAATTTCATGTTAGGCCCCACATTTCTTCTTTCCCGCTGCTACAGTCACCCCTCACCATTTCCCTTTACTACATCATAATACAGTTGATCTCCTGGGACACCCCTCTCACAATTCCTGCTTGGAGGCAGGCATTTCAGCATGGTAGGATCTTTGAAGAGCCAAGATGGCTGCTCTCTTGACCTACCAAGCTCTCCAGAGGGCAGCTGCTCCTGAAAGCCCCACTGGCTTCTTTTTTGTTCCAGCAAATGCCATGATGGGAGAGAAGATGACAGGGCTCTCTGGAGCACCTGCTGGAGGTGGCGGTAGGCCTTCCTGGGGAGGGGGGGTCATGCGATGTGCTTCTTTCCCCACTTTGTCATGTGGTGTGGGATCTTTACCCAGCTTCATGGGAGGGTAGCCCTGGATGTGTATACACCAGATCTGCAAACAGCAAAATATACCTGTGCTGATCAATAGGAAAACTGTATGCTTCACTTAAGTTTTTCCTTGATGAGAATTGCATCATATTTCAGAAGGCCATGGGGTGTTTTCTATATCATTGTACACACAGTCTGCCATTAAAAGCTGCCAATTTCTGATGGCTTCCAAACCTAAATTGATTTACAATCTAAAGCATTCAAGGTTGGTGCAGGTGTAACCTTGGTACAGTTTTAGCCACTTAACCATAGTTAAAGGATAGGGAGCAAGCAAGCACCTTCCTTTCTGGTGTGAATTCCCAAGCTCCTTCCTTATCCTTGACAGATAAAAAAGGGGTCTCCACTTTATCATTGATGATGTTTTAATACTATCCAGTCTTACTTGCAGTTACGGGAGACGGGGGTAATTTATACTTGAGAGTCAGGGTTGGGGAAGGAAGTACAATACTCTCAGTCTGCTCCTGGATTCTTAACAGAGTTTAAGGAAATGATGAATATTACATCTATGCTATTTCACAGTTGCATGTCCCTGGTTTTTGTCCATCTTCTCTTGGTGAAGTCCACTCGTGATTAAAAGTCTAGGTGTTCAGTCACATGTACGAGTGAGTTTCAGACAGCTGGCTTGATAGAATAAGGGAATATGAAAGAGGGGATCACAAGGATGTGTGGGCTAGCTCAGGACTAAGCCAAGCCCCAGCATCCAAGTTTTTAACCCAGTGAAGGGGCTATACCATAGGGGAAATCCTGGCCCAATCTGGATTCCCTTCTTGTGTGAAGGAGCTGTGTATGTGTACTCAGGCTTTCACTTCACGCTCCTTCATAAGCCAGTTGGATAGACGAGGGTGTGGCTTCTGCCAGTGTTGGAGGGCATGGCTCTTGAAGCATAGGCTCAGCTATACCTCTTTTAAATAAGTCCATTTTGCTTGCTTGGCCATACATCATAATGCAACTAAAATATTAATCCAAAATAAAATCCAAGAACCGCACTTACAGAATTAAAGGTCATTACAGGAAGCATAAGTAGCCAAGGACATCATTCATACGAACCAAAAATAAGAGGATACAAGAGGGCCCAACAAGATGTTGCAATGTTTCCTTACTCCTTAACATGCAGTGGCATTGAAGGAAAGTTTCAAGGGTCACTGCGGCCAGCTTTTCTCCATGGAATAAGGAATGGGGATGGCCTTTTGCCCCAGACAACAGAACATCTTGGGTCAATTTTGTCCTTAAACACAATAATCTTGTGTCCTTTTCCACTTCAGTATCCTTCTCCTTTCATATGAAACCCACCCTGAGGGCTGTAGGTTATAAATGTGCCTGTTCTTTAAATGCATTGTGTTTTAAAAATACACTTTGACTTCCATACAGTGTTTGATATTTTGTATATATTATTAAATAAGTTTAGTTACAACGGTACTGATTTTGTGTGGGTTGTTTTTAGATTCTGGCATAGACCATCAAGCACTTCTCAAACAGTTTGAGCATCTGAACCACCACAACCCTCACACTTTTGAAGCTAAAGATTTAGACATGCTCATCAGAGCTGTAAGTGTTGAGCAAATATTTTCCCAGATGCTTGCTTGCTCTTTTTGCTGTATTTTTCTATAGTGGAACCCACGTTTTCTGTTTCTTCTGCCTCCATTTTGAATAACTTTCATAGTTACTTCAGGAGTCATAGTCTGAGAATCCCAGTTAGTGCTGTAAAATAATATTCTGCCACAGAAGATATTCATGTTTGTTTAAAAACAGTCTGTTCGTTTTTCTCATAGCACATCACATGATTTATATTCTCATGCCAATATAAACTGACATACATTCTTAGAGAGTCTTTAAATGCAACAGTCTTTTGTTCAGTGCCATTTTTTCATCTCATTTCTTTAACTTTTATTCATGTATCTGCATATATAAAATATGTCAGCCAAGTAAAGCCTCTTATTTAATTATTTATCTCTTTTAAATAGTTAATTGATTAATGTTCTAGCTGTGTATTATCAGAAAGTCACGATAGGTTTTGCAATATTAAAGTGGACAAGTCTATGCATGTTTACACAGAAAAATGTCTGAAAAGTTCCAGCATCCTGGGAGACCTGACTGGGGCATGCTGGGACTATAGGACATTTTTGCCTGTCAGGGCACACTCATTTACATGTGAAAGACAGGGAAAAAGAACTGCACCTTGATCTTAGGAGGAAAAGCTATTTTAAACACATTTTTCTTATTAGCTCAGAAACAAAATAGTTTCTAAGTGCATAAATAGGTGTGTTCCTTAATAAGTTTGGTCCTGCAAATCAGTCAGGTAAAGCATGAATTAATTAAGTTGCCAATAAAAACTTACTGCTATTTTTTTTTTTGTTTAGTTTTTTGATCTAGGGCAGGCAACAGTGCTGTATACAAGAAAGTCTCCAAATTGGTCTTGGAGCAATTCTAAACTATTGGGGAAGTCATCTGAAAGAAGAAAAGCATAAAGATAATACTTATCAGTGTCATAGTACTTTATAGCATGGTAAAGAAACTATCTCAGTAATTGTTGCAACACCCTTTTAAGATAAACAGAAATTATTCTTTCCCTACTACAGATGGAAGTCTATAGCTTAAGAAAGAATGAGGTCTGAGCTCCCCCTAGTGATTTCATAGCTGAGTGACATTTCCACAGCAGGCTTTGTGGTCTAGTCCAAGGCTGCATGCTTTCCTTAATAAAGGAAGTGGACAGTTGAGGAAACGGTGCTGCGTTTTCTCTTGAGGAGGAATTGATAGTAGTGGGGACCAGTACTGAGATTCAGACAGAGGCAAGATTAGAGCAACAGTAATGGAAGATGGAGATTTAAGAAACCATTAAGAGGTATGAGGAGTGTAAAGAAGAGTACAATAGCAGATGTTAAAGTCCAGGGCTGAGGCACTCTTTTAAAAAATTGGAAGCATTTCAGCACGTATCTGATGTGAGATCCAGAGGTAAATGCAAAGATCTGGTGAGAGAGAGGCTGCAGGGGGTTAACAGCAACATAGCACAAGAAAAAGCTGTAGAACCAATGCCAGTATATAGGGGTGCATGCTCTTAATGCAACTGGAGCACTGCCTAATAACTCCTGACTCGTTCCTCCAGACTACCTGCAGGCAGTGAATTATAGAATGCAGTCCTGCAATGGATGTTCCTGGAAATTTAAATATGTGGGAGGCCATCTGGTGATCTCTAGATGTTTTGGACCACCAGTCCCATGATCCTGGACCATTGACCATACTGGCTGAGACTATTTGAGTTGCAGTCCGAAACACAGGAAGGGTACCAGGTTGTCTGTCCTTGGATTATAGTAATTCACCCATCCTTGCTTTTGTAATTGTACTTACACTTTATCTGATACTTATTATGCTTTATCTGCCTCTGGGTGTAAGAATTACTGGGGAACGTGGGCAGGGGGTGTGCTGTTCTACATGTGCCCTATTTGTAGGTTTCCCATGAGCATCTGATTGGCCACTGGGTGAACAGAAAGCTGGAATAGGTGGATTGGTGATTTGATGCAGCACGGCCCTTATGTTCCTATGATAGCTGATCGCTGGGTTTGGAATAAAATGTGGCACACAGTCTTCCTAGGTGTGCCTCTTCCTATCCATGGAAAGCTAGCCTTGAAGGAAAAAGAAGTATAATCCTGATTGTGTGCAGTAAGGTTTTAGAGAGAGAAGGAAGGGAGTATTCAGACTTGTGCTTTCTGAAGTTGTACAGTCCCTGGAGGGCCAGTATCAGCTATCTTTTCTGAATATGTAGTTCTGCTCATAATTCTGCACCATATAATTAGGAGCAAGTATTCTGCAGAATGCAGTGGAAGCATTAGATTGCAACCCATGGAGTTGCATGTACTGAGTACTTAGCGGTACATTTGTATTCAGTTAACACAGTTCACAATTCCTGTGCAGTTTGAGAGAGCATATTGCTTTTTCAGCAATGCAAAAATTCACTGCAAAGAAAAGTTTTAATTTCCAGCACACAATAGTATCCACATGAGAGCAAAATCTCCTTGTCTAATAATAGGGGACTAGACAGCTGCTGAGGATTCCCAAGATTGTGGAAGCACACTCAAGCGTCAACAGAGAAATCAAAGAGGATTGCATGCTTGTAGGCACAACTATATCAATTACTTTAAAAAAGATAATGCTGGCAGTCTAGCTCAGGAGATAAAGGCAGTGCTTGATCAACAGCAGGGGTGATAATAGTAGGGAAGGAAGGGAAAGGGCAGAGGTTGGGTGAACTGGGTTAACTTTGGAAATATGTTTATATTTAGATAGAGTTGACTGTTGTGCCAGAGGCTCACAAAATCCCAGTATCAGCCCTGAAAAGCTGACTTTTAACATTTGTACAAAAGCTATTTTGTACATTAAATGATGTATATTCTATATTGATGAACACCTTCCCAGCCAGACTACTTTTTAGTGATGCCTTGTCTATAACAGACTGTAACCTTTCTAAATTACTTCATTCCTGCTTCATTCCTCTTACGGACTGCATTAACTTTTCAGTACAGCCCTACCCAGGTTTTCTAAAATGGAATCTAGTAACATGCCTAGTAATTTACCCTTGCATGAGGAAGGCAGGCATATCAGCCTGTCCCCTCAGTCTCCAGTTCTCTCACCCTGTTTAAGTAGAGGAGAACTCTTCTGTTTGTGGAGACTCACCACATGATTTGGAACCCACTTCAGCAAGTCAGCCACCGTATGTAGAGGGCAACAGAGGTGGATGGTGCAGGACTTGGGCATCCTGCCCTTGTGTGTTTACTATGCCCCTGATAAGGGCTTACATCTTAGGACACTTCCTGGAGAAAATTGTGGCAGATGCACATGGAGATGATTCTTGGCTGACAGGATTTATTTATTACTAAACTTACATTCCCCATTATAAGATCAAGGATTCTCTAAACAGATTACAGTAGAATAAAAATACAAGATAACAATTTTGGAAAAAAAACAAAGCACACAACAATATCCAAAAAACAGTATGCAGCTGAGGAATGATAATTTAAAAGTATAGATTTAAACAGTTAAAACATATAAATAACCACCGCCAAAATTGTCCAAAATAATGTGTTTTATGTGTGTTTCATAGTGCATGAAGCACTATGAAAGTGCTGTGAAAGCACTTCGTTGCAGAAAGCACCACATCCTTATTTTGGTTTTTTTTTTAATTTCTAGGCCACAAGTGATTTAGAAAACTATGACAAGACCCGTCACGAGGAGTTTAAGAAATATGAGATGTTGAAGGAACACGAAAGGAGAGAATATTTAAAAACACTGGATGAAGAAAAGAGACGTCAAGAGGAAGCAAAGTATGAGGAAATGAAGAAAAAGCATGGTGATCACCCCAAAGTTAACCATCCTGTAAGGATACAGTTTGTACTGGTATCATATAGTGACCGTGTATTTGCTTAAGGGTTAAATGGTGAATAAATTATAACATGGAGATTTTAAAATTGGTTTAGTTTTTGAACTCAGTGGTAGATTTCATTGTTCTTGACTGCACCAAGACTAGTTAGAATTAAACTGATTTTCACCAGCCTTTTCTTGCCTAATAAAGACATTTTCAAGATGGAGCCAGGATTCTGGATTTCTGTCAAAAATGGATTTATATGTTTGGTCTGCAATCTTCAGAATAATTTTTTCCTGTAGATACTGGGGGCTGCCCTGAATTCTCTCCATCCTCTGAACATAATTGTTTCATTTTTTAATATCATTACTGACAATGTAGGAGTTTATACTGAACATGCTGACAGTAGTGGATGTCACACAAGCTTTCACTTTAATGGGTCTGCATTATAATTACATGGGCTACATCCTTTTGTTGCCCTTGCACAAAAGGAAGGGCTGTCTGTTTTCAGAAGGCTGCAACTGGAGAAGAAGGTTGACTTCTGCCAATTATTCCTCCCCTTGTGCTGTCTTCCGCACTGTTCCAAAGGATTCCAGCCCTCTGGAACAGACTTTTGGAAAGTTGAAGGGACTTCAGCAGAAAGGAGAGCTTTGGTGAAAACCAGTTTCCCTCTTTTCCAACCAAAATATGGGAGCCTGGTTGGTCTCCAGGGCATTACACAGAGCCCATTTACCACCAATATTAAAGTCTTTCCACTGGCTGCCAATAGCTTTCTGGATGCAATACAAGGTATAGGTGATTATCTTTAAAGTCCTTCATATCTTAGAACCAAAATAGCTTCAGGTGCACTTTTGCCCATATATTCTACCCTGCCCACTAAGGTCCTCTGGGCACAATCTTCTGAATCTTTGCTTCTGCAAGATCAATGTCAGCTACCCAGAGGACTTTCTCAGTGCTTGCCTCAAGCTATGGAACAGCTTGCTGAGAGAGATGTGTCAGATATCCCACCTTTAAAAGGGAGTTAAACACAGGGCCTCCCCAGATTAGTTTGTTTTTTGTTTAAATTTGAACTGATGTTCCTCCCATGCTATATAACCTCTAGATCCAGTCCTGTGTGTTACTATATGAAACACAATTAAGTTTTTGAAGCTCATCTTAGACTGGCAATATGGCTTTAGCAGAATGAAATTGCAAGAAATACCTGTATAACCATTTGCTCTTCATGATTAAATTGCAGGGAAGTAAAGACCAACTAAAAGAAGTATGGGAAGAAGCAGATGGGCTGGACCCTAATGAATTTGACCCAAAGACCTTTTTCAAGTTGCATGGTAAGGCACATAAGCATATACAATAAAAAAGAACAAGCTTGAGTGGTACTCTTTCATTGCCTTTTGCTGAGAAATACTCTCATGTGACACTAAAGAGTACTGTAGAACTTTAAAAACTTAACACAGTGGTTAGGGAGTATGGTTTTGTGGGCTAGAATCTACTTAATTGCATGAATGGCATATTGCCTTTAGTTGGCAAGTATTTGTATTTTGTTTAAAATAACTTCAGGCTGTCTTTTAGGCTGCACAGGGGAGAGCCCTATATGTTGTATGCAAAAGGTTCCAGGTTTGATACCTGTCATCTCCCTGTAGGGCTAGGAAGGAAGTCTGTATGAACTCATAGAGAGCTGCTGCCAGCCAGAGTCAATAAGGCAGGGCTAGATGGAGCAATGGCCAGGCTCAGTATAAGGCAGCTTCTTAAGTTCAAGGTAAAAACAGGATACCAAGAAAGGTCAGAATTAACAAAAGCCAGAGACAATGATAGAATGAACATTCCATCCCCAAATACAAAAATATGTACCAGTACAGATAGGTATAAAGAAAGAGTTATGTTAAATGTATTCAGAATGGGCAGTGGCCATTTCTTGCTGAAGACACCCAATTTATTTCTCTGTACCAGCAGCTGCTGCTGCTTCTAAAGATAGCATCTCTCCCTTGAATGATTGCCTGAGGCTTGTAATGGGCTGAATACAGAAAGCAAATTGAAGTTGAATCCAGACATAAAGAGGTGATTGCTGTTAAGGGTTTGAATCCAGGGTTAGAGATGTGCCATCCAGTTCTAGATGGGATCACACTCCCCCTGTAAAGCTTTGCATGCAGTTTCAGGGTGCAACTTGATTGGATCCTCCAGATGTCAGCACAGATAAGACACCATGGTAAAGAATCCTGGTTATCAGCTTTAGCTGATTAGTCAACTGTGTCCCTTCCTGGAGGAGAATGACCTGATAACAGTAGTACATGTGTGCTAACATCTAGGCTCAGTTTCTGCACCCTGCTCTGCACAGGGCTACCCTTGTGCCTGTTCCAGAAAATACAGCTAGTACGGAATATGACAGCCAGGATGGTCTCTGGGACATCATGAAGAATCCACATATTACTGATATTAAAATCTCCCCACTTGCTGTCAATAGCTTTCTGGACACAGTACAAGGCGTAGGTAATTACATTTAAAGTCTTCCATCTCTTAGGTCCAAAATATCTTCATGTGCACTTTTGCCCATATATTCTGCCCTGACCACCAAGGTCCTCTGGGGATAATCTGAATTTTGCTTCTGCAAGATCAATATCAACTGCCCAGAGGACTGTTTTCAGTGGTTTCCCCTAAACTAAACTGTGGATCAGCTTGCTGACAGACGTATCAGATATCCCAGACTGTCATCTTTCAAAGGGAGTTAAAGACAGGCCTTCCCAGATTAGTTTTATTTAATGTATTTGTTTTCTGTTTAAATTTGAATTGATATTGGTTTTAAATTCTTGTAACCACCCCAAACCAAGGGGAATAGGGTGGTGTATAAAAATATAAAGACAGACAGACAGACAGACATAATCACATACTTCTAGTTTTCCTTCACTTTGATAATGAAGAATGGTAGCAACTGAGTGCAATGCACAATGTATATGTCTGGTTGAGATCCAGCCAGAAACCAACTGCATTGTGCACAGGAAGAGGTTGTTATACTTTATTTTTCAGTTTCCATGTGGGCAACTGAGTGCTGGGGTTTGTCAGAGCTTGCCTTAGAATAACTTATAAAAGGGTATATCCTATATTTAGTCTACCTAACTTGATTGCTTGCAGTACTGCAGCCTAGACGTAGTGGATAACACAGATGTATGTGGTATGGAAAACTGTCCATGGAAAAATATAGTATTGGAAATGTTCCTAGATAATTTTACACAGCACATCACTGCATTTTTCTAACTGGAAATTAGAAACAAAAAAGCAGAGATGGTCAGATGAACAGTCTGGCCAGTTGTTAAACAGAAAAATCTCAGTATCATGCAGTGCCCAGTATTATATTAGATAAAGATGCTTAATCAAGTTAGGCTTGTATGTGGGTTAAACCTATCGTGTGTGAATATAATATTTTTTCTTCAGTTTGAGTTTACATGGATTATTCTGTTTTTAATAGATGTCAACAGTGATGGTTTTCTGGACGAACAGGAATTAGAAGCGTTGTTTACTAAAGAGGTAAATATGTGTAAATGGAGTATTTCAGAACCATTATAGTCCCTGTAAACACACCACATTAGCAGGTCTAGGTATGTGTAGCTGGGATGGAACTGTGATATACAAAGCCTGTTTGATAAGTATATACATTGTAGTGAAACTGTCCCTTAAGGTTCTGACCCTATGCATAAAAATTGCCAAAATAGTGTTATTTCTCTAGCCTGTCAAAGAGGCTCTCCAAGCTAATATATGAAAGACAATATACTTTACTTAAGGAGAAAACAATAGACTTCGGAGGAAGGAAGTAGCTCAGCAGCGCAGAAAGAGAATTAGAGACAGTGTACAATATCTTATGGTAAGTGGCAGAAAACTGTTAAGCATCACTGGTAATTTTTTTACCAAGTTTCTACTGTTTACAATCACTTTAGTCAATGAATAGCTCATGAATTCTTTTCTTCAAGAATGAATATGTGCACTACTAAACAGTCTTTATAGGTGAGATATCCCAAGTTTTCAGGAACAAAGTTACAAAGCACAGCACCAAGAACTGATAACATGTTTTGCATTGATTTCTCAGCTAGTCTGAAATTAACTATGTAAAATATTACATATCCTGGGCCTAGGCAAATGAATTCAAGGAATTTTACATAGCACAGACAGAAATCAATGCCTAGATTTCTTGGCAATTTCAGAATTTAAAGGTTGATCTACTAGCCCCATCTGAAGAGAGTTCCCCAGAATTAAACCGTTTAATACACTGGTGAGAGAATCACAGACTGTTGTCTATAGATATAACAAATTTATTTGCATAGGAAGGTGAATTCTTTTGTTCCCAAACATAAAAATAAAAGCCAAATCATAAGCAAAATAATGTTACAGCTTTAATAATAATAGGTATACATGATCTATTTTAAATAAACTCCTTAATTTTTCTTTACTGACTCTGATACTGTTTTAGCTAGAAAAAGTCTATGATCCCAAAAATGAAGAGGATGACATGGTAGAAATGGAAGAAGAGAGGCTACGAATGAGGGAGCATGTCATGAATGAGGTGAGGTATAAACACACTGTTTTTACAAAATAATTGTTGGCAAAATTATGCAGTTACTACCAGTTGTCCAAAGAACATGTAGCAAATTCACATAATGTTGGGGGTGTTTTTTGTACTGACAGGTAATACCAACTATCATCAGGTATGCAGACAAATATAACAAGTTAACAAGGTAGTCTTAGATATGGCTGACTGCAACATAATATTGTGATTATGGGAGTTGTTGATAATTTCCATGATCAGTGATTCTCACATTTTTATCCATGCAAACTACGCACTAAGAGGGCAGTCAGGATTCCTTACATGGGAGTAATGCCTAGGTATAATCCTTTCCCATTTGAGGGTATCCTCACAGGCTGGGACAGAATCCTGTTTGTTCTACTTTCTTGGTGCCTAATAGACCATTGTAAAGAAAAAGGCATTTGCTTCTCTAT